>NC_092336.1:263645000-263968125 GCF_046630445.1 Rutidosis leptorrhynchoides
CTTTTTAATTTGTTGTATGGATCTTTTTCTTTTGGGCTTATTTTGAGTATTGGGCCACTAATCGATATTAGGCTTCTATGAAATTGGGTTTAATAAACTGTTATGGGCCGAAAGAAAATTGGGTCAAGATTAAGAGGATACGGGTTATATAAGATAGAAGTCGAATATATAATAGGAATGAATGAGTGGTGGAATGGTTGAGAGTGTTTGCAAGTGGGCAGGAGGTCACGGGTTCGATCCCTGCTGTAATTTTTTAAAGCTTGTCTTGAGGTAGTTTTTCATTACCAAAAATTATTATTATTATTATTCTTATTATTAATTATTGATATTATTACTTGTGTTATAATTATAATTATTATTATTATTGTTATTATTATAATTACTAACATAAGTATTAATTATCATTTATTATTATTATCATTACAATTAGGATTATTATTATTATTATTATTATTATTATTATTATTATTATTATTGTAATTACAAACATTGTTATCATTAATATTATTATTATTAAGTAGTATTATTATTAATATTATCATTAGTAATAAGATTGTTATTATTATTATTTTTATTATTATTTTTATTGTTATTATTATTATTATCTTATCATTTTTAGGAATATAAGTATTATTATCAATATTATTGTTTTCATTATAAAAATGAAATAACTTATTATTATCATTATTATTATTATTATTATTATTATTATTATTTATATACAAGATTATCATTATCATTTTCATTACTAGTGTTATCATTATTAAAAAAAATTATTATTATTATTATCATTATTAGTAATTCATTATTAACAAAACTATCATTTTAACAAATAACTATATATAACATGTAACTTAAGATATAATATAAGTATACGTTTTAAAAAAAAAGGAATTTTTTTATAAATTCCATATAACTACAAATATATAAATAATATATATTAATAAATGAAAATTATGTGATCTCCATTATATGTTTTAAAAGATATACAAATGATATAAGTTCGGGAATCCGAGGCCAACCTTGCATTGTTCAGTATCGTCGTATGAATATTTTTACTACAAAATATTGTAGAGTGAGTTTCATTTGCTCCATTTTTAAATGCTTTTGCAATATATATTTTTGGGACTGAGAATACATGCGCTTTTATAACTGTTTTACGAAATAGACAAAAGTACTTAAAACTACATTCTATGGCTGGATTATTAAACCGAATATGCCCATTTTTAGTCGGGTAATCTAAGAATTAGGGAACAGACACCCTAATTGACGCGAATCCTAAAGATAGATCTATTGGGGCCAACAAGCCCCATCCAAAGTACCGGATGCTTTAGTACTTCAAATTTATCATGTCCGAAGGGTGTCCCGGAATGATGGTGATATTCTATATGCATCTTGTTAAGGTCGGTTACCAGGTGTTCAATCCATATGAATGATTTTTGTCACTATACATGGTACGTATGTTTATGAGAAATGGAAATATGAAATCTTGTGGTCTATTAAAATTATGAAATGATTATTTATGATAAACTAATGAACTCACCAACCTTTTGGTTGACACTTGAAAGCATGTTTATTCTCAGGTATGAAAGAAATCTTCCGCTGTGCATTTGCTCATATTAGAGATATTACTTGGAGTCATTCATGACATATTTCAAAAGACGTTGCATTCGAGTCATCGAGTTCATCAAGATTATTACTAAGTCAATTATAGTTGGATATATTATGAAATGGTATGCATACATTCAACTGTCGATGAAATGAAAGTTTGTCTTTTAAAAATGAATGCAATGTTTGTAAAATGTATAATATAGAGGTCACGTACCTCGCAATGTAATCATATGTTATTGTATTCGTTCTTATGGATTAGGACGGGTCTTTACATGTGGTATCAGAGCGATGGTCTTAGCGAACCAGGTCTTGCATTATTGTGTCTAACTGATAGTTGTTTAGATGCATTAGTGAGTCTGGACTTCGACTGTGTCTGCATGTCAAAAGTTTTGCTTATCATTTCTTGTCGAAAATTGCCTGCTTATCATTCTTAGTCTAGACATATTTTACTGCATTGACTGCATGAATAGTGTATAGACAAAATTCATATCTTAGCGTATCTGCTACTGTAGACTTTGCCTGACAGCTTCCGTATATTCCTCCGTAACTTATGGGATTTTAATATTATATATGCATATGTAAATTATGTATTGCAGGGTACTAATCTACATCTTATAATCTATTTCTTATCGAAAATCCTTCATCTGATCGTACGAGATGAATCCCTCAACCAGTTCGAATTCCTCGGATTCCGACAGCTATTCCGATATGGAGTTTCACCTAAGCTCCGAAAGCAGTGTCACCAGAATGAATCAACCAATCATCCATTCCCAATTCATCAGATGGCTTTGTAGTCAACTTAATCAATGGAGACGCGCAGAAGGCTATCCCTTCCACTAACCGAATTCACCTCTTGGTGAAGAACCTGAAGCACTTACTGGCGAACCTGTTCGTAACACCATTTTCACCCTCATTTCCCGAATATCTCACCACGATTATATCATAACTCAGATTGTAAACCTCATTCATTCACCCGTTCTTGCAGATAATCATCCCGGAGTAATAAATCAACGAGCTTCGCGCCGGAGTTATAGCCTTGGAAAATATGGTGCAAAACATACCAGCTTTGGCAACATCACCGGCACCAACAGTACCATCAGTAACAGCACCCGTACCATCAACAATCCACGCCTCAACATCGCAATCTATATCTCGAGCATAATCATCATTCTACATGACGTTCTAGATTATTTATCTTCGTACGACATGACGATTATGTAATCTCTAATGTTCTAGAGATTATATATTCTTGTTCTAACGGTAAATCAAAAGAGTTTAATATCATATTGACTCATTAAATCCATGATTACATCTGAAGAGAATATATATGTAAGTATATTTTCATAAAGATTGTAATTAAAAATTCTTTTGTACAAATGATTAATGGTGAAAATATTTTAACGGGTAGGTAATACCCGAAAAATATTTAGATTTCACATTAATAAGATACACTGTACATCCTTCGAATCTGATTCAACAGTCATTTACTATCCTACTTACACCTACAGATATACGTATCCGTTCACCGCAGAATAACCATTTTCATTCAATTTCATATTTGGATTTTGACCTATCAGAATCCAACAAGTGGCATAATGAAGAAAACATTGGACAAAAATAAAACTTGTTAGAAACAAACAATTTAATTATGAGAAGAATTTTGATAAGAAGTCACGCTAACTATTCCTAGCTAACTGTTCCTAGCTAACTGATTAATTCCATATTACATTTTATTTATCACAATTTATTTATCGTAATTTAATTATCGCAATTTATTTATCGCAATTTAAATTCTCGCAATTTTATTTATCATCATTTAATTTCTGTTATTTATTTTACGCACTTTAAATATCGGGACACGTATACAAGGTTTTGACATATCATATCGACACATCTATATATATTATTTGGAATAACCATACACACTCTATATACAGTAATGATCGAGTTAGCTATACAGGGTTGAGGTTGATTCTATAATAATATATATACTTTGAGTTGTGATCGAGTCTGAGACATGTATACGGGTCACGATACGTATTAATTAATTCGAATATTTTAAATTAAACTATATATGAATTATTGGACTGTTAACTGTGGACTATCGACTGTTGACTAATAACATTGGATAATTAAAATGAATTAAAATATTGATTATAACATATGAAACTAAATATTTCTTCAAGTTGCCACATGAGTTCATCTTAAACCTCGTTTGTATCTTGATAATTACAATCTGCGTTTAAACCTTTCATGATTCTTGAAAACACCTCAATCGAGAGAATGAACCAACCACAATTCATCTACGGAAGAAAAGATTGATGCATAAAGTTATGCACCTAAAAACACTCGAAACCTGAGTAAACATTTAACACGTATCTGTGCTAGCTCCTTTGATATTGTTATTACCGAAAATAACATTGCAATTTTGTTTTTTTTTTCAAATTAGCAAATTTTGTCACAGCTCCAACAAGACAACTTCGACTTTTCATTCGGATTAACCTCATTAAAACTTTGTTATATAAGTTGCCTTTCGTCATCGTTACCGGAGAACCGTTTATATTCCACCACATTAGAAGTGAACTTACCAGCAACTTCATTACTCATTTGCATAAGTTTCTCCAAAAAACCATTAAATCCGTTCATTGAAACCTTATAATAGACTCGTCGACATCTTGTAACGATAGTTGCCATACCAAATACCGGGAAGCATTAATCATTAATTCTCGAATTTCGCAGCGTTCCTACATCAACATTTATATATCTATATATAACGCATATCTTCTGGATTGATGAATTTTAATTCGGAATCTCTGAATTCCTGAAAAGCACTCTACCTTACGAATCAGATCTATGAGTTCTGAGAAAGTTGATGAAGCAGCGAAAACTGAAGACTGTTTAAACAGTCAAGAGTTTGATAATAAAGAGTAACATACTGAAAAAGCTCAAAAGTTTTGATACTGAAAAATGATTTAAGCAAACCATGAAGGAGGCTGTGGACAAATCACAAAGACTAAATCTGCCTTTAAAGAATCCAAATGATTCAGTATCTACTGAAGTTATTAACGATTACCTTACTCCTGACTCTAAACCCTCGCAGACAATATTTTTCATCATCCTCTGATCTTAGTTATTCTAAGATATCATCGTATCTTTCATTATAAATATCCTCTATATTTCTGAAGATATTTCATAAGTATTCTTATCTAAAATCATTTACCTCTCCGCGCTATCTGTATTACATCATAATGGAAACTGTTAGTTTCTATATTCTGTAAACCTTCGAGTTTAAATTATGAATGTTTTTGAAGTAGTGTTGGGATCTGAAGCATGAGTTATTATAATATAATGACACTTGATCAACGTGAATATATTACAGTAATTCATGTTGAGTTTCTAAAATGGAACGTGATAATTCACATATCGTAACGTCATCATGTGCCATGTTACACGAATCTTACATTCT
Organism: Rutidosis leptorrhynchoides; assembly: GCF_046630445.1. NCBI lineage: Eukaryota > Viridiplantae > Streptophyta > Magnoliopsida > Asterales > Asteraceae > Rutidosis > Rutidosis leptorrhynchoides. The sequence goes on from NC_092336.1 coordinate 263,650,078, forward strand.
ATCTAATCTATAAACATATCAAGAACATATTTTCTTGATAGTTCTATCTTTTCTATTGGACTGGTAATTTACCAAAATCAAGATCGTGCCATTTCAATTTTTCTTCTTAGAACATTAACTATGTTCATTCCAAAATTCATATCTACGAATTCTGAATCAGTACTTGCTACTTAAAGTCAAGAAGAGGAAACAAAAGTATGAATTGAGGGAGAAAGAATAGAAGATGTGAATTGTAGAAATAAGGAAACGAAGGGGGTGAATTTATAGTGAAATATTCGACAATCAATACAGATTATCGCATTTAACCTAAGATGATCCTAATTTCCTTAATTATCGAATAACCAAATCTTATTACGAAGATTTCCTCTAAATTCCTTAATTTCCGGAAATCAAACGTGACTATGTCATCAGACAAGACGAATCTGCATTTATTCATTTCACACTTTTGTGATAGCTTCACTCGTATGCTTCACTTAATCAAATCGTTTTGTCCATATTACTCACTGATGATAAAAACTCTAATTTCTAGCTCATATGCGTCAAAAAAACATACTTATTGTCAGCCATGACCATCCCAATCAAATTTCGGGAGGAAATTTCTTTAATGGGTAGGTACTTTGACGACCCGGAAATTTCCGACCAAATTTAAACTTAATCTTTATATGGTTTTGACACGATAAGCAAAGTCTGTAATGTTGAGTCTCAAAAATTTTGAACTATTTCATATATTCAGTTGACCTTCGACCATTTCCAACGATTCACGAACAACTAATTTGTAAATAGATATATATAATTTTATTTGATATATTATTTGAAATAGAATATGATTTAATTGTTGAAAATAAATATATAAAATAATATCGGTATATTTAATATTATTAATTTAATATATAATATATAGATATGCATATAATTATATATATATATATTTATATATATATATATATATATATATATATATATTAAAAAATGAAATATTATATATGATAATTGTTATAATCAATGTTGAAAAATAATAATAATATATAAAAATTATTATTTAAAGAGTATATATATATATAAATAAAGTATATAGAATATATATTTTGTGATTTCGAAGTTGTTTAATAAACAACGGTAACGCTCAATTGTCATTCGATAGATAGTAAACGAGTTAAAAGGAACTTATGTGATTTTAAAATGAATGGTGATCCAAAAATGGGTTTTATAAATTATAGGCTTAGTAAAAATGTATTTATGAGCTATTTATTAGATTTTAAAACTTTTTATATTTTACTTGGGGTTGAGAGTGAATAATTAATATAATTTGTATTTAAGAGTTAATGATTGAATTTTATACCATAATGACCAAAATAAATAAATATAACTACTGTAACAATTTGGGATTTTTCAGAGGACTTTTATCCGCCACTAATTATCAACTGAGGGAGTAATCTGCATGTTAAAACCGTCGGTGCAAAATATCAATAAAGTAGCCTATGAGCTGTTTAAATAGTGTTTCCAATTCAATCATGTGACCCTTATTATAGTTATTTAATATTAGTTATAACCATTATTTTATATATACAAATCAATATATATCGTTGTATAATTATATACATACTTCAACATTCATCTTCAAGAAACACAACCAACCTCCTCCTTGCTCATCAGCGATCAACTCATCACCACCGCCTCCTGATAACCACCGGCCACCATCAACCTCCGGTAATCACCCTACAAACCGAGAACCACCACATCACTACAATACTACGAACCATCATCACACATCTATTTTTCGGTTTTATGTCTTGATCAAAAACAACCCAACACCAAACCTTTGAGATTCATTCCACTGCAGCTTGTTTATGTTTCTAATTGCAACCATCACATGCCACCCCACAATTCACCATCTTAAGACCATAATCACCCCCACCTTCACCCATTTCTCCTTCTCCCTCGTTTTTCTTCTTCTTTACCAATTATCCTCTTCGTTTTTCAGCTGTCTTCACTCAACCATTGTTGCTGATAATCCCCAAAACAACAACCACCAACATATTGTTCGATTTACATACACAACCAAATAAGTTATCATTGCAAACCTTGAATTGTTTATGTTCCACTATTTCTGATCAAACCACCATTAGAACACCTCGAACTCACAAGCTCTAATTATTCGAATGGCTACTACAACTACTGCAGTACTTACGTTTCTATTTTCTATTCTATTCGAACCCAAACCCGCCACCATTCCATCACGATCTATATGTATGTATGTATATATATATATATATATATATATATATATATATATATATATATATATATATATATATATATATATATATATTTTTTCTTTCTTTCTTCTTCTTCCGTTTTAGCCATAGATAAACCAACCAATACCCATTTATTCTTTCTGTTTCCTTAGTGACCCAGTCCAACCAACCATCGCCACTCCACTTTGATCACAACCACAAACCGGTACCCGTCACTTGTTTTCCTACTCAAAGTTTCTGTTACTTCTGTTTCGTATACTACTACTACAGTTGTACACTTTGTTTCGGAGATGATGATGATAAATGATGAGCACCCCCTTGACCACTCATGATCATCACAAACCACCCTAAACCATCATTATTTTACTACACTACTGCAGTTATGTTCGGCTTCGATGACAACATGGAAAAACCATTATAATCGCTGCATACTATCTTCTTTCAATTTCTATTCGATCACCAAAGGTACGATCACCAAACCTGCAGCTGTTTTCGTGACCATCATTGAGAACCACCATCGACTGCTACTGCTATCGTGATCTTATTGACAAGACCAAACCCAACACAAACACCATTTAACTATTCAAAACTGCAACTGCAGTTATACTTGACTGTTCCGTTATTTAAAGATGACGCTTCGATTATTATAAAGAAGATAATAAATATAACAATGACGTTATATACTACACCGAACTTAATTTCTATTGCTGTAAATAACGATGATGGTGATGTGATGTTATGTTGCGAGAATGATGATGATACTGTATGATGATATAATCTTCGATGGCTGCCCCACTTCTCAAACCTTAACTCGTTTCATTATATTTCTTTATAAACCGAACCCTTTTTAATTTTTTTGTATGGATCTTTTTCTGTTGTGCTTATTTTGAGTATTGGGCCACTAATCGATATTGGGCTTCTATGAAATTGGGTTTAATAAACTGTTATGGGCCGAAAGAAAATTGGGTCAAGATTAAGAGGATACGGGTTATATAAGAGAGAAGTCGAATATATAATAGGAATGAATGAGTGGTGGAATGGTTGAGAGTGTTTGCAAGTGAGCGGGAGGTCACGGGTTCGATCCCTACTGGTGACATATAATTTTTTAAAGCTTGTCTTGAGGTAGTTTTTCATTACCAAAAATTATTATTATTATTTTTGTTATTATTAATTATTGATATTATTACTTGTGTTATAATTATAATTATTATTATTGTTATTATTATAATTACTAACATAAGTATTAATTATCATTTATTATTATTATCATTACAATAAGATTATTATTATTATTATTACTGTAATTACAAACATTGTTATCATTAATACTATTATTATTAAGTAGTATTATTATTAATATTATCATTAGTAATAAGATTGTTATTATTATTATTTTTATTATTATTATGATTATCATATCATTTTTAGGAATATAAGTATTATTATCAATATTATTGTTTTCATTATAAAAATGAAATAACTTATTATTATTATTATTAAAGATTATCATTATCATTTTCATTATTAGTGTTATCATTATTAAAAAAAATTATTATTATTATTATCATTATTAGTAAATCATTATTAACAAAACTATCATTTTAACAAATAACTATATATAACATGTAACTTAAGATATAATATAAGTATACGTTTTAAAAAAAAAAGGAATTTATTATAAATTCCATATAACTACAAATATATAAATAATATATATTAATAAATGAAAATTATGTGATCTCCATTATATGTTTAAATAGATATACAAATGATATAGCTTCGTGAATCCGAGGCCAACCTTGCATTGTTCAGTATCGTCGTATGAATATTTTTACTACAAAATATTGTAGAGTGAGTTTCATTTGCTCCCTTTTTAAATGCTTTTGCAATATATATTTTTGGGACTGAGAATACATGCGCTTTTATAACTGTTTTACGAAATAGACACAAGTACTTAAAACTACATTCTATGGCTGGATTATTAAACCGAATATGCCCCTTTTTAGTCTGGTAATCTAAGAATTAGGGAACAGACACCCTAATTGACGCGAATCCTAAAGATAGATCTATTGGGCCCAACAAGCCCCATCCAAAGTACCGGATGCTTTAGTACTTCGAATTTATCATGTCCGAAGGGAGTCCCGGAATGATGGTGATATTCTATATGCATCTTGTTAAGGTCAGTTACCAGGTGTTCAATCCATATGAATGATTTTTGTCTCTATACATGGGACGTATGTTTATGAGAAATGGAAATATGAAATCTTGTGGTCTATTAAAATTATAAAATAATTATTTATGATAAACTAATGAACTCACCAACCTTTTGGTTGACACTTGAAAGCATGTTTATTCTCAGGTATGAAAGAAATCTTCCGCTGTGCATTTACTCATATTAGAGATATTACTTGAGTCATTCATGACATATTTCAAAAGACGTTGCATTCGAGTCGTCGAGTTCATCAAGATTATTACTAAGCCAATTATAGTTAGATATATTATGAAATGGTATGCATACCGTCAACTGTCGATGAAATGAAAGTTTGTCTTTTAAAAACGAATGCAATGTTTGTAAAATGTATCATATAGAGATCAAGTACCTCGCAATGTAATCATATGTTATTTTATTCGTTCTTATAGATTAGGATGGGTCTTTACAAAAAATACAACAACCAATTCCGTGTATAATTGTCTTTCTTAGACACCACCCAAGAATCTCAGATATTTTGACAGAATCAACGATTACCTTAACTGATGCGTAATTATGACTTTAAAAACGCAATTTAGAACAAGCTTTCTTTCACCAGATCTGAACACTAAACACCCAATTTGTAACAGTAACATCCCCAAAACAGAGTATAAAACTCTGAAATAAGAACACAAAGGATAAAGAATCTAAACCCTTAATTGATAAAGATACCACCACAATTAGAGATCTAGAAACACTCCAAACCTTCAACTATAGCTGATAAACATTCCACCACAACTATAATTTCAGATATGAAGATTTGGATTTCACCACAATGTTTAATAAAGTAACACCACAAACACTGATAAAGAAACCACTCTTAGCAACTAGAATCAAAGATTCGTAAAGACACAGAGATTTTGTAAATAGATAAGCTCTATCAAACTTTACATTCAATCATCAACCAAGTTTTACAATTACAAGAGCTCTCTATTTATAGGAGAAGCTTAACAGCTACTTTCTAGAAACGACAAAAACATAAAAAGAAAATGGAGACAAAAAGGACAAACAATTACAAATTAGCGAATAAGAATAAAGGACACAATCTGCAAAAATCCTGCCATTTGTTAATGCTCCTTCCATGATAAAAAGTAGCCAATGATAGATGAGAATCTTCCTTGAACAGCTAACATTCTTCTAGAACAGCCACACACGTGTTAAGCACATGACCTGACCGGTTTATTGAAAAGCATAATTAAACTTTGAATCGTATCAGCAAGTTGACCCCTTAGAAAGAAAACAACATTGCGTGCTGGTTGTACTAGAGTTCATCTTGCTGGTTGTGCTGAAGTTCATTTTAATTGTTGTAGCTTTATCAGATGAGTAAACTTTGCTGGTTGAACTAAGAATATTCGCTGGTTGAACTAAAGTGCATTTGCTGATCCGGCTAGCTGGTTCTTCTTCGTTGCTGCCTTGCCTTCAACTATCAAAACTTTATTCAAGAAAACATAACTACATCAGTTTAAGGACTGAAGCAGTGTAACCCCTGAGCTTGTTGAACCAACTCCAAAAACACTTAGATGATACGAAAGAGATGGCAACACGGCCATTGCTTGACCAGATTCGGGTGTAACATCATTTGAGCTTGTGCTGGTTGTGTTGCTGGTTACATTGCCCAGCTCACCCGTATCATTAACAGACAGAAAATAGGTCCCCGACAGCGGCGCCAAAAAACTTGTTACTTCTTATGATATGGCCAAAACGAACGGTTTTATTTGTGCGGTGTCGTTAAGTCATAACACGTCAGAATTAGCTAGCAAAAGAGAGTAACAGTTTTATCATTTATATTTAGCTAGGGTTTCCTAGCTATAACTCACCTACATATCTTCCTTTTAACTAATAATACTATAATTTAACTGTAAAGATACAGATGTAAAAATAATGATAGATAGGTATGGAGAATAGAATTCTGATGGGGAACTATCAAAAGAGTTTAACTTCCTAGAATAAATACTAAACCTCAATCAACTGGGCTATGAACCTAACTGATTTTTCACTAAGAGTTTAGGTTTTGAAGATTCTGGCTAGGACGGATATCCCTACTTCCAACGTTGTAGCACCCCACTAAAAATGCCATTGACGCGGATACTAACTCTGGTTCCAGTGCTTGGTCTTGACCTCTAAGAAACTGCAAAATTCTAGTGGAAGCAATAAGTACCTGAGAATAAACATGCTAAAGCGTCAACACAAAGGTTGGTGAGTTCATAGGTTTTTATACAACGTATAAAATTTACAAAAGTTTCATAGTTTCAAACAATTTGAAATAGTTTAAAACAGTTAAACAATTATTAAGTTCCATAAATGGTTTGATAGTAAAACAGATCACAAGATCTCAACTTCATAAACAGTTTAGAAGTAATATGATTTCAAGGTTTCAAGTACGAAAATAAGTTCGTAGTTCGTAACATATCAAGTTTGTAAATAGCTCCACGGTTTATAAGAATCCACAGTTATCATAGTTTCCATACAGTTTCAAAGTGTATATGTTTCCTGAGCACTCGATAATAAGCTTAACACCACATGTAATATACTACATGATTTTCCTTTACCATATATTGGACTATACACTATGCCAAATGTATTATGTCGAAGTAACTAGCACCACAGTTAAAGGTAGGGTGAGGTTGTCAAACATAACAGATCTGCTCTAGTAATTCACGCTTACAAGTCTCTGTAATTAATACTGCCGAGTTAAGGGCTTTTTAGGATAAAACTCACATATAACAAACTTCGAAATGCATAAAGTGTTACTTAATAATAAGAATGTTTATAACAGAAAGTTTATAAATAAAGCGTAGTAAAACATTACGCATATTTTGGAAAACATAAAACATGTCTTAAAACATTAAGCATGTATTCTCACCCCAAAATAATTATAAAATGAGAAAAAGGGGGCTACGAACTCACAATTGATGTAACACGGTGCGAAGCTTGGAAAGTGCGGTTTAGATAGTTTACGGTGATCCGGCTTGAGACCTATGGAATATTATGAGGTCAGAGCTCATACTATTTAATATAGTATTTATTTTAGGTCTAAGATCAATTTCTTAAGAAATCTTACATGACCATTTCGGTTCTCAGTTCCAAAAGTTTCATAGTTCATAGTTTTAAGAATAGATTGTTTTCGACTGGTTTTATCATGACATAAGTGTAGGTGTTTCTATTAATCTAGACATCCATTTTAAGTGAATTTACTATCTCTGGAAATCTATTTGAGTGTAGGTTCTAACCATTTAGGGTTAGCCTCTAAACTCAGAACATAAGTTGGTCAAAAGTTTATTTCTTTACAAGTGTGCAAATCAGTTTAGTTTTACACTATAAGATCTTATGCAAGTTTAGAAATAGCAAAACTTATTTATTTGACTCAAAAATTTTACAGAAGTCTTAGAACATATAAACGTGCTTACTCCCAAAAGTAATAGTCTCCAGGTCTTCATTAACCTTGTCTTTAGAGATGAGGTTTTAGACGAATTTATGACTTCAACAAAATCTTGTGTCAAGTAGATAGGACTATATCTTAATGATTTCGTAATGGATTTTGATGATTTTGCTTTCCATGGTTTCCTTATTAAGTATACTTTTTATATTAGAAGACTTTGGTCTATTTTATATATTGAGTTATACATGAATCTTTGACACTTGGTCAGATTGCTTTGAATGTGAACATGTTTCACCAAATAAAATTTAAAAATGACTTTCTCTTTGAAATAAATCATGAAATCTTTACTAGAAGTCTCAAACACATATATGAACATCATATAAATTCATGAGTTCCAGAGATCAAACATAGGTTGGTGTTTAGGTCATACACTTCAAGTAGAAATTTGGACAGCTCAAAGACAAAACAATTTTACATAGTTTAACCACTTTGGTTCTTAGTTTAGCTTCATTTTAAGACATAAGACATGTAGAGATCTTAAGTTTACAGATCTAGCATCAAGATCATGGTTAGCTATATAGTCATCATTGAAATGTCCCGTTCATATTGATTATAAACGATCCATATTAATTGATTTCATCGTGAGGTTTTGACCTCTATATGAGACGTTTTTCAAAGACCGCATTCATTTTTAAAACAACTATAACCTTTATTTTATCTATAAAGGTTAAAAATCATTACGTAGATTATCAAATAATGATAATCTAAAACATACTGTTTACACACGACCATTACATAATGGTTTACAATAAGAATATATTACATCAAAAATAAGTTTCTTGAATGCAGTTTTTACATAATATTATACAAGCATAGACTCCAAATCTTGTTCTTATTTTAGTATGCAACAGCGGAAGCTCTTAATAATCACCTGAGAATAAACATGCTTAAAACATCAACAAAAATGTTGGTGAGTTATAGGTTTAACCTATATATTATCAAATCATAATAATAGACCACAAGATTTCATATTTCAATATACATCCCATACATAGAGATAAAAATCATTCATATGGTGAACACCTGGTAACCGACATTAACAAAATGCATATAAGAATATCCCCTATCATTCTGGAAAATCCTTCGGACATGATAAAAACGACATCAAAGTACTATAGCATCCGGTACTTTGGATGGGGTTCGTTAGGCCCAATAGATCTATCTTTAGAATTCGCGTCAATTAGTAGATCGGTCTGCTAATTCTTAGGTTACCAAGAAAAAGGGGCATATTCGGCTTCGATCATTCACCCATATAATGTAGTTTCATTTACTTGTGTCTATTTCGTAAAACATTTATAAAACTGCATTTATTCTCATCCCAAAATATTAGATTTTAAAAGTGGGACTATAACTCACTTTCACAGATTTTTACTTCGTCGGGAAGTAAGACTTGGCCACTGGTTGATTTACGAACCTATAACAAATATGTACATATATATCAAAGTATATTCAAAATATATTTACAACACTTTTAATACATGTTGATGTTTTAAGTTTATTAAGTCAGCTGTCCTCGTTAGTAACCTATAACTAGTTGTCCATAGTTAAATGTACAGAAATAAATTGATATATATTATCTTGAATCAATCCACGACCCAGTGTATACACGTCTCAGGCTAGATCACAACTCAAAGTATATATATTTTTGGAATCAACATCAACCCTGTATAGCTAACTCCAATATTACTGCATATAGAGTGTCTATGGTTGTTCCAAATAATATATATAGATGGGTCGATATGATATGTCAAAACATTTGCATACGTGTCTATGGTATCCCAAAATTACATAATATATTAGAATACATGTATAATACAATATAAGTTAGCTAGGATATGATTTTTATAGAATTGTTACAATATTTCCCGTAGCTACAATAATAAAAAAATATCCAATCTTGTTTTACCCATAACTTCTTCGTTTTAAATCCGTTTTGAGTGAATCAAATTGCTATGGTTTCATATTGAACTCTTTTTTATGAATCTAAACAGAAAAATTATAGGTTTATAGTTGTAAATACAGGTTACAAGTCGTTTTTGTAATGGTAGTCATTTCAGTCGAAAGAACGACGTCTAGATGACCATTTTAGAAAAGATACTTCCACTTTGAGTTTAACCATGATTTTTGGATATAGTTTCATGTTCATAAGAAAAATCATTTCCCAGAAGGACAACTTTTAAATCAAAGTTTATCATAGTTTTTAATTATCAAATCCAAAACAACCCGCGGTGTTACTACGATAGCATATATCCGGTTTTACGGTGTTTTTTGTGTTTTCAGGTTTTAAATCATTAAGTTAGCATATCATATAGATATAGCACATGTGTCTAGTTGATTTTAAAAGTCAATTTAGAAGGATTAACTTTGTTTGCGAACAAGTTTAGAATTAACTAAACTATGTTCTAGTGATTACATGTTCAAATCTTCGAATAAGATACTAATACATATATGAATTGAATGATGTTATGAACATCATTACTACCTCAAGTTTAGTAGGTAAACCTACTGGAAATGATGAAAAAATAACTTGAGCTTTAAAGGATCTTTGATGGCTTGAAAGTTCTTGAAATAGAATCATGACACAAAAACAAGTTCAAGTAAGATTATTACTCGAATTAAGATAGTTATAGTTATAGAAATTGAATCAAAGCTTGAATATGAATATTACCTTAATTTAGAAAGATAACCTACTGTAAATAACAAAGGTTTCTTAATCTTAGATGATTGCTTGGAATGGATTAGGAAACTTGGAAGTAAACTTGTAAACTTGGAATTATTCTTGATTTTATGAAACTAGAACTTATAGAATTTATGAAGAACATTTAGAACTTGAAGATAGAACTTGAGAGAGATCACTTGGATGAAGAAAATTGAAGAATGAAAGTGTTTGTAGGTGTTTTTGGTCATTGGTATATGGATTAGATATAAAGGATGTGTAATTTTGTTTTCATGTAAATAAGTCATGAATGATTACTCATATTTTTGTAATTTTATGAGATATTTCATGCTAGTTGCCAAATGATGGTTCCCACATGTGTTAGGTGACTCACATGGGCTGCTAAGAGCTGATAATTGGAGTGTATATACCAATAGTACATACATCTAAAAGCTATGTATTGTACGAGTACGAATACGGGTGCATACGAGTAGAATTATTGATGAAACTGAACAAGGGTGTAATTGTAAGCATTTTTGTTAAGTAGAAGTATTTTGATAAGTGTCTTGAAGTCTTTCAAAAGTGTATGAATACATATTAAAACACTACATGTATATACATTTTAACTGAGTCGTTAAGTCATCGTTAGTCGTTACATGTAAATGTTGTTTTGAAACCTTTAAGTTAACGATCATGTTAAATGTCGTTAAGCCAACATTTATTATATCTAATGAGATGTTAAATTATCACATTATCATGATATTATGATATATTAATATACCTTAGTATGATATTTATACAGTTAAATGTTGTTACAACGATAATCGTTACATATATGTCTCGTTTCGAAATCATTAAGTTAGTAGTCTTGTTTTTACATATGTAGTTCATTGTTAATACACTTAATGACATGTTTGCTTATCATTTATCATGATTAAACATAGTGTATCAATATCTTAATATGATTCATATGTATTTAGTAAGACGTTGTTATAACGATAATCGTTATATATACCGTTTCGAGTTTCTTAATTCAATAAACTCAATTTTATGTATATAACTCATTATTAAAATACCTAATGAGATACTTAATTATCATAATATCATGTTAACTATATATATAATCATATATATGTCATCATATAGTTTTTACAAGTTTTAACGTTCGTGAATCACCGGTCAACTTGGGTGGTCAATTGCCTATATGAAACCTATTTCAATTAATCAAGTCTTAACAAGCTTGATTGCTTAACATGTTGGAAACACTTAATCATGTAAACAACAATTTCATTTAATATATATAAACATGGAAAAGTTCGGGTCACTACAGTACCTACCCGTTAAATAAATTTCGTCCGGAAATTTTAAGTAGTTGGAGGTGTTGACGTATCTTCTGGAAATAAGTACGGGTATCTCTTCTTCATCTGATCTTCTCATTCCCAGGTGAACTCGGGTCCTCTACGAGCATTCCATTGAACTTTAACAATTGGTATCTTGTTTTGCTTAAGTCTTTTAACCTCACGATCCATTATTTTGACCGGTTCTTCGACGAATTGAAGTTTTTCGTTGATTTGGATTTCATCTAACGGAATAGTGAGATCTTCTTTAGCAAAAAATTTCTTCAAATTTGAGACGTGGAAAGTGTTATGTACAGCCGCGAGTTCTTGTGTTAATTCAAGTCGGTAAGCTACTGGTACGACATGATCAATAATCTTGAATGGTCCTATATACCTTGGATTTAATTTCCCTCGTTTACCAAATCGAACAACGCCTTTCTAACGTGCAACCTTAAGCATCACCATCTCTCCAATTTCAAATTCTATAACTTTTCTTTTAATGTCGGCGTAGCTCTTTTGTCGACTTTGGGCGGTTTTCAATCGTTGTTGAATTTGGATGATCTTCTCGGTAGTTTCTTGTATTATCTCTGGACCCGTAATCTGTCTATCCCCACTTCACTCCAACAAATTAGAGACCTGTATTTTCTACCATAAAGTACTTCAAACGGCGCCATCTCAATGCTTGAATGGTAGATGTTGTTGTAGGAAAATTCTGCTAACGGTAGATGTCAATCCCAACTGTTTCCGAAATCAATAACACATGCTCGTAGCATGTCTTCAAGTGTTTGTATCGTCCTTTCACTCTGCCCATCAGTTTATGGATGATAGGCAATACTCATGTCTAGACGAGTTCCTAATGCTTGCTGTAATGTCTGCCAGAATCTTGAAATAAATCTGCCATCCCTATCAGAGATAATAGAGATTGGTATTCCATGTCTGGAGACGACTTCCTTCAAATACAGTCGTGCTAACTTCTCCATCTTGTCATCTTCTCTTATTGGCAGGAAGTGTGCTGATTTGGTGAGACGATCAACTATTACCCAAATAGTATCAAAACCACTTGCACTCCTTGGCAATTTAGTGATGAAATCCATGGTAATATTCTCCCATTTCCATTCAGGATTTCGAGTTGTTGAATTAAACCTGATGGTTTCTGATGCTTCGCTTTGACCTTAGAACACGTCAAACATTCCCCTACGTATTTAGCAACATCGGCTTTCATACCTGGCAACCAAAAATGTTTCTTGAGATCCTTGTACATCTTCCCCGTTCCAGGATGTATTGAGTATCTGATTTTATGAGCTTCTCTAAGTACCATTTCTCTCATATCTCCAGATTTTGGTACCCAAATTCTTTCAGCCCTATACCGGGTTCCGTCTTCCTGAATATTAAGATGCTTCTCCGATCCTTTGGGTATTTCATCCTTTAAATTTCCCTCTTTTAAAAGTCCTTGTTGCACCTCCTTTATTTGAGTAGTAAGGTTAGTGTGAATCATTATATTCATAGCTTTTACTCGAATGGGTTCTCTGTCCTTTCTGCTCAAGGCGTCGGCTACCACATTTGCCTTTCCCGGGTGGTAACGAATCTCAAAGTCGTAATCATTCAACAATTCAATCCACCTACGCTGCCTCATATTCAGTTGTTTCTGATTAAATATGTGCTGAAGACTTTTGTGGTCGGCATTTTGACCCCATATAAGTAGTGCCTCCAAGTCTTTAATGCAAAAACAACCGCGCCTAATCCCAAATCATGTATCGTATAATTCTGTTCGTGAATCTTCAATTGTCCAGATGCATAAGCAATTACTTTCATTCGTTGCATTAATACACAACCGAGACCTTGCTTTGAGGCGTCACAGTATATCACAAAATCGTCATTCCCTTCAGGTAATGACAATATAGGTGCCGTAGTTAACTTTTTCTTTAACAATTGAAACGCTTTCTCTTGTTTATCCTTCCATTAAAATTTCTTCCCTTTATACGTTAATGCAGTCAAGGGTTTTGCTATTCTAGAAAATTCTTGGATGAACCTTCTGTAGTAACCAGCTAGTCCTAAAAACTGGCGTGTTTCGGAGTTTTTGGAGTTTCCCACTTTTCATCGGTTTCAATCTTTGCTGGATCCACCTGAATACCTTCTTTGTTCACTATGTGACCGAGGAATTGAACTTCTTCCAACCAAAATGCACACTTTGAAAACTTAGCGTACAGTTTTTCTTTTCTCAGCAACTCTAGCACTTTTCTGAAATGTTCTTTGTGCTCTTGATCATTATTCGAGTAAATAAGTATGTCATCAATGAAAACAATGACAAACTTGTCAAGATATGGCCCACACACTCAGTTCATGAGGTCCATGAACACAGCTGGTGCGTTAGTCAATCCAAATGGCATAACCATAAACTCGTAATGACCGTAACGCATCCTAAAAGCAGTCTTTGGAATATCATCCTCCTTCACCCGCATTTGATGATATCCAGAACGTAAATCAATCTTCGAATAAATAGACGAGCCTTGTAGTTGATCAAATAAGTCGTCGATTCTCGGTAGTGGGTAGCGGTTCTTGATGGTAAGTTTGTTCAACTCTCGGTAGTCGAAACACAACCTGAATGTACCATCTTTCTTCTTAACAAACAAAACAGGAGCTCCCCATAGTGATGTGCCTGGTCAAATGAAACCATGCTCTAAAAGTTCCTGTAACTGACTTTGTAATTCTTTCATTTCGCTGGGTGCGAGTCTGTATGGAGCACGAGCTATTGGTGCAGCTCCTGGTACAAGGTCTATTTGAAATTCAACGGATCGATGTGGGGGTGATTCCGGTAATTCTTTCGAAAATACATCGGGAAATTCTTTTGCGACGGGAACATCACTGATGTTCTTTTCTTCAGGTTTAACTTCCTCGATGTGTGCTAAAATGACGTAACAACCTTTTCTTATTAGTTTTTGCGCCTTCAAACTACTAATAAGATTTAATTTCGCGTTGTTCTTTTCTCCGCACACCATTAAAGGTTTTCCTTTTTCATGCATAATGCGAATCGCATTTTTGTAACAAACGACCTCTGCTCTCACCTTTTTCAACCAGTCCTTGCCAATTATTACATCAAAACTCCCTAACTCGACTGGTATTAAATCAATCTTAAACGTTTCATCACCCAGTTTAATTTCTCTATCCCGACATATATTATCTGCTGAAATTAATTTACCATTTGCTAATTCGAGTAAAAATTTACTATCCAAAGGTGTCAATGGGCAACTTAATTTAGCACAAAATTCTCTACTCATATAGCTTCTATCCGCAACCGAATCAAATAAAACATAAGCAGGTTTATCGACAATAAGAAACGTACCCGTAACAAGCTCCGGGTCTTCCTGTGCTTCTGCCGCATTAATATTGAAAACTCTTCCACGGACCTGCCTATTAGTATTCCCCTGATTCGGACAATTTCTAATAATGTGGCCCAGTTTTCTACATTTATAACAAACAGCGTTGGTATTACTTGCTCCGACACTATTCGTTTCGGCATTACTTGTTCCGACATTATTTGTTCCTTTAGTTCTGTTAAACTTTGGTCCGTAGATCTCACACTTTATCGCGCTATGACCATTTCTTTTACACCTGTTGCAAAATGTCGTGCAAAACCCCTGATGATTTTCTTCACACCTATGACATGGCTGTTTTTGGTTTTTGTTGCCGTTGTTGTTATTGAGGTTGTTGTTGGGGTTGTTATTGTTGTTGAAACGGTTGTTGTAGTTGTTGTTGTTGTTGGGATGTTTGTTGTAGTTATTGTTAGGATTGCGATTGTTGTTGCGGTTGTTGGGATAGTTGTTGCGATTGTGGTTGTAAGTGTTGTTGTTGTTGTACTGGTGACTCTTATCACCATTTTCCTCCCACTTCCTCATGAGTTGTTTCGTGTTGGCTTCTTCGGCCGCCTGCTCTTTAATTCTTTCCTCAATCTGATTTATGAGTTTATGAGCCATTCGACTTTCCTTCTGTATAGAAGCGGGCTCGTGTGAACTCACATCTTCTTGAATCCTTACGGGTAACCCTTTTATAAATGAGTCGATCTTCTCTTCTTCATCTTCGAATGCTCCTGGACACAATAGGCACAACTCTGTGAATCATCATTCATATGTGGTAATGTCGAACCCTTGTGTTAGTAACTCTCTAAGTTCTGCCTTGAGTTTATTGACTTCGTTTCTAGGACGGTACTGCTCGTTCATCAATTGCTTGAATGCCGACCACGGTAGTGCGTAAGCAGCATTTTGTCCTACCTGTTCAAGATAGGTGTTCCACCACGTTAACACAGTACCTGTGAAGGTATGCGTAGCATACTTAACTTTTTCTTCTTCAGTACACTTACTTATGGCAAACACCGATTCGACTTTCTCGATCCACCGTTTCAATCCAATTGGTCCTTCGGTTCCATCAAATTCCAAAGGTTTGCAGGCAGTAAATTCTTTGTAGGAGCATCCTACACGATTTTTGCGCCATTAGCTGCATTGCTAGATTCAGAGTTATTATTGGTATGTAGCGCAGCCTGTACTGCGGCTATGTTTGCAGCAAGAAAGGTACGAAATTCCTCTTCGCTCATATTCATGGTGTGTCGAGTAGTCGGTGCCATTTCCTTCAAAATAGCCAACTGAATCGAGTTAATCATACAGAATATTAAGAGTAGTCAACAGTATTTCGTAGCATAATATGAACTCATTTATAAAAGCTTTTTCTTCATATTAGCGTTTTATAAGTTTAAATTCGGGTACTACCTACCCGTTAAGTTCATACTTAGTAGCTAATATACAATTCAACTACTAAAATTCCATATGAAAAACTGATTATAATAATACATCACATATACATATTCTTCAAACTTACAACATCGCTATATTACATATAACATGAAATATAGTGTACTATGATACATGACAGTTTTGAAGATAAATCTAGTTAATACGCAAGTTGTTCAGCAAAGGAAATAAAGACACCTAATTCATAAGTCCAGAAACAAGTCATGCATTCTGGTTTTACTAAGACGACTTCCCATCCTTGGTCTTGTGGAAAATAACCGTTATGACCATTGGCTAGGCAGCATGTTGTAATGTCGTCAAAAGGACGAGGGTTTCGTAATGTCCAACAGCCCCGTAATAATTTAAAAACCTTATTTCTCACCCCAACTACTGAATCCGTCACTTGTGGGAAGGTTTTATTTAAAAGCTGCAATCCGATGTTCTTTTTCTCACTTTGGTAAGAAGCGAACATCACTAACCTGTAAGCATAACATGCTTCTTTATGTTGCATGTTAGAAGCTCTTTCTAATTCACGAAATCCTATGTTGGGATATGTTGAGTCAAAATAGATTCTTAACCCGTAACTTAAAATTGCATTTGGGTTCCCCGCATTTAACGCTTTAAAGAAAACACGGCGTAACTTACGGTCTCCTCAATGTGATATACCCCACCTATCAAAGGAAAGCCTTTTATAAACTAAGGCATTTCTAGAAAGTCTTTCAAATGTTTGACAAGTTAATTTCGCCATAACTAAATGTGCTGATGAATTCTGACCGACTCTAGACAAGATTTCCTCAATCATATCCTCTGGTAGGTCTTCTAAAATATTCGGTTGTCTACCCTTAACGTCCATTTTGTTTTTATACTATAAAATAGACAAGGATTAGATTCGTAAAAGATAATTAACAAACAATACAAGCAATTTTTACATAGAACATAAAAGTACAAGCACACTACAATACATATAATACACAACATGATTACAACCTTCTAATCTGAATCACTGGTTTATTCTTCTTCGGACTTGGTTCGTTTTCCTAATTTTCTAGAAATATATGGTGTTCCTCTAATACGAGCCATCGTTTTTCATAATGGTTTAGAAAAACTTGGTGGTTTAGAGGTTCCCGGGTCATTGTTACATTTTAGGAAATACGGATGTTGTCGATATATATAAAGTTCATCGGGGTTGGAATCGGGTTTCTCTATTTTTATACCTTTTCCCTTATTATTTTCTTTCGCTTTATTAAATTGGGTCGAGGTAATTTATATAACATCATCGGAATCCTCATCGGGATCCAATTCATCGGAAAATTGGTAATCTTCCCAATATTTTGCTTCCTCGGCGGAAACACCATTGACCATTATTAACTTTGGTCCGTTGGTTGAGGATTTTCTTTTATTTAATCGATTTACTATAGGTATCAATATTTCTTCCTCCAGAACCTCTTCTTCTTCTGGTTCCTCCTCTTCCAATTCATCCTCTTCTGGTTCCTCTTCTTCCGGTTCCTCCTCTTCCGGTTCCTCCTCTTCCGGTTCCTCTTCGGGAATTTGTGAATCTTCCCAAAATATATTCGACTCTTCATTATTATTAGGTGAATCAATGGGATTTGTACTAGAGGTAGACATCTATCACATAATATCAAACACGTTAAGAGATTAATATATCACATAATATTTACATGTTAATAATATATAGTTTCCAACAAAAAAAAAATGTTAAGCAATCGTTTTTGAAGAAAAACACGGTCGAAGTCCAGACTCACTAATGTATCCTAACAAACTCGGTAAGACACACTAATGCAATTTTCTGGTTCTCTAAGACCAACGCTCGAATACCAACTGAAATGTCCCGTTCATATTGATTATAAACGTTCCATATTAATTGATTTCGTCGCGAGGTTTTGACCTCTATATGAGACGTTTTTCAAAGACTGCATTCATTTTTAAAACAACCATAACCTTTATTTTATCTATAAGGGTTTAAAAAGCATTACGTAGATTATCAAATAATGATAATCTAAAATATACCGTTTACACACGACCATTACATAATGGTTTAAAATAAGAATATATTACATCAAAAATAAGTTTCTTGAATGCAGTTTTTACATAATATCATACAAGCATGGACTCCAAATCTTGTCCTTATTTTAGTATGCAACAGCAGAAGCTCTTAATAATCACCTGAGAATAAACATGCTTAAAACGTCAACAAAAATGTTGGTGAGTTATATGTTTAACCTATATATTATCAAATCATAATAATAGACCACAAGATTTCATATTTCAATATACATCCCATACATAGAGATAAAATTCATTCATATGATGAACACCTGGTAACCAACATTAACAAGATGCATATAAGAATATCCCCTATCATTCCGGGAAATCCTTCGGACATGATAAAAATGAATTCGAAGTACTAAAGCATCCGGTACTTTGGATGGGGTTCGTTAGGCCCAATAGATCTATCTTTAAGATTCGCGTCAATTAGTAGATCGGTTTACTAATTCTTAGGCTACCAAGCAAAAGGGGCATATTCGGCTTCGATCATTTACCCATATAATGTAGTTTCATTTACTTGTGTCTATTTCGTAAAATATTTATAAAACTGCATGTATTCTCATCCCAAAATATTAGATTTTAAAAGTGGGACTATAACTCACTTTCACAGATTTTTACTTCGTCGGGAAATAAGACTTGGCCACTGGTCGATTCACGAACCTATAACAAATATGTACATATATATTAAAGTATTTTCAAAATATAATTACAACATTTTTAATACGTTTTACTGTTTTAAGTTTATTAAGTCAGCTGTCCTCGTTAGTAACCTACAACTAGTTGTCCACAATTAGATGTACAGAAATAAATAGATATATATATTATCTTGAATCAATCCACGAACCAATGTATACACGTCTCAGGCTAGATCACAACTCAAAGTATATATATTTTTGGAATCAACCTCAACCCAATATAGCTAACTCCAACATTACTGCATATAGAGTGTCTATGGTTGTTCCAAATAATATATATACATGGGTCGATATGATATATCAAAACATTTGCATACGTGTCTATGGTATCCCAAGATTACATAATATATTAGAATACATGTATAATACAATATAAGTTAGCTAGGATATGATTTGTATAGAATTGTTACAATATTTCCCGTAGCTACAACAATCAAAAAAATATCCAATCTTGTTTTACCCATAACTTCTTCGTTTTAAATCCGTTTTGAGTGAATCAAATTGCTATGGTTTCATATTGAACTATATTTTATGAATCTAAACATAAAAATTATAGGTTTATAGTCGTAAATATAAGTTACAAGTCGTTTTTGTAAGAGGTAGTCATATAATTCGAAAGAACGACGTCTTGATGACCATTTTTAAAAACATACTTCCACTTTGAGTTTAACCATGATTTTTGGATATAGTTTCTTGTTCATTAGAAAAATCATTTTCCCAGAAGATCAACTTTTAATTCAAAGTTTATCATAGTTTTTGATTAACTAACCCAAAACAGCCCGCGGTGTTACAACAACGACGTATATCCGGTTTTACGGTGTTTTTCGTGTTTTCCGGTTTTAAATCATTAAGTTAGCATATTATATAGATATAGAACATGTATTTAGTTGATTTTAAAAGTCAAGTTAGAAGGATTAACTTTTATTTGCGAACAAGTTTAGAATTAACTAAACTATGTTCTAGTGATTTCTAGTTTAAACCTTTGAATAAGGTAGTTTTATATATATCAATCGAATGATGTTATGAACATTATTACTACCTCAAGTTTTGTGGATAAACCTACTAAAAATGAGAAAAATAGATCTAGCTTCAAAGGATCCTTGGATGGCTTGAAAGTTCTTAAAGCAGAATCATGACACGAAAACAAGTTCAAGTAAGATTTTCACTCGAAATAAGATTGTTATAGTTATAGAAATTGAATCAAAGTTTGAATATGAGTATTACCTTGTATTAGAAAGATATCTTACTATAAATAAGAAAGATTTCTTGAAGTTGGATGATCACTTTACAAGATTGGAAGTAAGCTAGCAAACTTGGAAGTATTCTTGATTTTATGAAACTAGAACTTATAGAATTTATGAAGAACACTTAGAACTTGAAGATAGAACTTGAGAGAGATCACTTAGATGAAGAAAATTGAAGAATGAAAGTGTTTGTCGGTGTTTTTGGTCGTTGGTATATGGATTAGATATAAAGGATGTGTAATTTTGTTTTCATGTAAATAAGTCATGAATGATTACTCATATTTTTGTAATTTTATGAGATATTTCATGTTAGTTGTCAAATGATGGTTCCCACATGTGTTAGGTGACTCACATGGGCTGCTAAGAGCTGATCATTGGAGTGTATATACCAATAGTACATACATCTAAAAGCTGTGTATTGTACGAGTACGAATACGGGTGCATACGAGTAGAATTGTTGATGAAACTGAACGAGGATGTAATTGTAAGCATTTTTGTTAAGTAGAAGTATTTTGATAAGTGTCTTGAAGTCTATGAATACATATTAAAACATTACATGTATATACATTTTAACTGAGTCGTTAAGTCACCGTTAGTCGTTACATGTAAATGTTGTTTTGAAACCTTTAAGTTAACGATCATGTTAAATGTTGTTAAGCCAACGTTTATTATATCTAATGAGATGTTAAATTATCACATTATCATGATATTATGATATATTAAAATATCTTAGTATGATATTTATACAGTTAAATGTTGTTACAACGATAATCGTTACATATATGTCTCGTTTCGAAATCATTAAGTTAGTAGTCTTGTTTTTACATATGTAGTTCATTGTTAATACACTTAATGACATTTTTACTTATCATTTATCATGATTAAACATAGTGTATCAATATCTTAATATGATTCATATGTATTTAGTAAGACGTTGTTATAACGATAATCGTTATATATACCGTTTCGAGTTTCTTAATTCAATAAACTCAATTTTATGTATATAACTCATTGTTAAAATACCTAATGAGATACTTACTTATCATAATATCATGTTAACTATATATATAATCATATATATGTCATCATATAGTTTTTTACAAGTTTTAACGTGCGTGAATCACCGGTCAACTTGGGTGATCAAGTGTCTATATGAAACCTATTTCAATTAATCAAGTCTTAACAAGTGTGATTGATTAACATGTTGGAAACATTTAATCATGCAAATATAGTTTTCATTTAATATATAATCATGGAAAAGTTCAGTTCACTACAGTTTTGACCTCTATATGAGACGTTTTTCAAAGACTGCATTCATTTTTAAAACAACCATAACCTTTATTTTATCTATAAAGGTTTAAAAAGTATTACGTAGATTATCAAATAATGATAATCTAAAACATACCGTTTACACACGACCATTACATAATGGTTTACAATAAGAATATATTTCATCAAAAATAAGTTTCTTGAATGCAGTTTTTACATAATATCATACAAGCATGGACTCCAAATCTTGCCCTTATTTTAGTAAGCAACAGCGGAAGCTCTTAATAATCACCTGAGAATAAACATGCTTAAAACGTCAACAAAAATGTTGGTGAGTTATAGGTTTAACCTATATATTATCAAATCATAATCATAGACCACAAGATTTCATATTTCAATATACATCCCATACATAGAGATAAAAATCATTCATATGGTGAACACCTGGTAACCGACATTAACAAGATGCATATAAGAATATCCCCTATGATTCCGGGAAATCCTTCGGACATGATAAAAACGACATCGAAGTACTAAAGCATCCGGTACTTTTGATGGGGTTCGTTAGGCCCAATAGATCAATCTTTAGGATTCACGTTAATTAGTAGATCGGTTTACTAATTCTTAGGTTACCAAGCAAAATGGACATATTCGGCTTCGATCATTCACCCATATAATATAGTTTCATTTTATTTGTGTCTATTTCGTAAAATATTTATAACTGCATGTATTCTCATCCCAAAATATTAGATTTTAAAAGTGGGACTATAGCTCACTTTCACAGATTTTTACTTCGTCGGGAAGTAAGATTTGGCCACTGGTCGATTCACGAACCTATAACAAATATGTACATATATATCAAAGTATGTTCAAAATATATTTACAACACTTTTAATACATTTTGATGTTTTAAGTTTAATAAGTCAGATGTCCTCGTTAGTAATCTACAACTAGTTGTCCATAGTTAAATGTACATAAATAAATTGATATATATTATCTTGAATCAATCTACGACCTAGTGTATACACGTCTCAGGCTAGATCACAACTCAAAGTATATATATTTTTGGAATCAACATCAACCCTGTATAGCTAACTCCAATATTACTGCATAGAGAGTGTCTATGGTTGTTCCAAATAATATATATAGATGGGTCGATATGATATGTCAAAACATTTGCATACGTGTCTATGGTATCCCAAGATTACATAATATATTAGAATACATGTATAATACAATATAAGTTAGCTAGGATATGATTTGTATAGAATTGTTACAATATTTCCCGTAGCTACAACAATAAAAAAATATCCAATCTTGTTTTACCCATAACTTCTTCGTTTTAAATCCGTTTTGAGTGAATCAAATTGCTATGGTTTCATATTGAACTCTATTTTATGAATCTAAATATAAAAATTATAGGTTTATAGTCAGAAATACAGGTTACAAGTCATTTTTGTAAAGATAGTCATTTCAGTCGAAAGAACGACGTCTAGAGGACCATTTTGGATAACATACTTCCACTTTGAGTTTAACCATGATTTTTGGATATAGTTTCATGTTCATAAGAAAAATCATTTTCCCAGAAGAAAAATTTTTAAATCAAAGTTTATCATAGTTTTTAATTGTCAAACCCAAAACAGCCCGCGGTGTTACTACGACGGCGTATATCCGGTTTTACAGTGTTTTTTGTGTATTCAGGTTTTAAATCATTAAGTTAGCATATCATATAGATATAGAACATGTGTCTAGTTGATTTTAAAAGTCAATTTAGAAGGTTTAACTTTGTTTGCGAACAAGTTTAGAATTAACTAAACTATGTTCTAGTGATTACATGTTCAAATCTTCGAATAAGATAGTTATACATATATGAATCGAATGATGTTATGAACATCATTACTACCTAAAGTTTAGTAGTTAAACCTACTGTAAATGATGAAAAATACCTTGAGCTTTAAAGGATCTTAGATGGCTTGGGAGTTCTTGAAATAAAATCATGACACAAAAACAAGTTCAAGTAAGATTATTACTCGAATTAAGATAGTTATAGTTATAGAAATTGAATCAAAGCTTGAATATGAATATTACCTTGATTTAGAAAGATAACCTACTGTAAATAACAAAGGTTTCTTGATCTTATATGATTGCTTGGAATGGATTAGGAAACTTGGAAGTAAACTTGTAAACTTAGAATTATTCTTGATTTTATGAAACTAGAACTTATGGAATTTATGAAGAACACTTATAACTTGAAGATAGAACTTGAGAGAGATCAATTAGATGAAGAAAATTGAAGAATGAAAGTGTTTGTAGGTGTTTTTGGTCGTTGGTATATGGATTAGATATAAAGGATATGTAATTTTGTTTACATGTAAATAAGTCATGAATGATTACTAATATTTTTATAATTTTATGAGATATTTCATGCTAGTTGCCAAATGATGGTTCCCACATGTGTTAGGTGACTTACATGGGCTGCTAAGAGTTGATCATTGGAGTGTATATACCAATAGTACATACATCTAAAAGCTGTGTATTGTACGAGTACGAATACGGGTGCATACGAGTAGAATTGTTGATGAAACTGAACGAGGATGTAATTGTAAGCATTTTTGTTAAGTAGAAGTATTTTGATAAGTGTATTGAAGTCTTTCAAAAGTGTATGAATACATATTAAAACACTACATGTATATACATTTTAACTGAGTCGTTAAGTCATCGTTAGTCGTTACATGTAAATGTTGTTTTGAAACCTTTAAGTTAACGATCATGTTAAATGTTGTTAAGCCAACATTTATTATGTCTAATGAGATGTTAAATTATCACATTATCATGATATTATGATATATTAATATATCTTAGTATGATATTTATACAGTTAAATGTTGTTACAACGATAATCGTTACATATATGTCTCGTTTCGAAATCATTAAGTTAGTAGTCTTGTTTTTACATATGTAGTTCATTGTTATTACACTTAATGACATTTTTACTTATCATTTATCATGATTAAACATAGTGTATCAATATCTTAATATGATTCATATGTATTTAGTAAGACGTTGTTATAACGATAATCGTTATATATACCGTTTCGAGTTTCTTAATTCAATAAACTCAATTTTATGTATATAACTCATTGTTAAAATACTTAATGAGATACTTACTTATCAAAATATCATGTTAACTATATATATAATCATATATATGTCATCATATAGTTTTTACAAGTTTTAACGTTCGTGAATCACCGGTCAACTTGGGTGGTCAATTGCCTATATGAAACCTATTTCAATTAATCAAGTCTTAACAAGTTTGATTGCTTAACATGTTGGAAACACTTAATCATGTAAATAACAATTTCATTTAATATATATATAAACATGGAAAAGTTCGGGTCACTACAATCATTGAGTGATTTAACACTCTAGATCATGCTTTTATACCATGAAAGCTCTTGATTATGACTAAAAATGATTAATAGATTCAGTTTAGCTAGTTATACCTTGATGATATGTACTCATAATGCTTAAAGAAGATGATTATTAGATGCTTTGTGATCTGCATTTTGAGTGTGTGTAAGGGTGAGAGTGAGAAGAGAGTGATTAAAATGAAAAGGAATGATCAAGAGATGGTTAATATAGGCTAAGGTGGTGGTGGTGTGGCATTATGGGAGCAAAAGAGGAAGATGACTCATGTTTTTCATTAATTATCCATGCAAGTTTGACTAATAATACTTGTAGGTTAAGCATGGAGATATTTTGAGATGATGATGGTAAAGATGATGATGATGATGATGGACGATTATGATGATGGTGGTGGAAGTGTTCTAGTCAATTTTTGGTTCTTAAATATACATGTACTTGTAATGTATAATCTAAGGTGTTAAGTTGTATGTTTAAGGATTATAAAGTAAGCTAAGATTAGGTTCTAATCAAGATAGGTTAAGGTTAGTTAAATGAGAGAAATGGCTAAATAAAAAGTGATCAAGACTAGTTGTGAAAAATGATTAACTGTAGAGAAAATCTTTAACTTATGATGTAAATGTCCAAGTGAATTAGTAACAAGTCTTTTAATCCAAGTACTTAGTAAATAAGTTTACTAATTATCTTATTATATATATAAATATTGATTATAAAATCTAGGGTTTATGGTGATAAGCTAGGGTTTCAAAAATGTTCAAAACAACTCTTGATTAAACATGACTTAATTAAAATCTTACAAATCCCAAAATAAATCAAGATTTGATGTATCAAAACTACTAGTCAAGTTGAAAATTTTAATTCATGAAAATTAGATTAAACAACTTTGTCGAAAAAGTTCGGGTTGTGACATTATCCACCCGTCAAAGAAAATTTCGTCCCGAAATTTTGGGTAGTAACATCAGCTGAAGGCG
Source organism: Rutidosis leptorrhynchoides (assembly GCF_046630445.1). Lineage (NCBI taxonomy): Eukaryota > Viridiplantae > Streptophyta > Magnoliopsida > Asterales > Asteraceae > Rutidosis > Rutidosis leptorrhynchoides. Next base: position 263,676,463 of record NC_092336.1, read on the forward strand.
TGATGTCGAAGGAAACGAATGAGGATATCAAAGGAAACATATGAGGATAGTTATGTTTCACACAATCCTTCTTGTGTTGATATTGGGACTTTCATGTGACGACCCAGAAAATTTCGACTAATTTTAAACCAAACTCTCGATATGAAATTATATTTTTGACACGATAAGCAAAGTTTGTTAGGTTGAGTCTCAAAAATTTTGAACTGTTCAATTGTCCTTCGACCATTCCCGACGATTCACGAACAACTATTTGTAAATAGATATATATAAAATATGTAATATGTAATGTATTATTTCTATACATATGTATAATATGTATTTTACAACATATACAATTTATAAATATTATAGATGTAGAAAATTTATAATATGTTATTTTATATCTATATGTTCTTTCTTTTGTACGTAGTCTTCAATCCATGTGGGGATATAAAAGAAATTGCAAGATAGTATAATCAATACAAATAAAAGTTGGGAATGAGTGGGTTGCTTTTGTTAAATAAATATGTGACTCCTTTATCTCTTGTTTCTATCTTCACATATATCATTTTATATACATACATGATCATATACACACCACATTCATCAAATCTTCAACCAAGTATCGCTATCATCTTTATTAATTTTTTTTCTTTTCTTCTTCTGTGGATATAAGTTTCTCTCTCAATCCCATTACATACATGCATCTACAAACCATCACTTTCAATAATTTGTTAGTAAATTACGATCAATTATTATTACTTCCAATAGTTTCTAATTTTCTATTCAACACCAACCATCACCCTCGCAAAATCACCCGTGAATTATTATGTCGATGCAAAATAATTGTGGATAATAACTTCTTTTAAGCATGTGTAATAATTGTTTATATATATATTTATATATTATATAATTTGGCATTTGTACTATATAGAATTATTAATTATTGATATATAATTCTATTCTAGTTGCCTAACATACCATCACTTTCCCTATATCCATCCTTCTATATCACTCTCTTGTTTTTCTAATAACCCACGACCCATTTATATTTTCTTCTGCTACTCGTTCTACTTTTACTGTTTTCGTTTCTTGTACAACCACAACTATCTTGCCCGCTACTTCAAACAACAGTAAACCATCACCATGAACCTTTAACCATTTTAAACCTGAAACGCCCCGTCCTAATCCATTCGGACGAAGTCCATATTGATTATAAACGATTCACAACAGTTGATTACATTGCGAGGTACTTGACCTCTATATGATACATTTTACAAACATTGCATTCGTTTTTGAAAAGACAATCTTTCATTACATCGAAAGTTGACAACATGCATACCATTTCGTAATATATCTTACTATAATTGGCTTAATAATAATCTTGATGAACTCAACGACTCGAATGCAACGTCTTTTGAAATATACCATGAATGACTCCAAATAATATCTCTAAGATGAGTAAATGCACAACGAAAGATTTCTTTCGTACCTGAGAATGAACATGCTTTAAAGTGTCAACCAAAAGGTTGGTGAGTTCTTTAGTTTAACATAAATAATCATTTCATAATTTAAATACACCACAAGATTTCATATTTCCATTTCTCATAAACATACGTCCCATACATAGAGACAAAAATATCATTCATATGGATTGAACACCTGGTAATCGACCTTAACAAGATGCATATAGAATATCCCCTATCATTCCGTGATCCTCCTTCGAACATGATATAAATTTTGAAGTACTAAAGCATCCGGTACTTTGGATGGGGCTTGTTGGGCTCGATAGATCTATCTTTAGGATTCGCGTCAATTAGGGTGTCTGTTCCCTAATTCTTAGATTACCAGACTAAAAAGGGGCATATTCGGTTTAATAATCTAGCCATAGAATGTAGTTTCATTTACTCGTTTCTATTTCGTAAAACAGTTATAAAAGCAGCGCATGTATTCTCAGCCCAAAAATATAAAGGGTAAAAAGGCAAATGAAAACTCACCTAATGTATTTTGTAGTAAAAATACATATGACTATATTGAATAACTGAACAATGCAGGGTTGGCCTCGGATTCTCGAACCTATATCATTTGTATATATATTAATATGTATAACCATAATCGAACAAGTTTATATATTATATCTTAAATTATATATTATACTTATTTACTTTGTGTATATATTGAAAATGTTTAATATCTATATATTTAGTTATATTATTATATCTCTATATATATATATATATATATATATATATATATATATATATATATATATATATATATATATATATATATATATATATATATGGCTAGAATTATATAAGAATATCATTAGTATGTTATATATGAGTATTTATATAAATAATGTTATTAGGTTTGATATGAAGGTATATAAACTATTAATATAATTACAATATATGTATTAAGTATATTTTAGGTACAAAATATTTATCTGTAGTAAAAATGATAGTTTCAACAATAATGATTTACTAATAATAATAACTTTTCTTAATATCTATAATACTAATAATAATAATAACGATATTGTTAAAATTGATACTTATGTTAATAAAAATAATAATAGTAAAACTAATAATTACAAAAATGATATTAATACTAATATTAATGAAAATAATAATAACTTGTATTATTTTCATAATAGTAATAAAAACCATATTGATAATGATAATCATAATAATTGTGATGCTACTACTAACACTTATGATAATGTTAATACTCTTAATTTAATTAATGATAGTGTTACTTCTAAATATTTAGTAATAACAATAATTTTCATATTTGTATCTATACTCAATATATATATATATATATATATATATATATATATATATATATATATATATATATATATATATATATATAATTATAATCCTTACATTCATTTTTATCAAAAATAACAATAATGATAATAGCCTAACTTATAATGATAATTAAGATATTAATAATAATAAATAACATAATGATAACAATAATTAATAATAAAGATAATAATAATAATAATAATAATAATAATAATAATAATAATAATAATAATAATAATAATAATAATAATAATAATAATAGTAGTAGTAATAATAATTTTAAAAAAAAATAAAGACTACCTTTAAAAGCCATTTTAACAAGAATTGCACCAAGCCGGGATCGAACCCATGACCTCTCGCACACCTGACACTCTCTTAAACCATTGTTCCAGTTTCGTTTTTCTGTTTTAATCTTTAACAGATATAAATATAATCGCGTTTCTGTTTTCTCCTTTCTTCTTCATCAAGACAATTGACCAGAGTCAAAACCATACAAACAACTAGTTAATTATTTGGTTATTTTAGGATTTGGATTTGAAACAGAATTGACTGAACAGGGTGATTGAAATTAACAGCAAAAGAAAGAAAAAAAATTAAGATAACAGCAGCAGTAGTCGTTGCGAGCACAGGAACAAACTCAAAACCCAAATTCGAATTCTAGATCGTTTTAGGCCGCGATTTCTGAATAAAATAAGTTTTAAATCTATTATAGAAACTTCTGAAAACATCAGTTGAACTTGAATCATATCAGTTAACTCGAATTTCATGAAGAACGGATTAGTTGACTTTTTACAAAAATACTTTGACTTCCAAATTCGGATTTAATCGAAAGAATTATAATCTGAAAATTTGTAGATAGTTTAAGTGGAGGATTTCTAACCTTTCTACATTTATACATTTTGTGATTTCATTTGGTTTTGAGGTTTGAATAAAACGAGTCAAGAACATAAGCGTCTGGTGCAGTTTCACCTATTCTGTTTTAATTCTTCATAATGCAGCGGGTTGAATTTGATTTTTGATATAATTGATGAAAGAACTGAATGATTAAATCATTAACTTTGACAAATCAATTGTTATATACAGATAGCTAGTCGATAGCTATTTAAATCAAAGGACAATTTAAAGAAAAAGGAGAAAATGACATCAAACAGACTTTATCATCTGTTTCCTTGATTTTTAACGACTAGCAGGGGAATAAAACTATTAGTGATGCCTATCTGAAACGAATCCTAGTTGTAGATATATATATATACATCCGTTTATATATAATTTTTATTAGTAAATAAATAATTTAATAATAATATTAATACTAATAACAATTATAAAAATATTAAAACTAATAATAATGTTAATAATATCAATAATAATAATAATAATAATAAATGTATTAATAATAATAATAAATAAATAATGAAAAAATGATATTGTTAATAAGTTTAATAATAATAATCTTAATAAAAATGATATCACTAATATTATAATTATTACTAGAAATAATACTACCTATAATAATATTAAAAATGATATTACTAATAATAATCAAAATAAATTGTATTACATTTATACTAATGATTCTTAATGGTAATGGTAATAAAATTATCTAGTAATAATACTAATATTAATCATAACATCTAAAATTATAATTTTGCTACCATTTATAATAATATTAATCATGATAATATTAATATTAATATTAATAATACTATAACAATTCAAATGTATCGAATTTCCTTTTATAATTTTTAATAATGTCAATAGTACCGAATAGTATTATTAATAATAATAATGAATGTAAAAATAATGTTATAACTATAATTAAACTTGTAATTACATTTAACATATTAATTTTACAATTTACTACTTATGTAATGTTTATTATTTATGTCATATATAATTGAATTATTACATATAATAATAATACTTGTACATAGAATTCATATATATCTTTGTGTATAGATTTATTACAACATACATATTATATTAATTGTGTATAGGATTCATATATATATATATATATATATATATATATATATATATATATATATATACATATATATACATATATATATATATATATATATATATATATCTGTATATTTTTATTTTAATAACATATTAATGATTTTGTATATTACTCTATATATTTAATTCAAATGATTAAATGGTATTATATTAATTCAACTTAATATATATATACACTTATATTTATTTTTACATATATATATATATATATATATATATATATATATATATATATATATATATATATATATATATATATATATATATATATATATATATATATATATATATATATATATATATATATATATATATATATATATATATATTTACTTATTTATTTACATACAAGTGTTCGTGAATCATCGGGAATGGTTAAAGGGTAATGGATTACATGAATATAGTTTCAAAACTTTCGAGGCTCAACATTACAGATTTTTTGCTTATCGTGTCGGGAACATATAAAGATTAAAGTTTAAATTTGATCGGAAATTCCCGGGTCATCACAAAACCCACTTCAAACCAAACATAACTGCTACTAACCTTCTATTTCTACTTGTCGTTCAAACCAAGAACAATCACCATGAATCACTTTTGGTCATCTTCCCCTTCGACTCATTGATTTGTCAGACTACCATCAGCAAACACACCATCTTTCTCTTATTTAATATTAATTAACAATATAATAAGAAAAATGATAGAAATTAGATTGTTACGATTATTAGAAAGACGAAATCCATCAATTAGTTCATATCTTCATTTTCTTCGCACAATGGATCAACAAATCCTCACACTCAAATTGCATTCAATCGTTATTCAAATTGTAATAAGAAGGTACTAACCCTACCGATAGAACCTGTTTCATCAATTCGTTTTGATCACTTCACAATCTCAGTAAGGTCTCCGGCAAGCCATTTTATAGGTATATGTCAACTGTAGCTGCCACCATGCTGCTCGTAATATTTTTTTTGCTGTTGCCGTACAAACTTAGAAACGAAACCAACAATTCTTGTGTGATGCTAATCTTCGATCCAAAAAACCACAATATTACTATTGCAAGTCTTCTACTATTTCTGTGATCGGTTTCTACTCGAACCATCCTTATTTTACTTCTGTTCCTGGTTATGGTTCGGTACAACACCAACCCTACTCGATCACCCAAAATTGTTACTGCTACAGCCGTAGATTTCTATTTTGATCAATATCTATCTTCTGTTAACAATGATGGGAGTAATCGTGATAAATTATTTACGGTTAGGTTATTATGATGGATATAATCGATGAAGATAATAATGTTACGAATGATGATTTAAGGTTTTCTGTTTCATCTTTGTCCCTGGTTCGAACTATCAAACAACCTAACAAAACCCACGACTAATGTTATCATTGAATTGCTACTGTGATCGAGTTTGGGAAATAAAGATGATGATGATGTCGTGATTGTAAGAATGATGATGATCGACCGAAATAAAACCCAGCCGCTATTATGCAATCGCCTTAATTTATTTTCTTTCACGAACAGTAAACCTCATAACCTATTGGACTGGAATTATAGCCTCTTGGGCCACATGTTTGTGTTTCTATAGTTGGGCCGAGTAATTATTTATGATGGTGGGCCTGAGATCGAGTAGTTGGGCCGAGATAAGATATCATTTCAGTTGGGCCGGGATCTTTTCTTTGTTGGGCCGAAAAGGAAAAACAGAAAAATATACTAGTTAAATAAATTAGGATCATATTTAACAGAAAAGCAGTAGATAGAGGAGTAGTTTGAGAGTGTTATCGGGTTAGCGGGAGGTATAAGGTTCGAGCCCTGGCAAGGGCTATTATTTTTGGAACTTATTCTTTGAGGTAGTTTTCTATTATTATTATTATTATTATTATTATTATTATTATTATTATTATTATTATTATTATTATTATTATTATTATTATTATTATTATTATTATTATTATTATTATTATTATTATTATTATTATTATTATTATTATTATTATTATTATTATTACTATTATATTATCATAAGTATTAATACTATTATTAGTCGTATTATTATCATTATACTTATTAATATAAATATTAGTATTATTATTATTAGTAAAATTATTATTTTTACAGTTATTATTATTATTAGTATTATTAGCATTATAGTTATTAATATAAGTATTATTAATATTATTATTAGTAAAATCATTATTTTTATAGTTATTATTATTAGTATTCATTATTATTAAAATTATCATTTTTAGTAAAGTTATCATTATTATTATTATTATTATTATTATTATTATTATTATTATTATTATTATTATTATTATTATTATTATTAGAATTATCATTAAAAGTATCCTTTTTAATATTTCATTATTATTATTAGTTTTATCATTATTAATATTATTATCATTATTATTATTATTTTCAAATCTAATTATTATTATCATTATCATAATTTTATTATTATTATTTTTACAAACAAAAGATATCTATATAAAAAATATATATTTATTACATATATCATAAGTATACTAATATTAGATTTTTAATATATTAACTAATATAATATTATTTATATTAATATCACATTTATTAAAGTATATATATCATACAAGTATTATAACAAATAATAACGATTAATATAATTGTATATAAGGATATTAATCTATATATATATATATATATATATATATATATATATATATATATATATATATATATATATATATATATATATATATATATATATATTATAAAATATATATAAACTTAGTTGATTAATATTACAATGTGTTAATATATATACTTGGTATAGGTTCGTGAATCCGAGGCCAATCCTGCACTTGTTCAGTGCCGTCATATGCATATTTTTACTACAAAATATCGTACTGTGAGTTCATTTGATTCCCTTTTACTCTTTACATTTTTGGGACTGAGAATACATGCGCTGTTTTTACAACTGCTTTATTAAATGCTTTTGAAATATATTTTGAATTGAGAATACATGAAATGCTTTTATAAATGTTTGACACGATATGACACAAGCAAAACATTCCTCGAATGAATTATTATGCAGACAGAAGTTCTGTGGATTATTATTGAATTATGTGGACATGATAATTGCCACCAATTGATGTGAATATTTTCCCCTGATTATTATTGCTTGGTAACCTAAGAATTAGAATCGGGTATGGCCCTAATTCACGTGAATCCTAAAGGTAGCTACCGGGTTTAACACCCCCACCCAGAATGTTCACTAGACGGAAGAGCTAGTGGGTGTGGTGTTTAGTACTTCGAAGTTTATATATTATACAGAAGAGATGTTCTGTTTTAGGGATATTATTGATGCGCATTATATGTTAAGGTCGGTTACCATGTTGAGCAATAAAATCGAAATGAATGTTATGTATCAAGAGAATGATTTTTATACACAGTTTATGTGTATTAATTTTGTGCATGAGATATTTGTACGATTAATAAAAATCGCGAGGCAACCTACAGGGGAGAAAAGGATACGAACCTACTCTGCTAAGCATTACGAAAAATGGTTTTGTACAAGGGTGTACTGTATTTAAAATCTTGTGGTCTATCAAAATGATTAATTTTATTGTTTATGATAAACCTATGAACTCACCAACCTTTTGGTTGACACTTTTAAAACATGTTTATTCTCAGGTATGAAAGAAACCTTCCGCTGTGCATTTGCTCATTTTAAAGATATTACATGGAGTCGTTCATGGCATATAGAGTTCAGTACCTCGCAATGGTACCAAATATTAAAGACTTCGTCCGGATGGATTAGGACGTGTAACTACATTTCATACAAACTGTCGTAATACAATCATGTTGGCCCGACGTCATTATATCATGATAATTCATATTTTATTCTTCTCATGAAGCAACGTTAGAACTTCTGTATGACTTACTGCAATATAATTACGTTATCTAGGCGTCCTTATATTACATTAAATCATACATTCATTCCAGTATCACTACATAAGACCCAAGGGAATATAATCATGGAGAACGGAAGGAATTTAGTCAAAAAGAGTTGGTGCAAATCTTCCAAACGTATGGTCCAGGAGAAAGAAGAATGAATTGTAATTCACGTCGATGTGTTCAAAGTTGGTCGGTATTGTCTTTAACGAGTAGTGAGTAATTATAATTGCAACAGATAGTAACAAAATTAAGTGATAGTGCAAACATATTATACACATATATATACACCTATATGGTTATGCAAACAGTAATACATAACAGTTATCAATCGGGTTGTAGTCTAGACTCACTAATACATCCTAACGACTCGGTCAGACACACTAATGAAATTCCTAGATCCCTACAACCAATGCTCTGATACCATCTATAGCACCCTGCCAAAATCGCCATTGACTCGGATACTAACTCTGGTTCCAGTGCTTGGTCTTGAACTCTAATGAAATGTCCCGTTCATATTGATTATAAACGTTCCATATTAATTGATTTCGTTGCGAGGTTTTGACCTCTATATGAGACGTTTTTCAAAGACTGCATTCGATTTTAAAACAAACCATAACCTTTATTTTATCAATAAAGGTTTAAAAATATTACGACGATTATCAAATAATGATAATAAAAAATATAGCGTTTTCACACCACCATTACATAATGGTTTACAATAATATTACACAACAATATATGTCTTCGAATGCAGTTTTCAAACAATACTATACAAGCATGGACTCCAAATCTTGTCCTTAATTTAGTATGCAATAGCTGAAGCTCTTAACAATTACCTGAGAATAAACATGCTTAAAACGTCAACAAAAAATGTTGGTGAGATATAGGTTTAACCTATATATTTATCAATCGTAATAATAAACCACAAGATTTCATATTTCCATTTTTTGTAAACATCATCCCATACATAGAGATAAAAATCATTCATATGGTGAACACCTGGTAACCGACATTAACAAGATGCATATAAGAATATCTCCATCATTCCGGGACATCCATCAGACATGATATAAATTTTGAAGTAATAAAGCATCCGCTACAACGGATGGGGTTTGTTGGGCCCAATAGATCTATCTTTAGGATTCGCTTCAATTAGTAGACTGGTTTACTAATTCTTAGGTTACCAAGCAAAAAGGGGCATATTCGGCTTCGATCATTCAACCATAGAAAGTAGTTTCACGTATTTGTGTCTATTTTGTAAAAGATTTATAAAACCGCATGTATTCTCATCCCAAAAATATTAGATTTTAAAAATGGGACTATAACTCACTTTCACGAATTTTCACTTCGTCGGAAAATAAGATTTGGCCACTGGTCGATTCACGAACCTATAACAAATGTGTACATATCTATCAAATTATGATCGAAATATATTCACAACATTTTTTATTAGGTTTTAATGATTTAAGTTTGTTAAGTTAGCAGTCCAACGTTAGTAATCTACAACCAGTTGTCCACAGTTAGATGTACAGAAATAAATCAATATTATCTCGAATCAATCCACGATCCAGTGTATATAAGTCTTAGGCTAGATCACAACTCAAAGTATATATATTTTGGAATCAACTTCAACCCTGTATAGCGAACTCTAGCATTACAGCATAGAGAGTGTCTATGTTGTTCCAAATAATATATATAGATGGGTCGATATGATATTTCAAAACATTGTATACGTATCTATTTTATCCCAAGATTACATAATATGTATAATACAATATAAATTAGTTAGGATATGTTTAGTCTAGATTTGTTACAAAATTTTCGTAGCTAAAACTAGCAAGTTTATCCAATTTTATTTTACCCATCATTTCTTCGTTTCAAATCCGTTTTGAGTGATTCAAGTTGCTATGGTTTCATAATGAACTGAAATTTATGAAACTAAACAGAAAAAGTAAAAGTTTATTGTCAAAAATACAGGTTACAAGTCATTTTTTAAAGAGGTAGTCATTTCTGTCGAAAGAACGACATCTTGATGACCATTTTGAAAAACATACTTTCGCTTTGAGTTTAACCATGATTTTTGAATATAGTTTCATGTTCATAAGAAAAATAATTTTCCCAGAAGAACAACTTTTAAATCAAAGTTTATCATAGTTTTTAATTATCAAACCCAAAATAGCCTGCGGTGTTACTACAACGGCGTATGTCCGATTTTACGATGTTTTTCGTGTTTCGAGGTTTTAAATCATTAAGTTAGCATATCATATAGATATAGAACATGTATTTAGTTGATTTTAATTGACAAGTTAGAAGGATTAACTTTATTTGCGAACAAGTTTAGAATTAACTAAACTATGTTCTAGTGATTACAAGTTTAAATCTTCGAATATGATAGTTTTATATGTATGAATCGAATGATGTTATGAACATCATTACTACCTCAAGTTTAGTAGGTAAACCTACTGGAAGTGACAAAATTTGATCTAGCTTCAAAGGATTCTTGGATGGCTTGAAAGTTCTTGAAGTAGAATCATGACACGAAAACAAGTTCAAGTAAGATTTCCACTCGAAATAAGATTGTTATAGTTATAGAAATTGAATCAAAGTTTGAGTATGAGTATTACCTTGAATTAGAAAGATATCTTACTGCAAATAAGAAAGATTTCTTGAGATTGGATGATCACTTGAAATGGATTTGCAAGATTGGAAGTAAGCTAGTAAACTTGAAAGTGTTCTTGATGTGTTATTGAGTTGTTGTTTTGTATGTTGATCTAGGTTAACTAGATTGAGCTAGATTGAACTAGATTATGAAGAAAATGATGAAGAACACTTAGAACACCAAGATAGAACTTGAGAGAGATGAGTTTGATGCATAAAAATTGAAAAGTGAATGTGTTTATGATGATGGTGAAAAACGTGATGTTTAGCTAGCATATAAGGTTCCATTAGTTTGTTGTTATGTTAGATATTTCATGCTAGTTACCAAATGATGGTTCCCACATGTTTTAGGTGACTCACAAGGAGTGCTAAGAGCTAATCATTGGAGTGTATATACCAATAGTAAATACATCTAAAAGCTGTGTATTGTACGGGTATGAATACGGGTGCATACGAGTAGAATTGTTGATGGAATTGAACGAGAACGTAATTGTAAGCATTTTTGATAAGTAAAAGTACTTTGATATATGTCTTGAAGTCTTTCAAAAGTGTATGAATACATATTAAAACACTATATGTATATACATTTTAACGGAGTCGTTACATGTAAGTGTTGTTTTGAAACCTTTAAGTTAACGATCTCATTTAATGTTGTTAATCCATTGTTTATTATATCTAATGAGATGTTAAATTATTGCATTTTAATGATATTATGATGTATGAATATATCTTAATATGATATATATACATTAAAATGTCGTTACAACGATAATCATTACCTATATGTCTCGTTTCAAAATTCTTAAGTTAATAGTCTTGCTTTACATATGTAGTTCTTTGTTAACATACTTAATGATATATATATATATATATATATATATATATATATATATATATATATATATATATAATTATCATTTTATCATGTTAAATATAGTGTAACAATATCTTAATATGATACATATGTATTTAGTAAGATGTTGTTATAACTATAATCGTTATATATATAGTTTCGAGTTTCTTAATTCAATATTCTCATTTTAATGTATATAACTCATTGTTAATCTACCTAGTGAGATACTTACTTATCATAATAACTTATAAAAAAGACATGATGATATATGTTTGGATATATATATATATATATATATATATATATATATATATATATATATATATATATATCCATACATATATCATCATGTTTTATTTACAAGTTTTAACGTTCGTGAATTGCCGGTCAACTTGGGTGGTCAATTGTCTACACTAAACTCATTTCAATTAATCAAGTCTTAACAAGTTTGATTGCTTAACATGTTGGAAACATTTAATCATGCAAAAAATAGTTTTCATTTAATATACATATTCATGGAAAAGTTTGGGTCACTACAGTACCTACCCGTTAAATAAATTTCATCCCGAAATTTTAAGCAGTTGAAGGTGTTGACGCATCTTCTGGAAATAAGTGCGGGTATTTCTTCTTCATCTGATCTTCACGTTCCCAGGTGAACTCGGGTCCTCTACGAGCATTCCATCGAACCTTAACAATTGGTATTCTATTTTGCTTAAGCCTTTTAACCTCACGATCCATTATTTCGACGGGTTCTTCAATGAATTAAAGTTTTTCATTGATTTGGATTTCATCTAACGGAATAGTGAGATCTTCTTTAGCAAAAGATTTCTTCAGATTCGAAACATAAAGAGTATTATGTACCCCGGTGAGTTGTTGGGGAATGTCATGTCGGTAAGCTACTGGTCCGAAATGATCTATTACCTTGAATGGTCCAATGTACCTTGGATTTAGTTTCCCCCGTTTACCAAATTGAACAACACTTTTCCAAGGTGAAACCTTAAGCATGACCATCTCTCCAATTTCAAATTCTATATCTTTTCTTTTAATGTCCGCGTAGCTCTTTTGTCGACTTTGGGCGGTTTTCAACCGTTGTTGAATTTGGATGATTTTCTCTGTGGTTTCTTGGATGATTTATGGACCCGTAATCCGTCTATCCCCCACTTCACTCCAAAAAATCGGAGACCTGCACTTTCTACCATAAAGCGCCTCAAACGGTGCCATCTCAATACTCGAGTGGTAACTGTTGTTGTAGGAAAACTCTGCTAATGGTAGATGTCGATCCCAACTATTTCCAAAATCAATAACACATGCTCGTAGCATGTCTTCAAGAGTCTGTATCATCCTTTCACTCTGTCCATCAGTTTTTGGATAATAGGCAGTACTCATGTCTACACGAGTCCCCAATGCTTGTTGTAACGTCTGCCAGAATCTTGAAACAAATCTGCCATCCCTATCAGAGATAATAGAGACTGGTATCCCATGTCTGGAGACAACTTCCTTCAAGTATAAACACGCCAATTTTTCCATTTTATCATCATCTCTCATTGGCAGGAAGTATGCTGACTTGGTGAGACGATCGACTATTACCCAAATAGTATCATAACCACTTGCAGTCCTTGGAAATTTAGTAATGAAATCCATGGTAATGTTTTCCCATTTCCATTTCGGGATTTCGGGTTGTTGAAGTAGACCTGATGATTTCTGATGTTCAGCTTTGACCTTAGAACACGTCAAACATTCTCCTACGTATGTAGCAATGTTGGCTTTCATGCCCTGCCACCAAAAGTGTTTCTTGAGATCTTTGTACATCTTCCCCGCTCTGGGATGTATTGAATATATGGTTTTATGTGCTTCCCTAAGTACCGTTTCTCTCACATCTCCAAACTTTGGTACCCAAATTCTTTCAGCCCTATACCGGGTTCCGTCTTCCTGAATATTAAGATGTTTCTCCGATCCTTTGGGTATTTCATTCTTTAACTGTCCTTCTCTTAAAACTCCTTGTTGCGCCTCCTTTATTTGAGTTGTAAGGTTAGTACGAATAATTATATTCATAGCTTTTACCCGTATAGGTTCTCTGTCCTTTCTACTCAAGGCGTCGGCTACCACATTCGCCTTCCCCGGGTGGTAACGAATCTCAAAGTCGTAATCATTCAACAATTCAATCCACCTACGCTGCCTCATGTTTAGTTGTTTCTGATCAAATATATGTTGGAGACTTTTGTGGTTGGTATATATGATACTTTTGACCCCATATAAGTAGTGCCTCCAAGTCTTTAATGCAAAAACAACATCGCCCAATTCCAAATCGTGAGTCGTATAATTTTGATCGTGAATTTTCAATTGTCTAGACACATAAGCAATTACCTTCGTTCATTGCATTAATACACAACCGAGACCTTTCTTTGAGGCGTCACAATATATCATAAAATCATCATTCCCTTCAGGCAATGACAATATAGGTGCCGTAGTTAGCTTTTTCTTCAACAATTGAAACGCTTCCTTCTGTTCATCCTTCCATTCAAATTTCTTTCTTTTATGCGTTAATGTAGTCAAGGGTTTTGCTATTTTTGAAAAATCTTGGATGAACCTTCTGTAGTAACCAGCCAGTCTTAAAAATTGGCATATGTGCTTCAGAGTTTTCGGGGTTTCCCAGTTTACAATGGTTTCAATCTTTGCCGGATCAACCTGAATGCCTTCTTTGTTCACTACATGTCCGAGGAATTGAAATTCTGTCAACCTAAATGCACACTTTGAAAACTTTGCATATAGTTGTTCCTTCCTCAATAATTCTAGCACTTTTCTCAAATGTTCTTCGTGCTCTTGATCATTCTTTGAGTAAATAAGTATGTCATTGATGAAAACAATGACAAACTTATCATGATATGGTCCACACACTCGGTTTATAAGGTCCATGAACACAGCTGGTGTGTTAGTCAAACTAAACGGCATAACCATAAACTCATAATGATCGTAACGCGTCCTAAAAGCAGTTTTTGGAATATAATCCTCCTTCACCCGCATTTGATGATATCCAGAACGTAAATCGATCTTCGAATAAACCGATGAGCCTTGTAGTTGATCAAATAAGTCATCGATTCTCGGTAGTGGATAACGGTTCTTGATGGTAAGTTTGTTCAACTCTCGGTAGTTGATACACAACCTGAATGTACCATCCTTCTTTTTGACAAACAAAACAGGAGCTCCCCATGGTGATGTGCTTGGTTGAATGAAACCACGCTCTAAAAGTTCTTGTAACTGGCTTTAGAGTTCCTTCATTGCACTGGGTACGAGTCTGTATGGAGCACGAGCTATTGGTGCAGCTCCCGGTACAAGATCTATTTGAAATTCAACAGATCGGTGTGGAGGTAGTCCCGGTAATTCTTTCGAAAATACATCGGGAAATTCTTTTGCGACGGGAACATCATTGATGCTCTTTTCTTCAGTTTGTATCTTCTCGACATGTGCTAGAATGGCATAGCAACCTTTTCTTATTAGTTTTTGCACTTTCAAATTATTAATAAGATTTAGCTTCACGTTGCTCTTTTCTCCATACACCATTAAGGGTTTTTCTTTTTCTCGTACAATGCGAATTGTATTTTTGTAAGATACGATTTCTGCTCTCTCCCCTTTTTCAACCAGTCCATGCCGATTATCACATCAAAACTTCCTAACTCTATTGGTATCAAATCAATCTTAAATGTTTTATTAACCAGTTTAATTTTCTCGATTCCGACATATATTATCTGCTGTAATTAATTTAGCATTTGCTAATTCGAGTAAAAATTTATTATCCAAGAGTGTCAGTAGACAACTTAGTTTAGCACAAAAATCTCTACTCATATAGCTTCTATCCGCACCCGAATCAAATAAAACATACGCAGATTTAGTGTCAATAAGAAACGTACCCGTAACAAGCTCCGGGTCTTCCTGCGCTTCTGCTGTATTAATATTGAAAACTCTTCCGCGGCCCTGCCCATTAGTATTCCCCTGATTCGGGAAATTTCTAGCAAAGTGGCTCGGTTTCCCACATCCAAAACAAACTATGGCGGTGTTATTTGTTCCGACATTATTTGTTCTTTTAGTTCTGTTATACATTGGTCCATAGACCTCGCACTTTATCGCACTATGACCATTTCTTTTACACCTGGTGAAAAATGTCGTGCAGAACCCCTGGTGATGTTCTTCACACCATTGGCATGGCTGTTTTTGGTTTTTGTTGCCATTGTTGTTATTGAGATTATTGTTGAGATTGTTATTGTTGTTGAAACGGTTGTTGTAGTTGTTGTTGTTGTTGGGACGTTTGTTGTAGTTATTGTTAAGATTGCGGTTATGATTGTTGTTGCGATTGTTATGATAGTTGTTGCGATTGTGGTTGTGATTGTTGTTGTTGTTGTTGTATTGGTGACCCTTGTCACTGGTTTCTTCCCACATTCTCTTAACTTATTTCATGTTGGCCTCTTCGGCCGCCTGCTCTTTAATTCTTTCCTCAATTTGGTCTATGAGTTTGTGAGCCATTCGAATTGCCTTTTGTATGGAGGCGGGCTCGTGTGAAGTTATATCTTCTTGGATCCTTTTTGGTAACCCTTTCACAAACGCGTCGATCCTCTCTTCTTCATCTTCGAACGCTTTTGGACACAATAGGCACAACTCCGTGAATCATCGTTCGTACGTGGTAATGTCGAAACCTTGCGTTCGTAATCCTCTAAGCTCAACCTTGAGCTTATTGACCTCGTTTCTGGGACGGTACTGCTTGTTCATCAAGTGCTTGAATGCTGACTACGGTAGTGCGTAAGCAGCATCTTGTCCCACCTTCTCAAGATAGGTATTCCACCATGTTAATGCAGTACCTGTGAAGGTATGCGTGGCGTATTTCACCCTATCTTATTCGGTACATTTATTTATGGCATTCACCAATTCGACCTTCTCGGTCCACCATTTCAATCCGATTGGTCCCTCAGTTCCATCAAATTCCAAAGGTTTGCAGGCAGTGAATTCTTTGTAGGAGCATCCTACACGAGTTCTTGTGGAATTTGTTCCACTGCTAGAACCAGAGTTATTGTTGTTATTTTGCATTGCGGGTTGCACCGCGGCTATGTTCGCAGCAAGAAAGGTACGGAATTCTTCCTCGCTCATATTCATGGTGTGTCGAGTAGTGAAATGTCCCGTTCTTATTGATTAAAAACGTTCCATATTAATTGATTTCGTTGCGAGGTTTTGACCTCTATATGAGATGTTTTTCAAAGACAGCATTCATTTTAAAACAAACCATAACCTTTATTTCATCAATAAAGGTTTAAAAAGCTTTACGTAGATTATCAAATAATGATAATCTAAAATATTCTGTTTACACACGACCATTACATAATGGTTTACAATACAAATATGTTACAACGAAATAATTTTCTTGAATGCAGTTTTTACACAATATCATACAAGCATGGACTCCAAATCTCGTCCTTATTTAAGTATGCGACAGTGGAAGCTCTTAATAATCATCTGAGAATAAACATGCATAAATCGTCAAGTTAGAAGGATTAACTTTTATTTGCGAACAAGTTTAGAATTAACTAAACTATGTTCTAGTGATTACAAGTTTAAACCTTCGAATAAGATAGCTTTATATGTATGAATCGAATGATGTTATGAACATCATTACTACCTCAAGTTCCTTGGATAAACCTACTGGAAATGAGAAAAATGGATCTAGCTTCAAAGGATCCTTGGATGGCTTGAAAGTTCTTGAAGCAGAATCATGACACGAAAACAATTTCAAGTAAGATTTCCACTCGAAATAAGATTGTTATAGTTATAGAAATTGAATTAAAGTTTGAATATGTTTATTACCTTGTATTAGAAAGATAACCTACTGTAAGTAACAAAAGTTTCTTGATCTTGGATGATTACTTGGAATGGATTTAGAAAACTTGGAAGTAAACTTGCAATCTTGGAAGTATTCTTGATTTTATGAAACTATAACTTTTGGAATTTATGAAGAACACTTAGAACTTGAAGATAGAACTTGAGTGAGATCAATTAGATGAAGAAAATTAAATAATGAAAGTGTTTTTAGGTGTTTTTGGTCGTTGGTGTATGGATTAGATATAAAGGATACGTAATTTTGTTTTCATGTAAATAAGTCATGAATGATTACTCATATTTTTGTAATTTTATGAGATATTTCATGCTAGTTGCCAAATGATGGGTCCCACATGTGTTAGGTGACTCACATGGGCTGCTAAGAGCTGATCATTGGAGTGTATATACCAATAGTACATACATCTAAAAGCTGTGTATTGTACGAGTACGAATACGGGTGCATACGAGTAGAATTGTTGATGAAACTGAACGAGAATGTAATTGTAAGCATTTTTGTTAAGTAGAAGTATTTTTATAAGTGTCTTGAAGTCTTTAAAAAGTGTATGATTACATATTTAAACACTACATGTATATACATTTTAACTGAGTCGTTAAGTCATCGTTAGTCGTTACATGTAAATGTTGTTTTGAAACTTTTAGGTTAACGATCTTGTTGAATGTTGTTAACCCATTGTTTATTATAACAAATGAGATGTTAAATTGTTATATTATCATGATATTATGATATATAATATATCTCAGTATGATATATACTGGTAAATGTCGTTACAACTATAATCGTTACATATATGTCTCGTTTCGAAATCATTAAGTTAGTAGTCTTATTTTTACATATTTATTTCATTGTTAATACACTTAATAATATATTTACTTATCATTTAAAATAATTAACCAAGTGCATCAATATCTTAATATGATTCATATGTACCTAGTAAGACGTTGTTATAACGATAATCGTTATATTTATCGTTTTCGAGTTTCTTAAATTAATAGTCTCATTTTTATGTATATAACTCATTGTTAAAATACCTAATGAGATATATACTTATAATAAAATCATGTTAACTATATATTTAACCATATATATTTCATCATATAGTTTTTACAAATTTTAACGTTCGTGAATCACCGGTCAACTTGGGTGGTCAATTGTCTATATGAAACCTATTTTAATTAATCAAGTCTTAACAAGTTTGATTGCTTAACATGTTGGAAACACTTAATCATGTAAATAACAATTTCATTTAATATATATATATAAACATGGAAAAGTTCGGGTCACTACAGTACCTACCCGTTAAATAAATTTCGTCCCGAAATTTTAAGCAGTTGGAGGTGTTGACGTATCTTCTGGAAATAAATGCGGGTATTTCTTCTTCATCTGATCTTCACGCTCCCAGGTGAACTCGGGTCCTCTACGAGCATTCCATCAAACCTTAACAATCGGTATCTTGTTTTGTTTAAGTCTCTTAACCTCACGATCCATTATTTCGACGGGTTTTTCAATGAATTGAAGTTTTTCATTGATTTGGATTTTGTCCAACGGAATAGTGAGATCTTCTTTAGCAAAACATTTCTTCAAATTTGAGACGTGGAAAGTGTTATGTACAGCCGCGAGTTGTTGAGGTAGCTCCAGTTGGTAAGCTACTGGTCCGACACGATCTATAATCTTGAATGGTCCAATGTACCTTGGATTTAGTTTCCCCCGTTTACCAAATCGAACAACGCCTTTCCAAGGTGAAACCTTAAGCATGACCATTTCTCCAATTTCAAACTCTATATCTTTTCTTTTACTGTCCGCGTAGCTCTTTTGTAGACTCTGGGCAGTTTTCAATCTTTGTTGAATTTGGATGATTTTCTCGGTAGTTTCTTGTATTATCTCCGGACCCGTAATCTGTCTATCTCCCACTTCACTCCAACAAATCGGAGACCTGCACTCTCTACCATAAAGTGCTTCAAACGGCGCCATCTCAATGCTTGAATGGTAGCTGTTGTTGTAGGAAAATTCTGCTAACGGTAGATGTCGATCACAACTGTTTCCGAAATCAATAACACAAGCTCGTAGCATGTCTTCAAGCGTTTGTATTGTCCTTTCGCTCTGCCCATCAGTTTGTGGATGATAGGCAGTACTCATGTCTAGACGAGTTCCCAATGCTTGCTGTAATGTCTGCCAGAATCTTGAAATAAATCTGCCATCCCTATCAGAGATAATAGAGATTGGTATTCCATGTCTGGAGACGACTTCCTTCAAATACAGTCGTGCTAACTTCTCCATCTTTTCATCTTCTCTTATTGGCAGGAAGTGTGCTGACTTGGTGAGATGATCAACTATTACCCAAATAGTATCATAACCACTTGCAGTCCTTGGTAATTTAGTAATGAAATCCATGGTAATGTTTTCCCCTTTCCATTCCGGGATTTTAGGTTGTTGTAGTAGACCTGATGGTTTCTGATGTTCAGCTTTGACCTTAGAACACGTCAAACATTCTCCTATATATTTAGCAATATCGGCTTTCATACCTGGCCACCAAAAATGTTTCTTAAGATCCTTGTACATCTTCTCCATTCCAGGATGTATTGAGTATCTGGTTTTATGAGCTTCTCTAAGTACCATTTCTCTCATATCTCCAAATTTTGGTACCCAAATTCTTTCAGCCCTATACCGGGTTCCGTCTTCCCGAATATTAAGATGCTTCTCCGATCCTTTGGGTATTTCATCCTTTAAATTTCCCTCTTTTAAAACTCTTTGTTGCGCCTCCTTTATTTGAATAGTAAGGTTAGTGTGAATCATTATATTCATAGATTTTACTCGAATGGGTTCTCTGTCCTTTCTGCTCAAGGAGTCGGCTACCACATTTGCCTTCCCTGGGTGGTAACGAATCTCAAAGTCGTAATCATTCAACAATTCAATCCACCTACACTGCCTCATATTCAGTTGTTTCTGATTAAATATGTGTTGAAGACTTTTGTGGTCGGTATATATAATACTTTTGACCCCATATAAGTAGTGCCTCCAAGTCTTTAATGCAAAAACAACAGCGCCTAATTCTAAATCATGCTTCGTATAATTTTGCTCGTGAATCTTCAATTGTCTAAACGCATAAGCAATCACCTTCGTTCATTGCATTAATACACAACCAAGACCTTGCTTTGATGCGTCACAATAAATCACAAAATCATCATTCCCTTCAGGCAATGACAATATAGGTGCTGTAGTTAGCTTTTTCTTCAATAATTGAAATGCCTTCTCTTGTTCATCCTTCCATTCAAATTTCTTCCCTTTATGCGTTAATGCAGTCAAAGGTTTTGCTATTTTGGAGAAATCTTGGATGAATCTTCTGTAGTAACCAGCCAATCCTGAAAATTGACGTATATGCTTCGGAGTTTTTGGGGATTCCCACTTTTCAACGGTTTCGATCTTTGCCGGGTCCACCTGGATACCTTCTTTGTTCACTATGTGACCGAGGAATTGAACTTCTTCCAACCAAAATGCACACTTTGAAAACTTAGCGTACAGTTTTTCTTTCCTCAATACTTCTAGCACTTTTCTCAAATGTTCTTCGTGCTCTTGATCATTCTTTGAGTAAATAAGTATGTCATCGATGAAAACAATGACAAACTTGTCAAGATATGGCCCACACACTCGGTTCATAAGGTCCATGAACACAGCTGGTGCGTTAGTCAATCCAAACGGCATAACCATAAACTCGTAATGACCTTAACGCGTCCTAAAAGCAGTTTTTGGAATATCATCCTCCTTTACTCGCATTTGATGATATCCAGAACGTAAATCGATCTTCGAATAAACCGACGAGCCTTGTAGTTGATCAAATAAGTCATTAATTCTCGGCAGTGGATAACGATTTTTTATGGTAAGTTTGTTCAACTCTCTGTAGTCAATACACAACCTAAATGTACCATCCTTCTTCTTGACAAACAAAACATGAGCTCCCCATGGTGATGTGCTTGGTCGAATGAAACCATGTTCTAATAGTTCTTGCAGTTGGCTTTGCAGTTCTTTCATCTCGCTGGGTGCGAGTCTATAAGGAGCACGAGCTATTGGTGCAGCTCCTGGTACAAGATCTATTTGAAATTCAACAGATCGATGTGGAGGTAGTCCCGGTAATTCTTTCGGAAATACATCGGGAAATTCTTTTGCGACGGGAACATCATTGATGCTCTTTTCTTCAGTTTGTACTTTCTCGACGTGTGCTAGAACAGCATAGCAACCTTTTCTTATTAGTTTTTGTACCTTCAAATTATTAATAAGATGTAGCTTCATGTTGCCCTTTTCTCCGTACACCGTTAAGGGTTCTCTTTCTTCTCGTACAATGCGAATTGCATTTTTATAACATACGATCTCTGCTTTCACCTTCTTCAGCCAGTCCATGCCAACTATTACATCAAAACTCCCTAACTCTACTGGTATCAAATCAATCTTAAATATTCCGCTACCCAGTTTAATTTCTCGATTCCGGCATATATTATTTGCTGAAATTAATTTACCATTTGCTAATTCGAGTAAAAATTTACTATCCAATGGCGTCAATGGACAACTTAATTTAGCACAAAAATCTCTACTCATATAGCTTCTATCCGCACCCGAATCAAATAAAACGTAAGCAGATTTATTGTCAATAAGAAACGTACCCGTAACAAGCTCCGGGTCTTCCTGTGCCTCTGCCGCATTAATATTGAAAACTCTTCCGCGGCCTTGTCCATTCGTGTTCTCCTGGTTCGGGCAATTTCTAATAATGTGGCCTGGTTTTCCACATTTATAACAAACTACATTGGCATAACTTGCTCCGACACTACTTGCTCCGCCATTACTCGTTCCGACACCATTTGTTCCTTTCGTTCTGTTAACCCCTGGTCCGTAGACCTCACACTTCACCGCGCTATGACCATTTCTTTTACACTTGTTGCAAAATTTGGTGCAGAACCCCGAGTGATAATTTTCACACCTTTGACATAGCTTCTTCTGATTGTTGTTGTTGTTGCGGTTGTTATTGTTGTTGGGATGATTGTTATAGTTGCTGTTGTTGTTGTTGTTGTTGTTGTTGTTGTTGTTGTTGTTGGGCCGTTTGTTGTAGTTGCGATTGATGTTGCGATTGTTAGGATAATTGTTGCTATTATTATTGTAATTGCTGTTGTTGTTGTATTGGTGATTCTTATCACCGTTTTCCTCCCACTTTCTTTTGACTTGCTTCACATTGGCCTCTTCAGACGTCTGTTCTTTAATTCTTTCCTCAATCTGGTTCACTAGTTTGTGAGCCATTCTACATGCCTGTTGTATGGAGGCGGGCTCGTGTGAACTTATATCTTCTTGGATTCTTTCCGGTAATCCTTTCACAAACGCGTCGATCTTCTCTTCCTCATCTTCGAACGCTCCCGGACACAATAGGCACAATTCTGTGAATCGTCTTTCGTACATGGTAATATCAAATCCTTGGGTTCGTAACCCTCTAAGTTCTGTCTTGAGCTTATTTTCCTCGGTTCTGGGATGGTACTTCTCATTCATCAAGTGCTTGAATGCTGACCACGGTAGTGCGTACGTATCATCTGGTCCCACTTGCTCTAGATAGGTATTCCACCATGTTAACGCAGAACCTGTGAAGGTATGCGTAGCGTACTTCACTTTGTCCTCTTCAGTATACTTACTTATGGCAAACACCGATTCGACCTTCTCGGTCCACCGTTTCAATCCGATCGGTCCTTCGGTTCCATCAAATTCCAAAGGTTTGCAGGCAGTGAATTCTTTGTAGGTGCATCCTACACGATTTCCTGTACTGCTAGATCCAAGGTTATTGTTGGTATGTAGCGCAGCCTGTACAGCGGATATGTTTGAAGCTAGAAAAGTACGGAATTCCTCTTCATTCATATTCACGGTGTGTCGAGTAGTCGGTGCCATTTCCTTCAAAATAGTCAAATGGAACAAGTTAATCATACAGAATATTAAGAGTAGTTAATAGTATTTCGTAGCATAATATGAACTTATTTATAAAAGCTTTTTCTTCATATTAGCGTTTTATAAGTTTAAATTCGGGTAGTACCTACCCGTTAAGTTCATACTTAGTAGCTAATATACAATTCAACTACTGCAATTCTACATGAAAAACTGATTATAATAATATTTCACGTTCAAACTTTTATACAATATTTTACAAACTTACAATTCCGCTTATTTTACATAAAGCATGAAATATAGCACACAATAACTTTGATACAAGATAGTTGTGAACATAATTCTAGCTAGTACACAAGTCGTTCAGTAAAGGCAATAAAGACACGTAATTCATACGTCCAGAAACAAGACATGCATTCTGGTTTTACTAGGACTACTTCCCATCCTTGGTCTCGTGGAACATAACCGTTATGGCCGTTGATAAGACAGCGTGTTGTAACGTCGTCAAAGGGACGAGGGTTATGTAATGACCAATAGTCTCGTAATAACCTAAAAACCTCATTTATTAACCCAATTACCGACTCCGTCACTTGTGGGAACGTTTTGTTTAATAGTTGTAGCCCGATGTTCTTTTTCTCACTTTGGTGAGAAGTGAACATTACTAACCCGTAAGCATAGCATGCTTCTTTATGTTGCATGTTAGCCGCTTTTTCTAAATCATGAAGTCCTATATTCGGATACATTGACTCAAAATACTTTCTTAACCCGTTGCGTAAAATAGCATTTGGGTTCCCCGCAATATATGCGTCAAAGTACACACATCGTAACTTATGGGTTTCCCAATGTGATATCCCCCATCTTTCAAACGAAAGTCTCTTATAAACCAAGACTTTCTTGGAACGTTCTTCGAATGTCTTACAAACTGATTTCGCCATAAATAGTTGTGCCGAAAAATTCTGACCGACTCTAGACAAGATTTCATCAATCATGTCTCCGGGTAGGTCTCTTAAAATATTGGGTTGTCTATCCATTTTGTGTTTTTATACTGTAAAATAGACAAGAGTTAGATTCATAAAAAAAATACTTATTAATACAAGCAATTTTTACATATATCATAAAGCATAAGCACACTATATTACATATATTACACCACACGAATACAACTATCTTATTCTGACTCGCTCGTTTCTTCTTCTTCGGTTTTGGTTCGTTTTGCCAAGTTTCTAGGGATATATGATGTTCCCCTAATACGAGCCGTCGTTTTCCACATTGGTTTAGAAAAACCTGGTGGTTTAGAGGTTCCCGGGTTATTGTCACAACTTAAGGACTTCGGGGGTTGACGATACATATAAAGTTCATTGGGGTTGGAATTAGATTTCTCTATTTTTATGCCCTTTCCCTTATTATTTTCTTATGCCTTTTTAAATTTAGTTGGGGTAATTTCTATAACATCATCGGAATTCTCGTCGGAATCCGATTCATCGGAGAATTGGTAATCCTCCTAATATTTTTCTTCCTTGGCGGAAACACCATTGACCATAATTAACATTGGTCGGTTGGTTGAGGATTTTCTTTTACTTAACCGTTTTATTATTTTCCCCACCGGTTCTATTTCTTCTTCCGGTTCCGACTCTTCTTCCGGTTCCGACTCTTCTTCCGGTTCCTCTTCGGGAACTTGTGAATCAGTCCACGAATCATTCCAATTTACATTTGACTCTTCACTATTATTAGGTGAGTCAATGGGACTTTTTCTAGAGGTAGACATCTATCACATAATATCAAAAACGTTAAGAGATTAATATATCACATAATATTCACATGTTAAAAATATATAGTTTCCAACAAAATTTGTTAAGCAATCATTTTTCAAGTAAACACGGTCGAAGTCCAGACTCACTAATGCATCCTAACAAACTCGATGAGACACAATAATGCAAAATTCTGGTTCTCTAAGACCAACGCTCGGATACCAACTGAAATGTCCCTTTCTTATTGATTAAAAACGTTCCATATTAATTGATTTCGTTGCGAGGTTTTGACCTCTATTTGAGACGTTTTTCAAAGACTGCATTCATTTTAAAACAAACCATAACCTTTATTTCATCAATAAAGGTTTAAAAAGCTTTACGTAGATTATCAAATAATGATAATCTAAAATATTCTGTTTACACACGACCATTACATAATGGTTTACAATACAAATATGTTACAACGAAATAAGTTTCTTAAATGCAGTTTTTACACAATATCATACAAGCATGGACTCCAAATCTCGTCCTTATTTAAGTATGCGACAGCGGAAACTCTTAATAATCATCTGAGAATAAACATGCTTAAAACGTCAACAAAAATGTTGGTGAGTTATAGGTTTAACCTATATATTATCAAATCATAATAATAGACCACAAGATTTCATATTTCAATACAAATCCCATACATAGAGATAAAAATCATTCATATGGTGAACACCTGGTAACCGACATTACCAAGATCCATATTTAAGAATATCCCCATCATTCCAGGACACCCTTCGGATATGATATAAATTTCGAAGTACTAAAGCATCCGGTACTTTGGATGGGGTTTGTTAGGCCCAATAGATCTATCTTTAGGATTCGCGTCAATTAGGGTGTCTGTTCCTTAATTCTTAGATTACCAGACTTAATAAAAAGGGGCATATTCGATTTCGATAATTCAACCATAGAATGTAGTTTCACGTACTTGTGTCTATTTTGTAAATCATTTATAAAACCTGCATGTATTCTCATCCCAAAAATATTAGATTTTAAAAGTGGGACTATAACTCACTTTCACAGATTTTTACTTCGTCGGGAAGTAAGACTTGGCCACTGGTTAATTGACGAACCTATAACAATATATACATATATATCAAAGTATGTTCAAAATATATTTACAACACTTTTAATATATTTTGTTGTTTTAAGTTTATTAAGTCAGCTGTCCTCGTTAGTAACCTACAACTAGTTGTCCATAGTTAGATGTACAGAAATAAATCAATAAATATTATCTTGAATCAATCCATGACCCAGTGTATACGTATCTCAGTATTGATCACAACTTAAACTATATATATTTTGGAATCAACCTCAACCCTGTATAGCTAACTCCAACATTCACATATAGAGTGTCTATGGTTGTTCCAAAATATATATAGATGTGTCTACGTGATAGGTCGAAACATTGTATACGTGTCTATGGTATCTTAAGATTACATAATATACAATACAAGTTGATTAAGTTATGGTTGTAATAGATTTGTTACCAATTTTCACGTAGCTAAAATGAGAAAAATTATCCAATCTTGTTTTACTCATAACTTCTTCATTTTAAATCCGTTTTGAGTGAATCAAATTGCTATGGTTTCATATTGAACTCTATTTTATGAATCTAAACAGAAAAAGTATAGGTTTATAGTCGGAAAAATAAGTTACAAGTCGTTTTTGTAAAGGTAGTCATTTCAATCGAAAGAACGACGTCTAGATGACCATTTTAGAAAATATACTTCCACTTTGAGTTTAACCATAATTTTTGAATATAGTTTCATGTTCATAATAAAAAACATTTTCCCAGAATAAAAACTTTTAAATCAAAGTTTATCATAGTTTTTAATTAACTAACCCAAAACAGCCCGCGGTATTACTACGACGGCGTAAATCCGGTTTTACGGTGTTTTTCGTGTTTCCAGATTTTAAATCATTAAGTTAGCATATCATATAGATATATAACATGTGTTTAGTTGATTTTAAAAGTCAAGTTAGAAGGATTAACTTTTATTTGCGAACAAGTTTAGAATTAACTAAACTATGTTCTAGTGATTACAAGTTTAAACCTTCGAATAAGATAGCTTTATATGTATGAATCGAATGATGTTATGAACATCATTACTACCTCAAGTTCCTTGGATAAACCTACTGGAAATGAGAAAAATGGATCTAGCTTCAAAGGATCCTTGGATGGCTTGAAAGTTCTTGAAGCAGAATCATGACACGAAAATAATTTCATGTAAGATTTCCACTCGAAATAAGATTGTTATAGTTATAGAAATTGAATTAAAGTTTGAATATGATTATTACCTTGTATTAGAAAGATAACCTAATGTAAGTAACAAAGGTTTCTTGATCTTGGATGATTACTTGGAATGGATTTAGAAAACTTGGAAGTAAACTTGCAATCTTGGAAGTATTCTTGATTTTATGAAACTATAACTTTTGGAATTTATGAAGAACACTTAGAACTTGAAGATAGAACTTGAGAGAGATCAATTAGATGAAGAAAATTGAAGAATGAAAGTGTTTGTAGGTATTTTTGGTCGTTGGTGTATGGATTAGATATAAAGGATATGTAATTTTGTTTTCATGTAAATAAGTCATGAATGATTACTCATATTTTTGTAATTTTATGAGATATTTCATGCTAGTTGCCAAATGATGGTTCCCACATGTGTTAGGTGACTCACATGGGCTGCTAAGAGCTGATCATTGGAGTGTATATACCAATAGTACATACATCTAAAAGCTGTGTATTGTACGAGTACGAATACGGGTGCATACGAGTAGAATTGTTGATGAAACTGAACGAGGATGTAATTGTAAGCATTTTTGTTAAGTAGAAGTATTTTTATAAGTGTCTTGATGTCTTTCAAAATTGTATGAATACATATTAAAACACTACATGTATATACATTTTAACTGAGTCGTTAAGTCATCGTTAGTCGTTACATGTAAATGTTGTTTTAAAACCTTTAGGTTAACGATCTTGTTGAATGTTGTTAACTCATTGTTTATTATAACAAATGAGATGTTAAATTGTTATATTATCATGATATTATGATATATAATATATCTCAGTATGATATATACAGTTAAATGTCGTTACAACGATAATCGTTACATATATGTCTCGTTTCGAAATCATTAAGTTTGTAGTCTTATTTTTACATATGTATTTCATTGTTAATACACTTAATAATATATTTACTTATCACTTAACATAATTAACCAAGTGTATCAATATCTTAATATGATTCATATGTACCTAGTAAGACGTTGTTATAACGATAATCGTTATATATATCGTTTTCGAGTTTCTTAAATTAATAGTCTCATTTTTATGTATATAACTCATTGTTAAAATACCTAATGAGATACATACTTATAATAAAATCATGTTAACTATATATATAACCATATATATGTCATCATATAGTTTTTACAAGTTTTAACGTTCGTGAATCACCGGTCAACTTGGGTGGTCAATTGTCTATATGAAACCTATTTCAATTAATCAAGTCTTAACAAGTTTGATTGCTTAACATGTTGGAAACACTTAATCATGTAAATAACAATTTCATTTAATATATATATATATAAACATGGAAAAGTTCGGGTCACTACAAGTAGTTGGTGCCATTTCTTTCAAAAATAGCCAACAGAATTAAGTTAATCATATAGAATAATAAGAGTAGTCAATAGTATTTCATAGCATAATATGAACTTATTTATAAAAGCTTTTTCTTCATATTAGCGTTTTATAGTTTTAATTCGGGTAGTACCTACCCGTTAAGTTCATACTTAGTAGCCAATATACAATTCAACTACTACAATTCTATATGAAAAACTGTTTATAATAATATTTCATGTTCAAACTTTTATACAATATTTTACAAACTTACAATACCGCTATTTTACATATAGCATGAAATATGGCACACAATAACTGTGATAAAAGATAATTCTAGCTAGTACACAAGTCGTTCAGTAAAGGCAATAAAGACACGTAATTCATAAGTCCAGAAACAAGTCATGCATTCTGATTTTACTAAGACTATTTCCCATCCTTGGTCTTGTGGAAAATAACAGTTATGACCGTTGGCTAGGCAGCAAGTTGTAATGTCGTCAAAAGGACGAGGGTTTCGTAATGCCAAACAGCCCCGTAACAATCTAAAAACCTTGCTTCTCACCCCAACTACTGAGTCTGTCACTTATGGGAATGTTTTATTTAGCATTTGTAATCCAATGTTCTTTTTCTCACTTTGATGAGAAGCGAACATCACTAACCCGTAAGCATAACATGCTTCTTTATGTTGCATGTTAGAAGCTCTTTCTAAAGAACGAAGTCCTATGTTGGAATAGGTAGAGTCAAAATAGGCTCTCAACCCGTAGCGTAAAATTGCATATGGGTTCCCTGCCTTCAATGCTTTAAAGAAAACACGTCGTAACTTATGGTCTCCCCAATGTGATATACCCCATCTATCAAAGGAAATCCTTTTATTAACTAAGGCATTCCTGGAACGTTTTTCAAATGTTTGACAAACTAATTTTGTCATAAATAGTTGTGCCGATGAATTCTGACCGACTCTAGACAAGATTTCGTCAATCATATCCCCTGGCAGGTCTTCTAAAATATTCGGTCATCTATCCTTAACGTCCATTTTGTGTTTTTATACTGTAAAATAGACAAGGATTAGATTCGTAAAAGATAATTAACAGATAATACAAGCAATTTTTACATAGAACATAAAAGTACAAGCATACTACAATACATATATTACACAACATGATTACAACCCTCTAATCTAAATCACTAGTTTCTTCTTCTTCGAACTTGGTTCGTTTTCCTAATTTTCTAGGAATATATGGTGTTCCTCTAATACGAGCCGTTGTTTTCACAAATGGTTTAGAAAAACCTGGTGGCTTAGAGGTTCTCGGGTTATTTTTAAAATTTAAGAAGTACGGGTGTTTACGATACATATAAAGTTTATCGGGGTTGTAATTAGGTTTATCTATTATGATACTTTTTCCCTTATTATTTTCTTTTGATTTCTCGAATTGGGTCGGGGTAATTTCTATAACATCATCGGAATCCTCTTCGGAATCCGATTCATTAGAAAATTGGTAATTTTCCCAATATTTTTCCTCCTCTGCAGAGACACCATAAACTATTTTTAATTTGGGTCCATTTGTTGATGATTTTCTTTTATTTAACCATTTTTCTGTATTTATTAATATTTCTTCCTCCGGAACTTCTTATTCTGGTTCCTCTTCTTCTGGTTCCTCTTCTTCCGGTTCCTCTTCGGGAATTTGTGAATCTTTCCAATATATATTCGACTCTTCATTATTATTAGGTGAGTCGATGGGATTTGTACTAGAGGTGGACATCTATCACACAATATCAAACACGTTAAGAAATTAATATATCACATAATATTTACATGTTATAAATACATAGTTTCCAACAAAAAGTGTTAAGCAATCGTTTTTAAAGAAAACACGGTCGAAGTCCAGACTCACTAATGCATCCTAACAAACTCGGTTAGACACACACTAATGCAATTTCTGGTTCTCTAAGACCAACGCTCGGATACCAACTGAAATGTCCCGTTCATATTGATTATAAACGTTTCATATTAATTGATTTCGTTGCGAGGTTT
The DNA here is from genome assembly GCF_046630445.1 of Rutidosis leptorrhynchoides. Lineage (NCBI taxonomy): Eukaryota > Viridiplantae > Streptophyta > Magnoliopsida > Asterales > Asteraceae > Rutidosis > Rutidosis leptorrhynchoides. The sequence goes on from NC_092336.1 coordinate 263,707,957, forward strand.
TGACCTCTATATGAGACGTTTTTCAAAGACTGCATTCGATTTTAAAACAAACCAAAACCTTTATTTATCGATAAAGGTTTAAAAATATTACGACGATTATCAAATAATGATAATAAAAAATATAGCGTTTTCACACGAACATTACATAATGGTTTACAATAATATTACACAACAATATATGTCTTTGAATGCAATTTTCAAACAATATTATACAAGCATGGACTCCAAATCTTGTCCTTAATTTAGTATGCAACAGCGGAAGCTCTTAATAATTACCTGCGAATAAACATGTTTAAAACGTCAACAAAAATGTTGGAGAGTTATAGGTTTAACCTATATATTTATCAATCGTAATAATAGACTACAAGATTTCATATTTCCATTTTTCGTAAACATCATCCCATACATAGAGATAAAAATTATTTATATGGTGAACACCTGGTAACCGACATTAAAAAGATGCATATAAGTATATCCCCATCATTCCGGGACATCCATCAGACATGATATAAATTTCGAAGTACTAAAGCATCCGCTACAACGGATGGGGTTTGTTGGGCCCAATATATCTATCTTTAGGATTCGCGTCAATTAGTAGACTGGTTTACTAATTTTTAGGTTACCAAGAAAAAAGGGTCATATTCGGCTTCGATCATTCAACCATAGAAAGTAGTTTTACGTACTTGTGTCTATTTTGTAAAACATTTATAAAACTACATGTATTCTCATCCCAAAAATATTAGATTTTAAAAATGGGACTATAACTCACTTTCACGTATTTTCACTTCGTCGGAAAATAAGACTTGGACACTGGTCGATTCACGAACCTATAACAAATATGTACATATCTATCAAATTATCATCAAAATATATTCACAACATTTTTTATTAGGTTTTAATGATTTAAGTTTGTTAAGTTAGCAGTCCAACGTTAGTAATCTACAACTAGTTGTCCACAGTTAGATGTACAGAAATAAATCAATATTATCTCGAATCAATCCACGACCCAGTGTATACAAGTCTCAGGCTAGATCACAACTCAAAGTATATATATTTTGGAATCAACCTCAACCCTGTATAGCGAACTCTAGCATTACAGCATATAGAGTGTCTAAGGTTGTTCCAAATAATATATATAGATGGGTCGATATGATATGTCAAAACGTTGTATACGTGTCTATGGTATCCCAAGATTACATAATATGTATAATACAATATAAATTAGTTAGGATATGTTTAGTCTAGATTTGTTACAAAATTTTCGTAGCTAAAATTAGCGAATTTATCCAATTTTGTTTTACCCGTCATTTCTTCGTTTCAAATCCGTTTTGAGTGATTCAAGTTGCTATGGTTTCATAATGACTTGAAATTTATGAAACTAAACAGAAAAAGTATAAGTTCATAGTCGGAAATGCAGGTTACAAGTCATTTTTTAAAGAGGTAGTCATTTCCGTCGAAAGAACTACATCTTGATGACCATTTTGAAAAACATACTTCCACTTTGAGTTTAACCATGATTTTTGGATATAGTTTCATGTTTATAAGAAAAATCATTTTCCCAGAAGAACAACTTTTAAATCAAATTTTATCATAGTTTTTAATTATCAAACCCAAAACAGCCCGCAGTGTTACAACAACGGCGTATGTCCGGTTTTACGGTGTTTTTCTTGTTTCCAGGTTTTAAATCATTAAGTTAGCATATCAAATAGATATAGAACATATGTTTATTTGATTTTAAAAGATAAGTTAGAAGGATTAACTTTATTTGCGAACAAGTTTAGAATTAACTAAACTATGTTCTAGTGATTACAAGTTTAAATCTTCGAATATGATAGTTTTATATGTATGAATCGAATGATGTTATGAACATCATTACTACCTCAAGTTTAGTAGGTAAACCTACTGGAGGTGACAAAATTTAATCTAGCTTCAAAGGATTCTTGGATGGCTTGAAAGTTCTTGAAGTAGAATCATGACACGAAAACAAGTTCAAGTAAGATTTCCACTCGAAATAAGATTGTTATACTTATAGAAATTGAATCAAAGTTTCAGTATGAGTATTACCTTGAATTAGAAAGATATCTTACTGTAAATAAGAATGAATTCTTGAGATTGGATGATCACTTAAAATGGATTTGCAAGATTGAAAGTAAGCTAGTAAAATTGAAAGTGTTCTTGATGTGTTCTTGAGTTGTTGTTTTGTATGTTGATCTAGGTTAACTAGATTGAGCTAGGTTGAACTAGATTATGAAGAAAATGATGAAGAACACTTAGAACATCAAGAGAGAACTTGAGAGAGACGAGTTTGATGCATAAAAATTGAAAAGTGAATGTGTTTATGATGATGGTGAAAACGTGATGTTTAGCTAGCATATAAGGATCCATTAGTTTGTTGTTTTGTTAGATATTTCATGCTAGTTGCCAAATGATGGTTCCCACATGTGTTAGGTGACTCACAAGGGCTGCTAAGAGCTGATCATTAGAGTGTATATACCAATAGTAAATACATCTAAAAGCTGTGTATTGTACGGGTACGAATACGGGTGCATACGAGTAGAATTATTGATGGAATTGAACGAGAACGTAATTGTAAGCATTTTTGATAAGTAGAAGTACTTTGATATATGTCTTGAAATCTTTCAAAATTGTATGAATACATATTAAAACACAATATGTATATACATTTTAACGGAGTCGTTAAGTCATCGTTAGTCGTTACATGTAAGTGTTGTTTTGAAACCTTTAAGTTAACGATCTCATTTAATGTTGTTAATCCATTCTTTATTATATCTAATGATATGTTAAATTATTGCATTATCATGATATTATTATGTATGAATATATCTTAATATGATATATATACATTAAAATGTCATTACAACGATAATCGTTACATATATGTCTCGTTTCGAAATTCTTAAGTTAATAGTCTTGGTTTACATATGTAGTTCTTTGTTAACATACTTAATGATATATATAATTATCATTTTATCATGTTAAATATAGTGTAACAATATCTTAATATGATACATATGTATTTAGTAAGACGTTGTTATAACGATAATCGTTATATATAGCGTTTCGAGTTTCTTAATTCAATATTCTCATTTTTATGTATATAACTCATTGTTAATCTACCTAGTGAGATACTTACTTATCATAATATCATGTTAACTATATATATATATATATATATATATATATATATATATATATATATATATATATATATATATATATATATATATATATATATATATATATATATATATATATATCATGTCATTTTTACAAGTTTTAACATTCGTGAATCGCCGGTCAACTTGGGTGGTCAATTGTCTACACGAAACTCATTTTAATTAATTAAGTCCTAACAAGTTTGATTGCTTAACATGTGGAAACATTTAATCATGCAAAAAAAATAGTTTTCATTTAATATATATAATCATGAAAAAGTTCGGGTCACTACATCTAAGCAACATCAAGGTTCTAGCGGAAGCAATAAGTACCTGAGAATAAACATGCTAAAGCGTCAACACAAAGGTTGGTGAGTTCATAGGTTTTTATAGAACGTATAAAACTTAAAAAAATTTCATAGTTTCAAACAATTTGAAATAGTTTAAAACAGTTATACAAATATTAAGTTCCATAAATGGTTTGATAGTAAAACAGATCACAAGATCTCAACTTAATAAACAGTTTAGAAGTAATATGACTTCAAGGTTTCAAGTACGAAAATAAGTCCGTAGTTCGTAACATATCAAGTTTTTAAATAGGTTTATATACAGTTTCCAAGTGTATATGTTTCCTGAGCACTCGCTAATAAGCTTAACACCACATGTAATATCCTACATGATTTTCCTTTACCCTATATTGGACTATACACTATGCCAAATGTATTGTGTCGAAGTAACTAGCACCACAGTTAAAGGTAGGGTGAGGTTGTCAAACCTAACAGATCTGCTCTAGTGATTCGCGCTTACAAGTCACTGTAATAAATATTACCGAGTTAAGGGCTTTTTAGCATAAAACTCACATATAACAAACTTCAAAATGCATAAAGTGTTATTTAATAATAAGAATATTTATAAAAGAAAGTTTATAAATAAAGCATAGTAAAATAGTACGCATGTTTTGGAAAACATAAAACATGTCTTAAAACATTAAGCATGTATTCTCACCCCAAAACAATTATAAAAATGAGAAAAAGGGGGCTATGAACTCACAATTGATGTAACACGGTGCGAAGCTCGAAAAGTGCGGTTTAGATATTTTACGGTGATCCGGCTTGAGAACTAATGAATATTATGAGGTCAGAGGTCATACTATTTAATATATTATTTAGTTTAGGTCTAAGATCAATTTATTATGAAATCTACATGTCCATTTCGGTTCTCGGTTCCAAAAGTTTCATAGTTCATAGTTTTAAGAATAGACTGTTTTCGACTAGTTTTATCATAACATAAGTGTAGGTGTTTCTATTGATCTAGACATCCATTTTAAGTGAATTTACTATCTCCGGAAAGATCTTTGAGTGTAGGTTCTAACCATGTAGGGTTAGCCTCTAAACTCAGAACATAAGTTGGTCAAAAGTTCATTTCTTTATAAGTGTGCAAATCAGTTCTGTTTTACACTATAAGATCTTATGCAAGTTTAGAAATAGCATAACTTATTTATTTGACTCAAGAATTTTACAAAAGTCCTAGCACATATAAAAGTACTTATTCCCAAAAGGAATCTCCAGGTCTTTATTAACCTTGTCTTTAGAGATGAGGTTTTAGACCAATTTCTGACTTCAATAAAATCTTGTGTCAACTAGATAGGACTATATCTTAATGATTTCTTAATGGATTTTGATGATTTTATTGTCCATGGTTTCCTTATTAAGTATACTTTTTAGATCAGAAGACTTTGGTTCAATATCTATTTTATATTTTGAGTTATACATGAATATTTGACACTTGGTCAGATTGCTTTGAAGTTGAACCTGTTTCACCAAATAAAATTTAAAAATGACCTTCTCTTTGAGATAAATCATGAAATCTTTACTAGAAGTCTCAAACACATATATGAACATCATATAAATTCATGAGTTCCAGAGATCAACCATAGGTTGGTGTTTAGGTCATAGACTTCAAGTAGAAATTTGGACAACTCAAAGACAAAATAGTTTTACATAGTTTAACCACTTTGGTTCTTAGTTTAGCTTCATTTTAAGACATAGGACATTTAGAGATTTTAAGTTTACTGATCTAGCATCAATATCATGGTTAGCTATATAGTCATCATTGAGTGATTTAACACTCTAGATCAAGCTTTTATACCATGAAAGCTCTTGCTTATGACTAGAAATGATAAATAGATTTAGTTTAGCTAGTTATACCTTGATGATATGTACTCCTAATGCTTAAAGTACATGATTATTAGATGGTTTGTGATCTGCATTTTGAGTGTGTGTAAGGGTGAGAGTGAGAAGAGAGTGTTTTAAATGACAAGGAATGATCAAGAGATGGTTTATATAGGCTAAGGTGGTGGTGGCCTGGCATTATAGGAGCAAAAGAGGAAGATTACTCATGTTTTTCATTAATTATCCATGCAAGTTTGTCTAATAATACTTGTAGGTTAAGCATGGAGATATTTTGGAGATATTTTTAGATGATGATGGTAAAGAAGATGATGATGATGGACGATTTTGATGGTGGTGGTGGAAGTTTCCTAGTCAATTTTTGGTTCTTAAATATACATGTACTTGTAATGTATAATCTAAGGTGTTAAGTTGTATGTTTAAGGATTAAAAGGTAAGCTAAGATTAGGTTCTAATCAAGATAGGTTAAGGTTAGGTAAATGAGAGAAATGGCTAAATAAAAAGTGATCGAGACTAGTTGTGAAAAATGATTAAGTATAGAGAAAATCTTTAACTTATGATGTAAATGTCCAAGTGAATTAGTAACAAGTCTTTTAATCCAAGTACTTAGTAAATAAGTTTAATAATTATCTTATTATATATATATAAGTATAGATTATAAAGTCTAGGGTTTATGGTGACAAGCTAGGGTTTCAAAAATGTTCAAAACAACTCTTGATTAAACAGGACTTAATTAAAATTTTACAAATCCCAAAATAAATCAAGATTTAATGTATCAAAACTACTAGTCAAGTTGAAAATTTTAGTTCGTGAAAATTAGATTAAACAACTTGGTCAAAAAATTTTGGGTTGTGACAAACGTTAACCTTAGAGGGTTTAAACGACCTTATGGATAGAATCCTAGATACATAACCAAAGTGGTATATCTCTAAAGGAAAGTCTCAGCTTTTCTTAATCCTAGTTGGTCTAACTAAAGCAATATTCCTCTACTTAATACTACGCTATGCCTTAACATAAACAGATGTGCAATCTTAGATATTCTAATGTACTGCTAATTGGACTAGAAATCTCTCCTTTGCGAATACTTACTTAACCCCGGATCATCTTACAACATCTCAATAACATTGCTTCTGACGCGAATCATGCTTCTGAGCAAGCCAGTGTTCACTGAACTCTATATTGCCTACTCTATTCACAACCTAAATGGGCAGCTCTTCTTTGACGAATAAATGGTATTCATACGTAGGTACTATATCCCTGTTGTGACGTTAAGAACACATAACTACTTACCTTGTATCCTAGGGTTGATCAGGTCTTAATACTAGGTTATAGCCACGTGAATAAGCGGAAAGGGTGATTCGTAATTTAAACTTCTAAACCGTCAAGGTTTCAGCATAACAATAGGATAAGTTTAAGATAAATTATTCAACATATAATAAACATTTGTAACAGATAGATAGGCATGCAAGATGAAAGAAACTTAAGATAATAAGATAACTTCATTAAATTAAGGAAAGCGTTCACCGTTTACAGACGAGATCTGGACCATTACAAGTGCTGACATCCTCTAGACCGCTCCTATTACAATCTTCGTCATTCGCCTCCGGGTACTTAATTTCCCGCTCGGAGGTGAAAAGGCCTTGAAAGCTCTAGTGAGAGAAAGTGTATTGTAGTGAGAGAGTGAGGAGAGGTGTGTTGAAATTGGATGCCAAAAAGCCTTTAAATAGACTTGAAATTTCCCTGCAAACGGCTGGCAGGCTGTTTGGCAGGCCGTTTGCAGGGGCCGTTTGCCAGGCCAGCCCGTTTACAGGGGGTGTTTAACTTGGGCGTGTGGCAGGCCGTTTGTAAGCCAAGCAAGCCATTTGGCAGGCCGTTTGGCTTGCCTGGTCAGCTGATTTTATTATGTCATAACTTGATTTTTTGTCTTTCACCGTTTTCGCTCTAGAATCTCCGTTTTAGCTCCGATTCTCTTGATTCTTTTTGCATAGTCTTCGTAATTACTTTATCTACAAATTTAAGTGAAAAAAGCGATTATTTTGCCGAAAAAGTTTCGAACTTTATGCTTTTGGGACTCAATATCGGGGGTAAAAACGTGACTTTTTAGCCGATATCAAGTCTACTCAAAATCTGTTCAAATTTTGACCTTCTACACAGGTCTAAATCAGAACAATAAGTCTAATCTTGATGCTGTTTCTTAAGGTAACTTCATTCAACTTCACTGCTAACGAGGCCTAGAGAATGATCGAAGAGATGAATATGCACCATCATGATTGGAACACGAAAAAGCACATTTCATCAGCAACACCGCTTCCCGCTTCCGATCCTATCAAAAATGAAACCATCAAATTTTTCTCGGGCCAAATAGAAAACCTCACCAAAGAAGTCAGAGAGCTAAAGAAATTCCCGCAACATGTGTCTCAAATACAATTATGCCAGAATTGTACTGACCCACATCCGGCCAAGGTATACGAGGCTGAATTTGAGGACTATGTTGTCTACTTTGATAAGATCCTAGCTCATCCGCACAATCAACCTACCAAACCCACTACCCCACCAGAGACAAGTCCAGACAATGTCCTACTGCGAATTATCAACATGATCACAACAAGACAAGATGCAGCTGACTTAGTCATGACTAATCATGTGAGTAGTCTTGAAAATCAAATAAGCCAGCTAAATCAATGTCTCGATTCTCTAAGTTTTCCTAAAAATGACTCAAAGATGGCACATAGCCAACCTTCAGTTTCTTCTAAGGAGAAGAAACTAACTAATATCTGTTCGGTAGTATTCATTGAGCCATCACCTAAACCTACTGGGTAACACCCATTCCATTCCCAGACCGTCTCAAGCAAAGACATAACAAGATGAAATCTTTCAAGCTTGACGGTAAATTTATGGACACTGTGTCTAAAAATCCTCATAGTAAGAAGTAGTTTAGGAAACCCCTATCAACCAAGGATAAGGTACCCGAAGTACCCAATGTCCCACTGAACGCGGATTGTTCAGCCATTATCTTAAATACTCTTCCTGAAAAACTAGGGGATACCGGACGATTTACCCTTCCTTGTTCTATCTACCAATCTGGTACTATCTATTCTCTCGCTGACCTTAGTGCCTGCATCAATCTCATGCCCTACTCACTGTTCCAGAGACTCGAAATTGGAAACCTTAACCCTACCAAAATGAGCATCCAGCTAGTTGACCAATCTACTAGATATCCTAACGGAATAGCTGAGAACATCATGGTCAAGGTCGACAAATTACTTTTTCCAACCGACTTTGTGGTTAAGGATTTTAAAGAAGTCGTGAAAACTCCTATCACCTTAGGAAGGCCTTTCATGAATACAGCCAAAGCGATCGTTGACATTTATTCACGGACTATCACCTTGAGAGCCCGTGGAGAATAGGTCACTTTCACGATCGACGAGTCTCTATGTCCTTCTGATGGGAACAGTAAAATAAATACTATCTCCACTAGGAAAGTCACCTTCTATTTCAAGAATGAAGAGAAGAAGATAGAAGTAGAAGACAAGAAGAATAACCACTCCACACCTACCCAATCTTCACTCCCACCTTATTTTCAACCAGAGTGACGAGGAGGTGGATGAAGAAATTGAAATGGAGAGGCCAGATGTGAAGAAAGAGATGGAGGATTCTAGCATCGAATTAGTTTCTAATGTTGTTACCATATTAGAGACTTCAATGGACATTGTCCCACCTCCATGCCTATAGTACAACATTACGACCAACCAGATGTCACTTAGAAGAAAGATGGGTTTTGCGCTAGGGCTACCATATAAACCATCATTTAAATACATAATGACATACACATCATGGAGTGATGAGGACCCATCTGACCAACCCGCATAAATCAAGGAGGTAGAAGAAATTGATAGCTTTGTTATACCTCAAGTTAAACAAAGCATTCACTTCAAACCACATTTTCCTCTCATTGGACATACCTTATTCTATGTCCGCTTTAATCCTTTCGGTATGTTCCAATATTACCTCTGGTGTCTACTGATGGATGTAAGCGAGCCGCCTAGATTTCCTGAGAAATAAGGCTAGAGTCAGGTTCATGACTCGAACAAAAACAAGCGCTTCTCGGGAGGCAACCCGTGTGTTTATTTTTCTATAGCTTTAGTAGTAGTTAGATTATGATAATTAGGTTAATTGAATAAGTGAAAAGTGAAGCTTAAAATAAAATTTTCAACGTTTCTTAGGATGAATTCACTTTTCCATCAAAACACAAATCAGTGAGTCATACACTGATTTGTTGAATTTTCAAAAACCTAATTTTGAAACCCTCAAATTTTCAAATAACTTTTTCATCAAAACGCAAATCTGTGAGTCTATGGCCTAAAGCTTAATCACCTGTCTAGGTTTGATCTTTTCCATTTTTACAAGTAATAGACAGTTATTGATGCATGTGGTGGAGACTCTTTGAATAATGATGAAACAACAAGGAAACTCGTTGATTATTTCATTTCAAGTATTGGTGGATGTTGTATGGTGGATGAGAGAATGCCCTAATGAGCTCAACTACACTTCGAGAAGACCGATTCGAATCCAGCAAAAGATGGTTCTGACTCCGTCTACCTTCAGATCCTCTGCTCACAGCCGCACCTAATGGGAGTAATTCGTTTCTTTCGCTTCGTTTGTTTATTTTTCTTCGTTATATCCTTAAACTATACCATATCATAAGCTTATTACTAAGTGTGGGATTCCAACCCAATATTGAGCTTAGATACATTTTCTGACATGTTTAAACTCTAAGTGTGGGATTTTAGTCCTTAAAATCTAAGAATGAACATTAGGAACAATGTTCCTCTAAGTGTGGGATAGCGATGTAGTATACCGTAGTTAGTTATGAGATGCTCGGAAAATGTTCTTAACTTAAAATTTTACTAAGATTTTTGAGTATACCTACTATTTAGATTCTTTTCCATCAACGTAAATTTTTCAAAAATTTTGACTAAATGATACTTTCTGAAAAAGTACATTCGAAAATCAAGCGTGTTTGTTCTAAAATTAAGACAAATGAGGACATAAATCTTCTTAACGATGAAATGATTCTCTAAAATAGCATTGCATGACTAGGCATTATCAAACCAATATAATTGTTGTAAGGCACCCAAACAATGGCCCAATAAGCATTCATTTTTAATGCTTCACTATCTTTTCCATTGAGAGTGTTGATGTTAGCATTTAGAGTTAGAACATAACCTTGACATACATTTCGAGGCCAATGGTTAGGAAGCGCCATACGTGGTGTAGTGCGATACTCCTTCCGAAATCATTCTGAATAGAGAAGTCAAAAACCATCCGTTTTCGTTTCCACTCCACGCATTTAAACCGACCAACTCATCTCAAAGAGTGGATGAATCAGAAAATTGATGAAACATGACTAGGAACTTCGAGATCAACAGGTTTAATTCACACAAAGGTGGAATTAGTGAATTAAACCAATCAAAGTGAATACGGGTAGCTTTTTGGGATTAAATTAGTCAAACCACAACAAGGATTGTGATTAGATTAATGCCTAGAGCTATTATTCACTACCAGGAGTGATTTGGGTTGAGAGAGAATCAGATCAGGTGAACCAGATCTGAATGATTGTGCGTGAGAGAGGCTTAACCTAAAATGAAGAACATAAGATTTATATACCCCTGCTGTTGACTCACCCGTACGAGTCATCCATCACTCGTACGAGTTGGCTTCATCAGCCGTACAGGTGATCACTCACTCGTGTCTTTTCATTCAGGTTATAATTATGACTTAGCTCAGCATCAACCGTGCGTATGAGTCTGTAAACCGAACGAGTGATGCTTCACTCGTACGTCTGACTAAGTCTAACATAGTCAAACATCCGTATCGCATTCCTGCAGTACCTGTAACCACATACAAACACAGATAGGATAATAACGAGCGATCATGGTATCCCATAAACTGAAGTACCTGCAATGGACGTAGGTTAGATGTCTAGGGACTTACATAAAATGCATCAACAACTCCCCCTAGGACCTAGACCATCGATTACAATAAAGTAAACGTCCATGAAATACATATAAGTCCAAAAGTAGCATCAGTCTAATATCAATTACATATCCAGATTCTCTCTCTCCAAAATACATCATCATCAAAAACAAAAACACACAAAAAATTACTAACTAGCATTACAGTATCCGACACACATCAGCTGGCTTGAACTTAGTTTGAGCTTTGAGCATCACTTTCTCTGTTGAGGTATGCATAGAGGACATCGATCACACGTTGATATCTCATAGCTTCCTCCTTTCGATCGTCTCTGAATGTAATGTGATGGTGGTGAAGAGTCTCCACATCAAATCTCGACAAGTTCCTCAGCCACATAGGATCTAGAATCCTTACATTTTCGAACTGTATGCTTCCATCATCCTTCTCAATTGCAGTCAAGATCACGGCTTCTTCCGACAACTCATCATAGAACCACCATCTGAAATTCTTACAGATATCCTTGGGTAATGGCATCAAGGGAGATTGTTTCATATACTTAGCTGGACGGAACTTAACAACACGGATAGGTCCTCCCTTAGAATTTTTCTTTGTCGGGTGTATGGAAAACCTAGCGACCGTTGACTTAAAGATGTCCCATTTCCCTGTCTTGTACTCATATCTGAGTTTTCTCTGAAATAATCTGGAAAGGTCACAATCTTCAGCGTTCAACATCTTCAGCTTGGCAAGCTGCATGATCTCAAAGTACAGTAGAGTTTTGAAGTGACTTGGACGTGCCATATAATCAACTCCTCCTTCCCTCTTGATCGCAAAACAATTGATCTCCTTGAAATAGCCCCAACTTAAAATCTTACCCTTGGAGTACTTCTTGGTTCTTTTACCCTTCTCATAGAAACTGACAAACTTCTGCTCGAGCACTGGCTTATCTACCTGATCAGGGTTAACAACGTTCTGTCTCCACCAACTTTGACGATCTTCGTCTTCGTTAATGTTTCTATTCACTTTAACCCTATCACGTTTGAACCATTCATTAATCTCATTCCATGTCTCGGCATTAGCTTGTTCGGCTCGGAGTTTCTTATCCTTCAATTCAGTTTCTTTTCTTTCTTTCTCAACGAGCAGTTTCTCATGTCGGATCTTCTTGTTCCTTTCTATCATAACATCCACTTCATTAACTTGTTGTTTGTATACCTTCCTCGCCTTTTCTAACTCAATTAAGTTCTTTCTTTTCTCATCACAGCTCAGATTGAAGAAGTCACTTAAGGTGTTGAGTGACGGATGCGAGTACGGCTCAAGCGAAAGCATAACAATTTCAAATTCTTCTTCTTCTTCTTCTTCTTCTTCTTCTTCTTCTTCGGCATCAGATTCTGTTACAAATTCGTCTTCGAACTCAATAATCACATCCTCTTTCAAACTTTCTTTACCAACAGAATCTTCACTCTTCTCATCTTCGAACCGATCAAAATCACTTAAGTTGATATTTTGGATTGATTCGGGAGGGATACTTGACAATGACTCTTCTTGTGGAGCCTTTTTTTTAGCTTCAGCTGTCTCTGCATTCTCCGTATCATTTTCGCTGTCATATGCTAGAGCAGCAAGCTGTTCCATTGGAAATTCACTTGGTGGAACGTCCCCCTTTTCTGCATCATTAAAAACATTTGAATAATTCATATAATATTCAGCAGTAAAGACCTCGCCATATTCGTTAAAACTTCGAATAGGTATCACTAACGGTATATCAAAAGAGGGTCCTCCAGTTCCAGCATCTTCTTTATCATCTTTTACATCACCTTCTCCCAAATCAGAAGAATACTCTTCTTCTCTCTCCTTAATCAACTTTGTTTTACCAGAGGTAAGCTGTTCAATCTTTTCATTTAACTTCTTCATCTTCTCCCTGTTCGTATTCTTAATCGCCAAAAACTTTTTCTTCAACTTATATGTCCTTACCTTCTGACGGTCCAGTCTATCAGATAACCTCTTGTTCTCTTCCACCAATAATTCAATCTTAGCGTTACTGATCTTCTTCTCCTCAGTAGCTTGATTCTCCAAATTGGTTATTTTTGTGACCAAAGACATCAACATAATTTTGCTGAGTCTTATATTCATCTGATGTGACCTGAGGTGTTGTTGTGGCAGGTTTTGGTGAGGTAACAGCAGCCCATGCATCCTTCATGAAACCTGATGGTTTTCTCTGAGCTTGTTGCCTTGAACCGCCTTATGATGATCTCTGAGGTGACTCATAAGAATACTTCGTTCTTTTCTCCTTCTTCTTTAGTTGCTCTGCAGTCATAGGATCCTTTCCTTTTCTCTTCCTTTGAATCAAACTGGCATCCTCCTCTGTCGCTTCATCATCACCTTCGATAATCTCATCATCAACATTACCTCCTCCTTGGACATTACCAGCAGCTTTCTGATTATCACCCTCACCTTCCTCATCTGTAACTTCATAGTTAGAGTCTGAATCCTCATTCCTCCAAGCATTACCTGCTAGACATCGATAGTTCTCCTTGATAAGATAACAAATGAGCTTTCTATTAAAGTCAGGCTTTAACTCAACAATCCTTGTCTCTTCCATTCTGCGGAAAGTAATCGGATTCATCGGCTTCATGTAGTGACCCAAACTATTCCATGTTTATATATATTAATTGAGATTGATATTTACATGATTAAATGTTTCCAACATGTTAAGCAATCAAACTTGTTAAGACTTGATTAATTGAAATATGTTTCATATAGACAATTGACCATCCAAGTTGACCGGTGATTCACGAACGTTAAAACTTGTAAAAACTATATGATGACATATATATGGATATATATATATATATATATATATATATATATAGTTAACATGATACTATGATAAGTAAACATATCATTAAGTATATTAACAATGAACTACATATGTAAAAACAAGACTACTAACTTAATGATTTTTAAACGAGACATATATGTAACGATTATCGTTGTAAAGACATTTAATGTATATATATCATATTAAGAGATATTCATACAGGATAATATCATGATAATATAATAATTTAAAATCTCATTTGATATTATAAACATTTGGTTTACAACATTTAACAAGATCGTTAACCTAAAGGTTTCAAAACAACACTTACATGTAACGACTAACGATGACTTAACGACTCAGTTAAAATGTATATACATGTAGTGTTTTAATATGTATTTATACACTTTTGAAAGACTTCAATACACTTATCAAAATACTTCTACATAACAAAAATTCTTACAATTACATCCTCGTTCAGTTTCATCAACAATTCTACTCGTATGCACCCGTATTCGTACTCGTACAATACACAGCTTTTAGATGTATGTACTATTGGTATATACACTCCAATGATCAGCTCTTAGTAGCCCATGTGAGTCACCTAACACATGTAGGAACCATCATTTGGAAACTAGCATGAAATATCTCATAAAATTACAAAAATATGAGTAATCATTCATGACTTATTTACATGAAAACAAAATTACATATCCTTTATATCTAATCCATTCACCAACGACCAAAAACACCTACAAACACTTTCATTCTTCAATTTTCTTCATCTAATTGATCTCTCTCAAGTTCTATCTTCAAGTTCTAAGTGTTCTTCATATATTCTACAAGTTCTAGTTACATAAAATTAAGAATACTTTCAAGTTTGCTAGCTCACTTCCAATCTTGTAAGGTGATCATCCAACCTCAAGAAATCTTTGTTTCTTACAGTAGGTTATCATTCTAATACAAGGTAATAATCATATTCAAACTTTGGTTCAATTTCTATAACTATAACAATCTTATTTCAAGTGATGATCTTACTTGAACTTGTTTTCGTGTCATGATTCTGCTTCAAGAACTTCGAGTCATCCAAGGATCCGTTGAAGCTAGATCCATTTTTCTCTTTTCCAGTAGGTTTATCCAAGGAACTTAAGGTAGTAATGATGTTCATAACATCATTCGATTCATACATATAAAGCTATCTTATTCGAAGGTTTAAACTTGTAATCACTAGAACATAGTTTAGTTAATTCTAAACTTGTTCGCAAACAAAAGTTAATCCTTCTAACTTGACTTTTAAAATTAACTAAACACATGTTCTATATCTATATGATATGCTAACTTAATGATTTAAAACCTGGAAACATGAAAAACACCATAAAACCGGATTTACGCCGTCGTAGTAACACCGCGGGCTGTTTTGGGTTAGTTAATTAAAAACTATGATAAACTTTGATTTAAAAGTTGTTATTCTAAGAAAATGATTTTTATTATGAACATGAAATTATATCCAAAAATTATGGTTAAACTCAAAGTGGAAGTATGTTTTCTAAAATTGTCATCTAGACGTCGTTCTTTCGACTGAAATGACTACCTTTACAAAAACGACTTGTAACTTATTTTTTCGACTATAAACCTATAATTTTTCTGTTTAGATTCATAAAATAGAGTTCAATATGAAACCATAGCAATTTGATTCACTCAAAACGGATTTAAAATGAAGAAGTTATGGGTAAAACAAGATTGGATAATTTTTCTCATTTTAGCTACGTGAAAATTGGTAACAAATCTATTCCAACCATAACTTAATCAACTTGTATTGTATATTATGTAATCTTGAGATACCATAGACACGTATACAATGTTTCGACCTATCATGTCGACACATCTATATATATTTCAGAACAACCATAGACACTCTATATGTGAATGTTGGAGTTAGCTATAAAGGGTTGAGGTTGATTCCAAAATATATATAGTTTGAGTTGTGATCAATACTGAGATACGTATACACTGGGTCGTGGATTGATTCAAGATAATATTTATCGATTTATTTATGTACATCTAACTGTGGACAACTAGTTGTAGGTTACTAACGAGGACAGCTGACTTAATAAACTTAAAACATCAAAATATATTAAAAGTGTTGTAAATATATTTTGAACATACTTTGATATATATGTATATATTGTTATAGGTTCGCGAATCAACCAGTGGCCAAGTCTTACTTCCCGACGAAGTAAAAATCTGTGAAAGTGAGTTATAGTCCCACTTTTAAAATCTAATATTTTTGGGATGAAAATACATGCAGGTTTTATAAATGATTTACAAAATAGACACAAGTACGTGAAACTACATTCTATGGTTGAATTATCGAAATCGAATATGCCCCTTTTTATTAAGTCTGGTAATCTAAGAATTAGGGAACAGACACCCTAATTGACGTGAATCCTAAAGATAGATCTATTGGGCCTAACAAACCCCATCCAAAGTACCAGATGCTTTAGTACTTCGAAATTTATATCATATCCGAAGGGTGTCCCGGAATGATGGGGATATTCTTATATATGCATCTTGTTAATGTCGGTTACCAGGTGTTCACCATATGAATGATTTTTATCTCTATGTATGGGATGTGTATTGAAATATGAAATCTTGTGGTCTATTATTATGATTTGATATATATATGTTAAACCTATAACTCACCAACATTTTTGTTGACGTTTTAAGTATGTTTATTCTCAGGTGATTATTAAGAGCTTCCGCTGTCGCATACTTAAATAAGGACGAGATTTGGAGTCCATGCTTGTATGATATTGTGTAAAAACTGCATTCAAGAAACTTATTTTGTTGTAACATATTTGTATTGTAAACCATTATGTAATGGTCGTGTGTAAACAGGATATTTTAGATTATCATTATTTGATAATCTACGTAAAACTTTTTAAACCTTTATTGATGAAATAAAGGTTATGGTTTGTTTTAAAATGAATGCAGTCTTTGAAAAACGTCTCATATAGAGGTCAAAACCTCGCAACGAAATCAATTAATATGGAACGTTTTTAATCAATAAGAACGGGACATTTCAGTTGGTATCCGAGTGTTGGTCTTAGAGAACCAGAATTTTGCATTAGGGTGTCTTATCGAGTTTGTTATGATGCATTAGTGAGTCTGGACTTCGACCGTGTTTAGTTGAAAAATGATTGCTTAACAAATTTTGTTGGAAACTATATATTTTTAACTTGTGAATATTATGTGATATATTAATCTCTTAACGCGTTTGATATTATGTGATAGATGTCTACCTCTAGAACAAGTCCCATTGACTCACCTAATAATAATGAAGAGTCAAATGTAAATTGGAATGATTCGTGGACTGATTCACAAGTTCCCGAAGAAGAACCGGAAGAAGAGTCGGAACCGGAATAAGAATCGGAACCGGAAGAAGAATCGGAACCGGATGAAGAAATAGAACCGGTGGGGGAAATAATAAAGCGGTTAAGTAAAAGAAAATCCTCAACCAACCGACCAAGGTTAATTATGGTCAATGGTGTTTCCGCCAAGGAAGCAAAATATTGGGAGGATTACCAATTCTCCGATGAATCGGATTCCGACGAGAATTCCGATGATGTTATAGAAATTACCCCAACTGAATTTAAAAAGGCAAAAGAAAATAATAAGGGAAAGGGCATAAAAATAGAGAAATCTAATTCCAACCCCGATGAACTTTATATGTATCGTCAACCCCTGAAGTCCTTAAGTTGTAACAATGACCCGGGAACCTCTAAACCACCAGGTTTTTCTAAACCAATGTGGAAAACGACGGCTCGTATTAGGGGAACATCATATATCCCTAGAAACTTGGCAAAACGAACCAAAATCGAAGAAGAAGAAACAAGTGAGTCGGAATAAGATAGCTGTATTCGTGTGGTGTAATATATGTAATATAGTGTGCTTATGCTTTATGATATATGTAAAAATTGCTTGTATTAATAAGTATTTTTTTTATGAATCTAACTCTTGTCTATTTTACAGTATAAAACACAAAATGGATAAACAACCCAATATTTTAAGAGACCTACCCGGAGACATGATTGATGAAATCTTGTCTAGAGTCGGTCAGAATTCTTCGGCACAACTATTTAAGGCGAGATCAGTTTGTAAGACATTCGAAGAACATTCCAAGAATGCCTTGGTTTATAAAAGGCTTTCGTTTGAAAGATGGGGGATATCACATTGGGAAATCCATAAGTTACGATGTGTTTACTTTGACGCATATATTGCGGGGAACCCAAATGCTATTTTACGCAATGGGTTAAGAAATTATTTTGACTCAATATATCCGAAAATTGGACTTCGTGATTTAGAAAAAGCGGCTAACATGCAACATAAAGAAGCATGTTATGCTTACGGATTAGTATGTTCGCTTCTCACCAAAGTGAGAACAAGAACATCGGGCTACAACTATTAAACAAAACGTTCCCACAAGTGACGGAGTCGGTAATTGGGGTAAGAAATGAGGTTTTTAGATTGTTACGGGACTGTTGGACATTACGTAACCCTCGTCCCTTTGACGACGTTACAACACGCTGTCTTATCAACGGCCATAACAGTTATGTTCCACAAGACCAAGGATGGGAAGTAATCCTAGTAAAACCAGAATGCATGACTTGTTTCTGGACGTATGAATTACGTGTCTTTATTGCCTTTACTGAACGACTTGTGTGTTAGCTAGAATTATCTTCACAGCCATCTTGTATCAAATTTATTGTGTGCTATATTTCATGCTATATGTAAAATAAGCGGTATTGTAAGTTTGTAAAATATTGTGTAAAAGTTTGAACGCGAAATATTATTATAATCAGTTTTTCATATAGAATTGTAGTAGTTGAATTGTATATTAGCTACTAAGTATGAACTTAACGGGTAGGTACTACCCGAATTTAAACTTATAAAACGCTAATATGAAGAAAAAGCTTTTATAAATGAGTTCATATTATGCTACGAAATACTATTAACTACTCTTAATATTCTGTATGATTAACTGGTTCCATTTGACTATTTTGAAGGAAATGGCACCGACTACTCGACACACCGTGAATATGAATGAAGAGGAATTCCGTACTTTTCTAGCTTCAAACATAGCCGCAGTACAGGCTGCGCTACATACCAACAATAACCTTGGATCTAGCAGTACAGGAAATCATGTAGGATGCACCTACAAAGAATTCACTGCCTGCAAACCTTTGGAATTTGATGGAACCGAAGGACCGATCGGATTGAAACGGTGGACCGAGAAGGTCGAATCGGTGTTTGCCATAAGTAAGTGTACTGAAGAGGACAAAGTGAAGTACGCTACGCATACCATCACAGGTTCTGCGTTAACATGGTGGAATACCTATCTAGAGCAAGTGGGACAAGACGATACGTACGCACTACCGTGGTCAGCATTCAAGCACTTGATGAACGAGAAGTACCGTCCCAGAACTGAGGTCAATAAGCTCAAGACAGAACTTAGAGGGATACGAACCCAAGGATTTGATATTACCACGTACGAAAGATTATTCACAGAATTGTGCCTATTGTGTCCTGGAGCATTCGAAGATGAGGAAGAGAAGATCGACGCGTTTGTGAAAGGATTACCGGAAAGAATCCAAGATGATATAAGTTCACACAAGCCTGCCTCCATACAACAGGCATGTAGAATGGCTCACAAACTAGTGAACCAGATTGAAGAAAGAATTAAAGAACAGACTACTGAAGAGGCCAATGTGAAGCAAGTCAAAAGAAAGTGGGAGGAAAACGGTGATAAGAATCACCAATACAACAACAACAGCAATTACAACAATAATCGCAACAATTATCCCAACAATCGCAACATCAATCGCAACTACAACAAACGGCCCAACAACAACAACAACAACAACAACAACAACAGCAACTACAACAATCATCCCAACAACAATAATAACCACAACAACAACAACAATCAGAAGCAGCTATGCCAAAGGTGTGAAAAGTACCACTCGGGGTTCTGCACCAAATTTTGCAACAAGTGTAAAAGAAATGGTCATAGCGCGAGGTTAATAGAACGAAAGGAACAAATGGTGTCGGAACGAGTAATGGCGGAGCAAGTAGTGTCGGAGCAAGTTATTCCAATGTAGTTTGTTATAAATGTGGAAAACTGGGCCACATTATTAGAAATTTCCCGAACCAGGAGAAAACGAATGGACAAGGCCGCAGAAGAGTTTTCAATATTAATGCGGCAGAGGCACAGGAAGACCCGGAGCTTGTTACGGGTACGTTTCTTATTGACAATAAATCTGCTTACGTTTTATTTGATTCGGGTGAGGATAGAAGCTATATGAGTAGAGATTTTTGTGCTAAATTAAGTTGTCCATTGACGCCTTTGGATAGTAAATTTTTACTCGAATTAGCAAATGGTAAATTAATTTCAGCAGATAATATATGTCAGAATCGAGAAATTAAACTTGTTAACGAAACATTTAAGATTGATTTGATACCAGTATAGTTAGGGAGTTTTGATGTGATAATCGGTATGGACTGGTTGAAAGAAGTGAAAGCAGAGATCGTTTTTTATAAAAATGCAATTCGCATTATACGAGAAAAAGGAAAACCCTTAATGGTGTACGGAGAAAAGGGCAACACGAAGCTACATCTTATTAGTAATTTGAAGGCACAAAAACTAATAAGAAAAGGTTGCTATGCTGTTCTAGCACACGTCGAGAAAGTACAAACTGAAGAAAAGAGCATCAATGATGTTCCCATTGCAAAAGAATTTCCTGATGTATTTCCGAAAGAATTACCGGGATTACCCCCACATCGATCCGTTGAATTTCAAATAGATCTTGTACCAGGAGCTGCACCAATAGCTCGTGCTCCTTACAGACTCGCACCCAGTGAGATGAAAGAACTGCAAAGCCAATTACAAGAACTTTTAGAGCATGGTTTCATTCGACCAAGCACATCACCGTGGGGAGCTCCTGTTTTGTTTGTCAAGAAGAAAGATGGTACATTCAGGTTGTGTATCGACTACCGAGAGTTGAACAAACTTACCATCAAGAACCGCTACCCACTACCGAGAATCGACGACTTATTTGATCAACTACAAGGCTCGTCTATTTATTCAAAGATTGACTTACTTTCCGGGTATCATCAAATGCGGGTGAAAGAAGATGATATTCCAAAGACTGCTTTTAGAACACGTTACGGTCATTGCGAGTTTATGGTCATGCCGTTTGGTTTAACTAATGCACCAGCTGTGTTCATGGACCTTATGAACCGAGTGTGTGGACCATACCTTGACAAGTTTGTCATTGTTTTCATTGATGACATACTTATTTACTCAAAGAATGACCAAGAACACGGTGAACATTTGAGAAAGGTGTTAGAAGTATTGAGGAAGGAAGAATTGTACGCTAAGTTTTCAAAGTGTGCATTTTGGTTGGAAGAAGTTCAATTCCTCGGTCACATAGTGAACAAAGAAGGTATTAAGGTGGATCCGGCAAAGATAGAAACTGTTGAAAAGTGGGAAACCCCGAAAACTCCAAAACACATACGCCAGTTTTTAGGACTAGCTGGTTACTACAGAAGGTTCATCCAAGACTTTTCCAGAATAGCAAAACCCTTGACTACATTAACGCATAAAGGGAAGAAATTTGAATGGAATGATGAACAAGAGAAAGCGTTTCAGTTATTGAAGAAAAAGCTAACTACGGCACCTATATTGTCATTACCAGAAGGGAATGATGATTTTGTGATTTATTGTGACGCATCAAAGCAAGGTCTTGGTTGTGTATTAATGCAATGAACGAAGGTGATTGCTTATGCGTTTAGACAATTGAAGATTCACGAGCAAAATTATACGAAGCATGATTTAGAATTAGGCGCTGTTGTTTTTGCATTAAAGACTTGGAGGCACTACTTATATGGGGTCAAAAGTATTATATATACCGACCACAAAAGTCTTCAACACATATTTAATCAGAAACAACTGAATATGAGGCAGCGTAGGTGGATTGAATTATTGAATGATTACGACTTTGAGATTTGTTACCACCCGGGGAAGGCAAATGTGGTAGCCGATGCCTTGAGCAGGAAGGACAGAGAACCCATTCGAGTAAAATCTATGAATATAATGATTCATAATAACCTTACTACTCAAATAAAGGAGGCGCAACAAGGAGTTTTAAAAGAGGGAAATTTAAAGGATGAAATACCCAAAGGATCGGAGAAGCATCTTAATATTCGGGAAGACGGAACCCGGTATAGGGCTGAAAGGATTTGGGTACCAAAATTTGGAGATATGAGAGAAATGGTACTTAGAGAAGCTCATAAAACCAGATACTCAATACATCCTGGAACGGGGAAGATGTACAAGGATCTCAAGAAACATTTTTGGTGGCCGGGTATGAAAGCCGATGTTGCTAAATACGTAGGAGAATGTTTGACGTGTTCTAAGGTTAAAGCTGAGCATCAGGTCTACTTCAACAACCCGAAATTCCGGAATGGAAATGGGAAAACATTACCATGGATTTCATCACTAAATTGCCAAGGACTGCAAGTAGTTTTGATACTATTTGGGTAATAGTTGATCGTCTCACCAAATCAGCACACTTCCTGCCAATAAGAGAAGATGACAAGATGGAGAAGTTAGCACGACTGTATTTGAAGGAAGTCGTCTCCAGACATGGAATACCAATCTCTATTATCTCTGATAGGGATGGCAGATTTATTTCAAGATTCTGGTAGACATTACAGCAAGCATTAGGAACTCGTCTAGACATGAGTACTGCCTATCATCCACAAACTGATGGGCAGAGTGAAAGGACGATACAAACGCTTGAAGAAATGCTACGAGCATGTGTTATTGATTTCGGAAACAGTTGGGATCGACATCTACCGTTAGCAGAATTTTCCTACAACAACAGCTACCATTCAAGCATTGAGATGGCGCCGTTTGAAGCACTTTATGGTAGAAAGTGCAGGTCTCCGATTTGTTGGAGTGAAGTGGGGGATAGACAGATTACGGGTCCGGAGATTATACAAGAAACTACCGAGAAGATCATCCAAATTCAACAACGGTTGAAAACCGCCGAAAGTCGACAAAAGAGCTACGCTGACATTAAAAGAAAAGATATAGAATTTGAAATTGGAGAGATGGTCATGCTTAAAGTTGCACCTTGGAAAGGCGTTGTTCGATTTGGTAAACGAGGGAAATTAAATCCAAGGTATATTGGACCATTCAAGATTATTGATCGTGTCGGACCAGTAGCTTACCGACTTGAGTTACCTCAACAACTCGCGGCTGTACATAACACTTTCCACGTCTCGAATTTGAAAAAATGTTTTGCTAAAGAAGATCTCACTATTCCATTAGATGAAATCCAAATCAACGAAAAACTTCAATTCATCGAAGAACCCGTCAAAATAATGGATCGTGAGGTTAAAAGACTTAAGCAAAACAAGATACCAATTGTTAAGGTTCAATGGAATGCTCGTAGAGGACCCGAGTTCACCTGGGAGCGTGAAGATCAGATGAAGAAGAAATACCCGCATCTATTTCCAGAAGATTCGTCAACACCTTCAACAGCTTAAAATTTCGGGACGAAATTTATTTAACGGGTAGGTACTGTAGTGACCTGAACTTTTCCATGTTTATATATATTAATTAACATTGATATTTACATGATTAAATGTTTCCAACATATTAAGCAATCGAACTTGTTAAGACTTGATTAATTGAAATATGTTTCATATAGACAATTGACCACCCAAGTTGACCGGTGATTCACGAACGTTAAAACTTGTAAAAACTATATGATGACATATATATGGATATATATATAGTTAACATGATACTATGATAAGTAAACATATCATTAAGTATATTAACAATGAACTACATATGTAAAAACAAGACTACTAACTTAATGATTTTTAAACAAGACATATATGTAACGATTATCTTTGTAAAGACATTTAATGTATATATATCATATTAAGAGATATTCATACAGGATAATATCATGATAATATAATAATTTAAAATCTCATTTGATATTATAAACATTGGGTTAACAACATTTAACAAGATCGTTAACCTAAAGGTTTCAAAACAACACTTACATGTAACGACTAACGATGACTTAACGACTCAGTTAAAATGTATATACATGTAGTGTTTTAATATGTATTTATACACTTTTGAAAGACTTCAATACACTTATCAAAATACTTCTACTTAACAAAAATGCTTACAATTACATCCTCGTTCAGTTTCATCAACAATTCTACTCGTATGGACCCGTATTCGTACTCGTACAATACACAGCTTTTAGATGCATGTACTATTGGTATATTCACTCCAATGATCAGATCTTAGCAGCCTATGTGAGTCACCTAACACATGTGGGAACCATCATTTGGCAACTAGCATGAAATATCTCATAAAATTACAAAAATATGAGTAATCATTCATGACTTATTTACATGAAAACAAAATTACATATCCTTTATATCTAATCCATACACCAACGACCAAAAACACCGACAAACACTTTCATTCTTCAATTTTCTTCATCTAATTGATTTCTCTCAAGTTCTATCTTCAAGTTCTAAGTGTTCTTCATATATTCTACAAGTTCTAGTTACATAAAATCAAGAATACTTTCAAGTTTGCTAGCTCAATTCCAATCTTGTAAGGTGATCATCCAACCTCAAGAAATCTTTGTTTCTTATAGTAGGTTATCATTCTAATACAAGGTAATAATCATATTCAAACTTTGGTTCAATTTCTATAACTATAACAATCTTATTTCAAGTGATGATCTTACTTGAACTTGTTTTCGTGTCATGATTCTGCTTCAAGAACTTCGAGCCATCCAAGGATCCGTTGAAGCTAGATCCATTTTTCTCTTTTCCAGTAGGTTTATCCAAGGAACTTAAGGTAGTAATGATGTTCATAACATCATTCGATTCATACATATAAAGCTATCTTATTCGAAGGTTTAAACTTGTAATCACTAGAACATAGTTTAGTTAATTCTAAACTTGTTCGCAAACAAAAGTTAATCCTTCTAACTTGACTTTTAAAATCAACTAAACACATGTTCTATATCTATATGATATGCTAACTTAATGATTTAAAACCTGGAAACACGAAAAACACCATAAAACCGGATTTACGCCGTCGTAGTAACACCGCGGGCTGTTTTGGGTTAGTTAATTAAAAACTATGATAAACTTTGATTTAAAAGTTGTTATTCTGAGAAAATGATTTTTATTATGAACATGAAACTATATCCAAAAATTATGGTTAAACTCAAAGTGGAAGTATCTTTTCTAAAATTGTCATCTAGACGTCGTTCTTTCGACTGAAATGACTACCTTTACAAAAACGACTTGTAACTTATTTTCTGACTATAAACCTATACTTTTTCTGTTTAGATTCATAAAATAGAGTTCAATATGAAACCATAGCAATTTGATTCACTCAAAACGGATTTAAAATGAAGAAGTTATGGGTAAAACAAGATTAGATAATTTTTCTCATTTTTGCTACGTGAAAATTGGTAACAAATCTATTCCAACCATAACTTAATCAACTTGTATTGTATATTATGTAATCTTGAGATACCATAGACACGTATACAATGTTTCGACCTATCATGTCGACACATCTATATATATTTCGGAACAACCATAGACACTCTATATGTGAATGTTGGAGTTAGCTATACAGGGTTGAGGTTGATTCCAAAATATATATAGTTTGAGTTGTGATCAATACTGAGATACGTATACACTGGGTCATGGATTCATTCAAGATAATATTTATCGATTTATTTCTGTACATCTAACTGTGGACAACTAGTTGTAGGTTACTAACGAGGACAGCTGACTTAATAAAATTAAAACATCAAAATATATTAAAAGTGTTGTAAATATATTTTGAATATACTTTGATATATATGTATATATTGTTATAGGTTCGTGAATCAACCAGTGGCCAAGTCTTACTTCCCGACGAAGTAAAAATCTGTGAAAGTGAGTTATAGTCCCACTTTTAAAATCTAATATTTTTGGGATGAGAATACATGCAGGTTTTATAAATGATTTACAAAATAGACACAAGTACGTGAAACTACATTCTATGGTTGAATTATCGAAATCAAATATGCCCCTTTTTATTAAGTCTGGTAATCTAAGAATTAGGGAACAGACACCCTAATTGACGCGAATCCTAAAGATAGATCTATTGGGCCTAACAAACCCCATCCAAAGTACCGGATGCTTTAGTACTTCGAAATTTATATCATATCCGAAGGGTGTCCCGGAATGATGGGGATATTCTTATATATGCATCTTGTTAATGTCGGTTACCAGGTGTTCACCATATGAATGATTTTTATCTCTATGTATGGTATGTGTATTGAAATATGAAATCTTGTGGTCTATTATTATGATTTGATATATATAGGTTAAACCTATAACTCACCAACATTTTTGTTGACGTTTTAAGTATGTTTATTCTCAGGTGATTATTAAGAGCTTCCGCTGTCGCATACTTAAATAAGGACGAGATTTGGAGTCCATGCTTGTATGATATTGTGTAAAAACTGCATTCAAGAAACTTATTTTGTTGTAACATATTTGTATTGTAAACCATTATGTAATGGTCGTGTGTAAACAGGATATTTTAGATTATCATTATTTGATAATCTACGTAAAGCTTTTTAAACCTTTATTGATGAAATAAAGGTTATGGTTTGTTTTAAAATGAATGCAGTCTTTGAAAAACATCTCATATAGAGGTCAAAACCTCGCAACGAAATCAATTAATATGGAACGTTTTTAATCAATAAGAACGGGACATTTCACTTCAGGTGGATAATATCCTCTTCAAGCTTAGGTAGATCAGGTACAGCGTCATTAATGATTAATTGTAGAAAACGGGCGTATATCAGATACTTCTGGGAAGAACTGAAGTGGTTTGCCTTGAAATAGTAGAAAATAAAACCTGAAAAATCATATGGAGCCTTGAGAACAAGTGCCACAAACATACTTTGCACTTTCTCGTTCAGCTTGTCAAAACCAGACTTGCGTCCACTCAAACAATGCATGATTACATGAGCAAGATATCTAAACTGCGGTGGCAGACATGTCTTCACCAGCTCAGATTTGCCAACAAGGTAACCAGAATAAGCACATCTTCTGAAACAGCCATGGATTCGTTCTCTACTGATAGTCATATGGGAGCATTTCTCGTCATTGAACCCCAAAATCCTTTTAATCACATTCTTAGAAACAGTAATATCATGACCTTGAATCTTACTAACAAGCTTATCTTCATCAACATCCAACACAGAATTTCTCCAGAACTCTCTGATGACTGTAGTATGCAGTGCATTCAGTAGAAATAGCATTGTGTATCCTTGATCTCTTAAGAAATTCGATAATCTCCTTAAAGTGAGAACCTCTCTCTAAAGTAGTGTCATAGAGAGCGACTTGATTGTTCAGTTCACCCATCTCTAGAGGAATCTCTTGCTGAGCAGGTGGGATGACTGGATTCACTTGAGGATTCGCTTGTGGATTAACTTGTTGCTCCCCCTGTCCTTCAACGTTATCAACTGGAACGTTTACTTTTTGTTCTGCCATCTGATGATATCTAAACAGAAACTGAAACATTTACAGAACAGTTAGATATATAAATCAATCACCATAAAACATTAAAGCATTTGCATCAACGCATCATAAAGGTGTTGAATATCATGAAACGTGCGAGTGACAGTGTCACACGTGCGGCTGAGAGATCAACCGTGCGAGTGATATAGTCACTCGTGTCACTGTTGACACGTTTGAGCAGTAATATGGTTTCAGACAGGGTACACAGCTGATACAAAAATTCTAAGCGAGTGAATCAACCGTGTGGTGACTCGTGCGGTTAATCACACGTGTCAGCTCTTGCAGACGAGTGATAAACAAAATCAAGACAAACGAGTGAGCTTAAATGGTCGACACGGTTGATCATCAACCGTGCACTGACTCGTGCGAGTCATGTCTCACACGTGCGAGTGATGTCACTCATGCATATCAGATGAAACCCGATATTAAATGCCTTTTTAAATCATCAAAATCACATAATCGAACGTTTTATGGACCGATTTACATCACAATAGCATAATAAGGTTCCAATTAACACAAAACAATAGCAAACTCAGTTCAAAACAAGCTCAAATTACATAAAATTCGATTTATAACCCTAAGGGTTTCGAATCACACAAACAACAAATTAAGCAACTAAAACTTGATGAAATTGTACCTAATAGGGGGCGCTGGGTTCTTCTAATGATGCTTAACGTTCATTGCAAAAGAATGCTTGATTGGTGATGATCGAAAATAGAGAGAGAAAAAGTATTGGGTGCACAAGTGTGAGCTGTTGAGCTCATCATCCCTATTTATACTCTCGTGATCAACCGTGCAGTTGATCACACGATCCACCATCAAACGTGCGTCTCACCTAGATCACACGTGCGTGTGACCCAATTGTCTTAGGACAAGTTGATCAGGGTCATCCGTACGGTTAACCTCAAACGCGTGGTCAATCGTACGGTTCACACATCAAACGTACGAGTGAGCACTTAGGCAATTTCAAAACTTCAAAATTTTACAACCTTAGGATTTCGACTCGTTCGTCAATCTTAGATCTAACAATCACTTTCAACTTGAGTCAAAAATCACTAAACCTTCAAGAAATGATCATTAACACTTAGGCAGATAATATCCTAACTAAACAAGGTTATTACTCTTAATCATTCTTTATTTCAAGAGTAAATCCTACAGTGTAATGTCAACTTAAGTTCATTAGCAATCTAAATCATCAATGTCCTTCAAACAGTCACAAGTTCTACGAACTTCTATCTCATGGATTTGGTGGCCCAATATCTTGATTTCAACAAAGTTCTTTCAGATGTCGTTATGCACTCAGAGGATAATCAGAAAAACAAGGAAATGATAAAATCTTTATGGATTTTCTGATGCAAAATGTCATGCAAATGAAAGACATTCTATCATGAAATGCAATAACATGCAAACCAAAATCTTTTTGTTGTTTTATAGATTACAATGCAGACAAAATAACAGAACAGATATATAAGACATACAAATCCACATTTTTTTTTTGTGAGCAAAATGATTAACTATTTTAAAATGGATCAGAACTGACATATTGAATCAATTTATGTTGTTCATTCCTAATTATCCAGTCTATGTCTATTATCATGCAATTACTGATATCAATCCTCATTAAACATGAACATATTCATTTCGGACACTTCGACAATCATGTTGGCATTAATTACTT
Organism: Rutidosis leptorrhynchoides; assembly: GCF_046630445.1. Classification (NCBI taxonomy): domain Eukaryota; kingdom Viridiplantae; phylum Streptophyta; class Magnoliopsida; order Asterales; family Asteraceae; genus Rutidosis; species Rutidosis leptorrhynchoides. The sequence continues at coordinate 263,737,492 of NC_092336.1, forward strand.
GAACACTATAGAGCAATGATTTTTGAGATCATGCTAAGTTCATTAATCCTTGATTCTTCCAGCACTTATGATTGTGCGTTTTTATTAGGTAGTTAATTCATTACAAGTAACTTTTTGTTATCTCTTTCCATGTACTTCATTCAAATTGAACAGGATGGTTCTCACGGCATTTTAAATAACCCTGTCAGCCTTTGGCTTCTACCAATGTGTTGACAATCTTCAATCTAGTTGGCTCGGATGATCTCAGAGTATATTGGATTATTCAAATACGCACACTATTTACCGCGGGGATTAGTCTACAGTTAAAGCAGACTTGCCTGATGACCAGTCGTTACACGAAATAAATCTCGAGGCCCTTAACTTCTTTATGTTCAAGTTATCATGGAAAACGGAATCGAAAGTTAAACTTTCAAAAATAAGTATTAGAGTATATCTAGATAATTATCTTTCCAACTTACAGTCTTAATGGATATAACTCTATATTGCAGACGACAAGAATCTTGATAGTTCTGTGTGAACGTCGTGATTAACAATTCAAGCTGCGCGGGGGCGTCACACTAAGAATGATCTGAGTTCTTTATGAGCACATCATGAATCAGCATTCTTCATACTTTCAGGACTTTGCCATCTTGATACGCCAATTTTATTGACATTGAATTTCTTTTTATATTTAGATTTTTCAGCATATCACTGTCTTTTGATATATTGATTTTGAACGCCATCATGAATGGATTTTCCCTTTTTATGCATGAACTCATGTTTCTTTGTTGTGTGCTCAGATCACTCGAAGGTGTTCTCCCTTAAATGCTTAAACAGTCCGCAATAAGGAGTTATACTTTTTAACCTTAAGTGAGAAGGGACACTTACTTTCGACATAAACTAGTTTTCTCTGTATTTTCAGGGTTTAGTTTCGATTATTAATTCTAAGGCCCGTGACAACGTGGTATGCACCAGCCAAACAGATAATCCTCAACCCCTTAAATTGAAAGGACCCGTTCATATACATTATAAAGGATTCACAATAGTTGATTACATCGCGAGGTATTTGACCTCTATATGATACATATTACAAATATTGCATTCGTTTTTAAAAGACAAACTTCGTTTACATCGAAAATTGACAGGCATGCATACCATTTCATAATATCCACTATCCAATTATAAATTAACTTAATAGTAATCTTTGATGAACTCAATGACTCGAATGTAACGTTCTTCGAAATATGCCATGAAATACTCGAAGTAATATCTTTAAAACAAGCAAATGCACAGCGGAAGATTTCTTTTATACCTGAGAATAAACATGCTTTAAAGTGTCAACCAAAAGGTTGGTGAGTTCATTAGTTTATCATAATCATTCATTTCCATCATTATAATAGACCACAAGAATTTCATTTCCAGTTCTCATAAATATACGTCCCATGCATAGAGACAAAAATAATCATTCATATGGATTGAACACCTGGTAACCGACATTAACAATATGCATATAAGAATATCCCCATCATTACGGGATCCTTCTTCGGACATGATATAAATTTCGAAGTACTAAAGCATCCGGTACTTTGGATGGGGCTTGTTGGGCTCGATAGATCTATCTTTAGGATTCGCGTCAATTAGGGTGTCTGTTCCCTAATTCTTAGATTACCAGACTTAATAAAAAGGGGCATATTCGATTTTGATAATTCAACAATAGAATGTAGTTTCAATTACTTGTGTCTATTTCGTCAAACATTTATAAAAGCAGCGCATGCATTCTCAGTCCCAAAAATATATATTGCAAAAGCATTTAAAAAGGGAGCAAATGAAACACACCATACTGTATTTCGTAGTAAAAATACATATAACGTCATTGAACAAGTGCAAGGTTGGCCTCGGATTCACGAACCTAAATTAATTATGTATATATATGTGCTGGTCAATATTTGTCTAACAAATTAGGTCAAGTCATAGTGTACCACAATCCTAATGCTCGAGACTAATATGCAAAGGTCAACAAAAGTTAATTTGACTCAAAATGATTTCCAAAATTTATACATGATTATTATATAGTTTAAATATCGTCGTTTTATATTTTTAAATATTTTTAAAAGATTTAATAGAGTAAATAATATAATTCATTTATTAATAAATAAAATTTTATATAAAAATATACTTTTATATATCTTAAGTAATAAAATTTATAAAGTTAATTTAAAAAAAATATTATGATAGGTTTTATTAAGGTAATTATATTATTTGTATTACATATTTATTTGATAAAATAACATTGATAATAATAATAAGTAAAAGTTGTATTATTTTGCAATAATAATTATTATTATTCTTTTAATATAAATATCAATATTTATATTTACTAATAATGATATTATAATAAAACGATAATTCTAATTATGATAACTTTAATATTTACGATACTTTTTAATATTAACTTTAAAATAATAATTCTATTTAAAATGTTAATAATAATGATATTTTATAATAACAATGACATTTCTATTAAAATGATATTTTTTGTTAAAATGATAGTTTTAATACTAACGATACTTTTAATAATAATAGTAATGATAAAAATAATAAGAATGATAATTTTATCTAGATCAATATCTTATAATATTTTAATTTCATCATGATACTCATACTCATTATTTCCTAATCGTTTCGTTTAATAGCTTTTAATCGTCTTTTATATTGTGTTCATAATACTAATAATAATAGTACTAAAAAGAATTAGGTGTTACTAATATTAGTTTTAATTACAATAATACTAATAATGATAATTACTATGATATTATTAATAATACTAATAACTATTTTAATGATAATAATAATAATAATAACAATAACAATAACCATTTTTAAATAGTGATATATATATATTAATAATGATAATAATAATAATAATAATAATAATAATAATAATAATAATAATAATAAGATAATAATAATAATAATAATAATAATAATAATAATAATAATAATACTAATTATAACTTTAACGATGATAACAATAGTAATAATAATAAAAATAACAATTTTTAATGATAATTCCTTTTATTAATAATGATAATAATAAGATAAAATTAGAACGACGGTAATAACGACGATAATAATAATCATTTTTATAAAAATTCAATTGACTATAACTTCTAATCCGTTCATCGAACCCATTCGATATCTAAATGAAAAGTTCTCAATTTTTCGCTAGCCTTCCAAGGACATGCATATCTTATACCTTATCTCAACCGCAAGTGTAACTAATTCAGGATTCAGCATAACCTATCTAAGGGCAATATCAAAAGTACAAGCATGCATAATCCTATATTCTCGAGCGCTAGTAAGGGATACACTATTAATATGTAAAAATAATTTACGAGTACTCACGTATCAATATTGAGATTCAATATTGCAGGAAAGGTACGTAGACGCAACAGAGACGATAAACACTAGATTGACCTCATAAGCATACCCATGAACCATACCCATCACCTCCATAGCTATAACCCATGTTTTCCTTAACTCTATCCCACTCTAAAAATCCATTTTGAAATAATACGCTCATGACCTCGTCGTAGCATTTTATGTATACTAATAATATCTTGAAATAATACTGAGTAAATATATATATGTAAGTCGATTGAGAGAGTTTAGAGAAATATATTTCAAGTTTCTATGAAATAATGAAACCTATTGAATTCTATTTATAATAGATTTTTGAATTATTAAAGTGAATTATTAAAGTATGAATTATTAAAGTGAATTATTAAAGTATGAATTATTAAAGTGAATTATTAAAGTATGAATTATTAAAGTGAATTATTAAAGTATGAATTATTAAAGTTAAAGTAAAGTAAAAGTAAAGTAAAGGTAAAGTTAAAGTATAGTAAAAGTATAAAACGATGTACGTATAATACGCGTATAAATATATATAAATTTAATTTAAATCATTATTTATATTTAATAAAATAAAATATAAATATCGTTATCTTTATCATACTGGTTAAGTAATGAGTTGTCAAAAGTGGTTCTAGATATTTATAAAAGTTATATACGTGTTAATAATAAAGTTCTTTTTAAACTAAAAACGTTTTTGTACGTTTGAAAATAAATCAAATAAATATGATAATTTTGTTTTCCAAAACTAAATATATTTAAGAATCATTTTGTTAAAAGGTTAAAATAATGGAAATTGTTATATCATAAAACGTTTTAGAAAAGTAGAATCATATATATTCATAATAGGTTTCAAGTTTTTAAATTATGGTCTGTTGGTGAAGCATGGGATAAAGTCCAAAGGTTAAATAAACGTATGAAAAATGTCGAGTTACTTAACTTGTCGATATCCAACATCTAAGTTATTTACACTCCACGTTCTTACTTATAAATCACTTTACCATTTTTCGAATGTTGTCAAAAAGAATAGATTTATTAATTCACAGTGGACCTCATAACATAGACCCGTAATCATATCACAATGTATCTGATAAATTAATCATTTGATATTATCTTCTAATTCCATCGATAAACATATTGAAACAAATACGTTCGTGTAAAGTAATATACGTTTAATACTTTATTAATATTCTCAAGTTATAATATATATATATATATATATATATATATATATATATATATATATATATATATATATATATATATATATATATATATATATATATATATATATATATCTATTTATATATAACGGTTCATGAATCGTCGGAATTTGGTCGAGGTTATAATGAATGTATGAACACAGTTTAAAATTCTTGAGATTTAACTTAACAAACTTTGCTTATCATGTCGGAATAATATAAAGATAAAGTTTAAATTTGATTGGAAATTTCCGGGTTGTCACAGTACCTACCCGTTAAAGGTACGAGTGAAGTTATCACAAAAGAATGAAATGAGTAAATGCACGTTCTTTTTAACCAATGACATAGTCACGGCTGATTTCCGAAATTCAAGGAATTTAGAGAAAATCTTCGTAATAAGATTTGGTTCTTCGGAAATTAAGGAAGTTAAGATCAGCTTTGATTAAATGCGATAATATGTTTTGATTGCTCTTTCGGATATTTTACTATATATCCACCCTCTTCGTTTCCTTATTTCCACAACTCACACCTTTTATTCACTAATATGCTCCATCCAGTTCTGATTCTTGATATACACCTAACTTTCATATCTGTCATTCTTTTCTTTCATCTACCACCGGAAGAATCTATTTACTTTTACTATACTCTTAGTTTTATAGTGTTTTTAGTTCTCCCGTGTATTTATATTGCTATATGCATCGATATATATGGTTTATAATTTATGGGTCGTCGTTGGGCTTTATATCCTCCTTTATATTTCGAAGTCCCTGCTTCTGTCTTCTATAATTATTGTCATCTACAGTTAATGCTCCTTTCTATTTGCTGCGATTTATACTCCTATTTCTATTTCGGAGCTTCATTCTTTCGTTTCCTCTTCTTGAGATTAAGCACCGTATGTAATGGTCCAAAATTCGTAGAAATGAATTTCTGAATGAACATAGTTAATGTTCTAAGAAGGAAATTATAATGGCACGATCTTGATTTGTTAAATTATCAGAATACCCTAGAAAAGACCGAATCATTAAGAAATATTTTCTTGATATTTTAGAGATTAAATAGAATATAGGAGTCGTGTAACATGGCACATGATGACGTTATGATCTGTGAATCATCACGTTCCATTTAGAAACTCAGCATGAATTACTGTAATATAATCACGTTGATCAAGTGTCATTATATTATACTAACTCATGCTTCAGCTCAAAACACTACTTCAAAAAAAAAAATATTCCTATTTTAAACTCGAATGTTTCAGAATTTAGAAACTAAAATAGTTTCTTTTATGATGTAATACAGATAGCGCGAAGAGGTAAATGATTTCGGATAAGAATAATTAAGAAAATATCTTCAGAAATATGGAGGATATTTATAATGAAAGATATGATGATATCTTAGAATTTCTAATATCAGAGGATGATGAAGAATATTGTCCGCAGGGGTTTAGAGTCAAGAGCAAGGTATTCCTTTAATGACTTCAGTAGGTACTGAATCATTTAGATTCTTTGAAGGCATGTTTCGCCCTTATGATTTGTCCACAGCCTCTTTCATACTTTGCTCAATCCGTTTTCCAGTTCCAAAACTTCTCTTTTTCTGAGCTTTGCCAATACACTATTCTTTATCATCAAACTTTTTACTGTTAAGATCGTTTACAGTTGTTGCTGCTTCATCAGCATTTCAAGAACTAGTTCGCAGTTCAAGGTGTTTTTCAAAAACTTCACATTCAAAGTATGTAAGTCCAGGAGATAGATGTTGTACGTACACATATAACTGTTGGCGTAGACATGCTGCGAGATTTCAAATTAATGATTACTAATTCCCGATGATTCGTATGGCAATTCATGTTATAAGATGTAAATGAGTAAATGGTGGGGTTTCAATGAATAACTATAATGACTTTTTGGAGAGGTTAAAGTCAAAGGGTAATGAAGTTGTTGGTACATTTGCTAATAATGTGGTGGGATGTAAAAGGTTCCCTGGTAACGATGGTGTATATCTTAAGGTTATAATAAGGTTAGTCTGACTGAAAAGTCGAAGTTGACTTGCTGGAGCTGTGACAAAACTAGCTACTTTGAAAAGGAATTGCAAAGTTATTTTTGCTAATAAATGCCAAAGAATCTGACACAGATATGTGTGGAATTATGACTTTGGTTTCGAGTGCTTTTTAAGTACCTAACTGTGGGTAATATGTGGTTGGATCATCATCTCGATTGCTCATTATATGAAGTGTCTTCAGATATTTTCGAAGGGTTTGAAAACAGATTGTAATCGTTAATATACATTTGATGTTCTAACACAGTTTTGAAGTCAAAGTATAGCTTTGAAAGATGTAGGAATCTAAAAGTGATGATACCGGTTATATCTCAAATTGAATTCTGAGGTTTCAAAATCAAAATTTGTAATTGGGTTTGAATGAGTATGGTTGTTTTGATCTCTATGAAAGAATGTATATTATTGTGAAAGTAGGAAGTATAGTTGATAATTTGCTTGATCAGATTCGAAGAATGTAACATATTAATTGTGAATATATATATCTCTTGGGTATTACCTACCCGTTAAAAAATTTCACAATTAATATTTTGTACATAAGAATTTTATTACAGTCTTTGTGAAAATATATATGTATATATTCTCCTCAGATATAACATAAATTTTAATGAGTTAATACTAAATTAAACTTATTCGATTTACGGTTGAAACTAGAATTGAATAATCCCTTGAAGGCTTTAGAGATTACATAAGTATTTCTTCAATAATATTGAAATTACGAATCAATACTTCATTATTTTTTGAGGCAAGATGTTGATTTTTGTTAAATTCTTGTGAACTTCGCAAAGTACGAGTGATGGTATCTGAGAAGTTTCGGTTACATCGATGATGAAAGTGTAAAATCAAATATATACTTGATTTATTATGAATTGGAATTTGTTGAATTGAGACAGAGATTGTAGTTAACGATGGTTAAGTTGCGGGTGAACGACGTACATTATTGCATATTTGTAAGATGAATTAACCGAGTAGTTAAGATTCACACACAATAGCGTAGCACGGAAAGATTTATTTTTATTTCAAAATATGTATATATAAAATATACATATAATTTCTTCAGAGGGAATGAGTTAACTCTTCATAAATCCTTGATACAATATACGCGTTATTGATTTGTAATGATGTCCACAGTGATTCTTGAACTGACGGAGTTTGTGATGTTATAGGTGTTGTTGATTCTGATGTTGACTGTACTGACGATGCTGGTGACGCTGACGGTACTGTTGATGCTGTTGGTAAACCAAGTTTAGCTTGTTAATCACACACTATTTTTGTCAGGGTTTCTACTCTTCCTTCTATCATTTTGGTTCGCTTAACTAATTTATGGTTAGGGCTAGATTAGATAATCTCTAAGACTTTAGAGATTACATAATCTCCGTGGAATGTTTCTCCAATGAAGTTATGAATTAATACATCGTCAGTTATTGTTGCTAGTATTCCTTGATATCTATGGTGCGTATGACGTTGATGCTCGTGGACAGATTGTGAAGTTGAGGTTTACGACGCGGTTGTGGTTGGAGGTGGTAATGGTACTGTTGGCGTTGATGATGGTGGTACTGGTTATGCTGCTGGTGCTGCTACTGGTGCTGCTACTGGTGTTTGTAATTTCTGCACCATATTCTCCAAAGCCACTACCCGAGCGCGAAGCTCGTTTACTTCTTCTATTACACCGGGGTGATTGTCGGTTCGGACGAGCGGATAAATAAAATCTAGAATTTGATGGAGTATATAATCGTGACGAGATACTCTGGAAATGAGAGAGAAAATGGTGTTTCGGACAGGTTCGCCGGTAAGTGCTTCAGGTTCTTCGTCAAGAGGGCAATGTGGTGGATGGAAAGGATCGCCTTCTTCTTGTCTCCAATGATTGAGGAGACTACAAACCCATCCCCAATTCATCCAGAATAGATGATGACTGATTGGTTGATCCATTCCGGTCACACTGCTTTCGGAGCTTGAGTGAGATTCCATTTCAGAATTCGAGTGACTTGAACTGATGACAACTTCCATTTCGTACGATTGGATAAAGGATTTTTTGATATAAAATGATTTTCCAGCTATCGGGTGGTATTCTATTTACATAGGATATCCATATATGTATATAGATCAAAAGATTTCGTAGATTACGGAGGAATTTACAGAATATGTCAGGCAAAGTTTACAGTAATAGATACGATAAGATATGATTTAGCAGATACGCTAAGATATGAATTTTGTCTATACACTACTCATGCAATTAATGTAGCAAGACGTGTCTAGACTAATAATGATAAGTAGGTAATTTCCTAAGGATGATAAGCAGATGATTTTCGACTAGAAATGATAAGCAAAACTTTTGACATGCAGACACGGTCAAAGTCCAGACTCACTAATGCATCCTAACGACTTATCAGTTAGACACACTAATGCAAACCTGGTTCGCTAAGACCACTGCTCTGATACCAACTGAAAGGACCCGTTCATATACATTATAAACGATTCACAATAGTTGATTACATCGCGAGGTATTTGACCTATATATGATACATATCACAAACATTGCATTCGTTTTTAAAAGACAAACTTTCTTTACATCGAAAATTGACAGGCATGCATACCATTTCATAATATCCACTATCCAATTATAAATTAATTTAATAGTAATCATTGATGAACTCAATGACTCGAATGCAACATTCTTCGAAATATGCCATGAAATACTCCAAGTAATATCTTTAAAAGAAGCAAATGCACGGCGGAAGATTTCTTTTATACCTGAGAATAAACTTGCTTTAAAGTGTCAACCAAAAGGTTGGTGAGTTCATTAGTTTATCATAATCATTCATTTCCATCATTTTAATAGACCACAAGAATTTCATTTCCAGTTCTCATAAATATAAGTCCCATGCATAGAGACAAAAATAATCATTCATATGGATTGGACACCTGGTAACCGACATTAACAATATGCATATAAGAATATCCCCATCATTCCGGGATCCTCCTTCGGACATGATATAAATTTCGAAGTACTAAAGCATCCGGTAGTTTGGATGGGGCTTGTTGGGCCCGATAGATCTATCTTTAGAATTCGCGTCAATTAGGGTGTCTGTTCCCTAATTCTTAGATTACCAGACTTAATAAAAATGGGCATATTCGATTTCGATAATTCAACCATAGAATGTAGTTTCAATTACTTGTGTCTATTTCGTCAAACATTTATAAAAGCAGCGCATGCATTCTCAGTCCCAAAAATATATATTGCAAAAGCATTTAAAAAGGGAGCAAATGAAACTCACCATACTGTATTTCGTAGTAAAAATACATATAACGTCATTGAACAAGTGCAAGGTTGGCCTCGGATTCACGAACCTAAATTAATTATGTATATATATGTGCTGGTCAATATTTGTCTAACAAATTAGGTCAAGTCATAGTGTACCACAATCCTAATGCTCGAGACTAATATGTAAAGGTCAACAAAAGTTAATTTGACTCAAAATGATTTCTAAAATTTATACATGATTATTATATAGTTTAAATATCGTCGTTTTATTTTTTTAAATATTTTTAAAAGATTTAATAGAGTAAATAATATAATTCATTTATTAATAAATAAAATTTTATATAAAAATATACTTTTATATATCTTAAGTAATAAAATTTATAAAGTTAATTTAAAAAAAAATATTATGATAGGTTTTATTAAGGTAATTATATTATTTGTATTACATATTTATTTGATAAAATAACATTGATAATAATAATAAGTAAAAGTTGTATTATTTTGCAATAATAATTATTATTATTCTTTTAAAAAAAATATCAATATTTATATTTACTAATAATGATATTATAATAAAACGATAATTCTAATTATGAAAACTTTAATATTTACGATACTTTTTAATATTAACTTTAAAATAATAATTCTATTTAAAATGATAATAATAATGATATTTTATAATAACAATGAAATTTCTATTAAAATAATATTTTTTGTTAAAATGATAGTTTTAATACTAACGATACTTTTAATAATAATAGTAATGATAAAAATAATAAGAATGATAATTTTATCTAGATCAATATCTTATAATATTTTAATTTCATCATGATACTCATACTCATTATTTCCTAATTGTTTCGTTTAATAGCTTTTAATCGTCTTTTATATTGTGTTCATAATACTAATAATAATAGTACTAAAAAGAATTAGGTGTTACTAATATTAGTTTTAATTACAATAATACTAATAATGATAATTACTATGATATTATTAATAATACTAATAACTATTTTAATGATAATAATAATAATAATAACAATAACAATAACCATTTTTAAATAGTAATATATATATTAATAATGATAATAATAATAATAATAATAATAATAATAATAATAATAATAATAATAATAATAATAATAATAATAATAATAATAATAATAATAATAAGATAATAATAATAATAATAATAATAATAATAATAATTATAACTTTAACGATGATAACAATAGTAATAATAATAAAAATAACAATTTTTAATGATAATTCCTTTTATTAATAATGATAATAATAAGATAAAACTAGAACGACGGTAATAACGACGATAATAATAATTATTTTTATAAAAATTCAATTGACTATAACTTCTAATCCGTTCATCGAACCCATTCAATATCTAAATGAAAAGTTCTCAATTTTTCGCTAGCCTTCCAAGGACATGCATATCTTATACCGTATCTCAACCGCAAGTGTAACTAATTCAGGATTCAACATAACCTATCTAAGGGCAATATCAAAAGTACAAGCATGCATAATCCTATATTCTCGAACACTAGTAAGGGATACACTATTAATATGTAAAAATAATTTACGAGTACTCACGTATCAATATTGAGATTCAATATTGCAGGAAAGGTACGTAGACGCAACATAGACGATAAACACTAGATTGACCTCACAAGCATACCCATGAACCATACCCATCACCTCCATAGCTATAACCCATGTTTTCCTTAGCTCTATCCTGCTCGAAAAATCCATTTTGAAATAATACGCTCATAACCTCGTGGTAGTATTTTATGTATACTAATAATATCTTGAAATAATACTGAGTAAATATATATATGTAAGTCGATTGAGAGAGTTTAGAGAAATATATTTTAAGTTTCTATAAAATAATGAAACCTATTGAATTTTATTTATAATAAATTTTTAAATTATTAAAGTGAATTATTAAAGTATGAATTATTAATGTGAATTATTAAATTATGAATTATTAAAGTGAATTAATAAAGTATGAATTATTAAAGTGAATTATTAAAGTATGAATTATTAAAGTAAATTATTAAAGTTAAAGTAAAGTAAAAGTAAAGTAAAGGTAAAGTTAAAGTATAGTAAAAGTATAAAACTATGTACGTATAATACGCGTATAAATATATATAAAATTAATTTAAATCATTATTTATATTTAATAAAATAAAATATAAATATCATTATCTTTATCATACTGGTTAAGTAATGAGTTGTCAAAAGTGGTTCTAGATATTTATAAAAGTTATATACGTTTTAATAATAAAGTTCTTTTTAAACTAAAAACGTTTTTGTACGTTTGAAAATAAATCAAATAAATATGTCAATTTTGTTTTCCAAAACTAAATATATTTAAGAATCATTTTGTTAAAAGGTTAAAATAATGGAAATCGTTATATCATAAAACGTTTTAGAAAAGTAGAATCATATATATTCATAATAGGTTTCAAGTTTTTAAATTACGGTCTGTTGGTGAAGCATGGGATAAAGTCCAAAGGTTAAATAAACGTATGAAAAATGTCGAGTTACTTAACTTGTCGATATCCAACATCTAAGTTATTTACACTCCACGTTCTTACTTATAAATCACTTTACCATTTTTCGAATGTTGTCAAAAAGAATAGATTTCTTAAATCACAGTGGACCTCATAACATAGACCCATAATCATATCACAATGTATCTGATAAATTAATCATTTGATATTATCTTCTAATTCCACCGATAAACATATTGAAACAAATACGTTCGTGTAAAGTAATATACGTTTAATACTTTATTAATATTCTCAAGTTATAATATATATATACATATATATACATATCTATTTATATATAACAGTTCATGAATCGTCGGAATTTGGTCGAGGTTATAATGAATGTATGAACACAGTTTAAAATTATTGAGATTTAACTTAACAAACTTTGCTTATCATGTCGGAATAATATAAAGATAAAGTTTAAATTTGATTGGAAATTTTCGGGTTGTCACATAAATGAACTATTGAATGTCCCATTCATAGCTGTGAAGCTGAATTGGTAGAGCAACGCTGAATATTGCTTGGGGACATCCAACACCAACTTTCTCTTACGATTATCAATTATGATAGGGGATACCCTCAACCGACTGTTAAGTTCCTCAACAACTATCATTTCATATAGTTTCGGAGATAATTAGGTGATTACCTTCAAACGTTACAGATCTTCCATGACTTCTGAATCTTAGATGATCATTATTCTTATTATGATTGTCTAATGCCAAGAATTCATTAGTCACGTCTATCAATACATCACACAACAGATAGACATAAACGTTCAAATCAGTCATTACTAATCAAATATATTAATTCTCAGTACAGTAGTTTCTTCATCTCCAACATATTAATCAAAACAAGCTCATTTTCGGATTTTTCAACTTTTTAAGATTTTCTGGTGAGGCATTTTTCACTTTTTAGGTATTTTCTGCTGATAACATATACTCCCCCTAAAATGCTGAAATATAAAATCTTTATGTGTTTTAGCATTTTAACCAAACAGAAAATAACTACAGACTAGCATGCAAACATGAAATAAATCATGCAAAGGAATGCAAACAGAAAGCAAAAATATGCAATACAGATAATTAAAACAATTAAAAATCTACATGTCATGCATCCTATATGCAAAGTCTAAATGGTTGACTAACCCTCATACGCAACATCCGAAATTACTTTGTCTCGATCAACAATGCCATTCATCTCTAGTAGGAGTAAGAACCTAGGTTTATCAAAAGCCTTAGTGAATAGGTTAGCCCTTTGGTCCTTAGTACCTATTCTCTTAACCTCAATAATCTTCTTCTCATGACAATCCCTAAGAAAATGATATTTAACACCTATGTGTTTGGTCTTAGAATATTGCACAGGATTCTTAGTAATTGCTATAGCAGCAGTATTATCAATATAAAGAGGAGAGAAAGAGATTCTTAGCCCGTAATCATGAAGTTGTTGTTGGATCCAAACAACTTGCGAACAACAACTAGCAGCAGCTATATATTTAGCTTCACACGTGGAAAGGGCAACTGCAGTTTATTTCTTGCACTGCCAGGTCACCAGTCTTTCACCTAGAAATTGACATCCTCCTGATGTAGACTTGTTGTTGATTTTGCAACCAGCATAATCTGAATCGCTGTAAGCCACAAGATCAAACTTCTCATCGTTCGAATACTAGATGCCGAGATTTGGCGAGTGCAACAGATAACGTAGAATTCTTTTGGCAGCTGTAAGATGAACTTTATTCGGATTAACTTGATAACGAGCACACAGACATGTTGCGAACATAATACCTGGCCTGGACGCAGTGAGATACATGAGCGATCCGATGATTGCTCGATAATATGTAGGAACAACAGGTTCTCCTTCGCACTCTAACAGAGTTGACACAGGACGTTCTTGAGTCATACCGAATCGTTCGAGTATATCATTTACATACTTTGCTTGATGAAGAAAAATACCATTACTAGTCTGTTCGACTTGTAAACCAAGAAAGTAGTGTAAGAGACCCAATTTACTCATTTCGAACTCGTCCTTCATCACCTGTTCAAACTCATCAACGAGTTCCTGCTTAGTAGCACCGAAGATAATATCGTCAACATAAATCTGGACCAAAATAATGTCGTCATCTTGAACTTTTGTGAACAGAGTACAGTCTACCGTGCCCATTTGGTATCCTTTTTCAATCAGATAACTCGATAACCGTCCGTACCAAGCTCTAGGAGCTTGATGTAAACCATAAAGGGCTCGACGTAATCGGTAAACTTTGTCAGGATGAAGATGATCTTCAAAACCCGGAGGTTGACTGACATATACTCTTTCATTTAGCTTGCCATAAAGAAATTCACTCTTAACATCGATTTGATAAACTTTAAACTTCATAAAAGACGTGAAAGTCAAGAAAATGCAAATCGCTTCCAATCTGGCAACAGGAGCAAAAACCTCATTGTAATCAAATTCAGGATCTTGCTGATAACCTTTAGCAACTAATCTTGCTTTGTTACGGGTAACATTGCCATCTTCATCGAATTTGCACTTCCAAACCCATTTGAGGTCGATTACTTTCGCACCATGCGGCTTAGTAACTAACTTCCAAATATCTAGACGATGGAATTGCTGAATTTCTTCTTGCATAGCCATCACCCAATCAACATGCTTCAAAGCTTCTTTTGTTGTCTATGACTCTATTCTAAAAATATGACATGAGTACTCGTAATATGCAGCAGCGGCTGTCATATGAGAATCAACTTAACCATCAAACTGAACTTGTCTTCTTGTCCTAACACATGCATTCGAATCTCCAATTATATTTTCTCTAGGATGAGCAACTGTAGATCTAGGAACTGGGTGTGCAGGAACATGTATTTCTTAATGTAGATTCGTGGTATCTCCATCTTCAGGATTATCAGAATTGTCACTCGAAATATCAGATCCGCAGGTATCGTACACTGGATCAACATCTTGATCTGAATCTTGTGCTGGTTCAACGACAGTAGGTAATGGAGTTGGAGTAGGTACAGACACTTCTAGCTCATTCTGTAAATCAAACAGCATTTGTAACTCTACTTCATTCTCTGTCTGATCTGGAGCAAGATTAAATGAATCAATCAGCTCATCATAGTTGTAGATCCAAGGATGACTTTTGGTAGCAGTCTTTGTGAAATTCCGTTGGACGTCAACTTCAGACCATTCTTCAACACATCTCGTTTCATTGTTGAAAACTCTCTTCTTAGGAGAACTGTAACCAAGAAATACTCCAGTAACCACTTTTGAATCAAACTTACTTCTGGGTTTTCTTTTCAAAATGGTGCACGGCGCACCAAATGGTTCTAGATGCTTCAATGATGGTTTTCTCCCATGTAATAACTCATAACATGTTTTACCCAGTCGTTTAACAGTTAATACTCGATTCATAGTGTAACAATCATTTGCAACAGCTTCACCCCAAAAATGAACAGGTAAAGATGAATCAGCTAGCATAGTTCTAGCAATCTCAATCAAAACCCTATTCTTTCTTTCAGCAACACCATTCATCTGTGGAGCGTATGCAGAACTGAACTGCATATTGATACCTTTTTTGATACAAAAACCTGCAAGAAACTGATTCTTGAATTCTGTACCGTTGTCGCAACGAATCTTTCTAACTTTCAAATTAAAACCTGTCTCTAATCGATTGATTAGCACTTTCAAGTTCTCAAACGTATCAGACTTCTCTTTCAAGAATATTACCCAAGAGAATCTTGAATAATCATCAGTTACCACCAGACAATACTTACTTCCATCAATGCTTTCAAACCGGATTAGACTGAAAAGATCCATATGTAACAATTCAAGTGGAGCAGAGATAGGATTGTACTTCACCAACTTATGAGCTTTCTTGCTCTGCTTACCCTTCTTACACGGAACACATGTTCCTGGGATCTGAAAAGATCGAAGATCAACACCTTCTACAAGATTGTTGTGAACCAGATGGTTCATCTTTTGAAAACTTAAATGACCCCTGCGTTTGTGCCATGTAATAGAATCTTGTTCAGTCGCTTTAGAAACAAAAGCTTGATGATGTTCAGCAGTTGAAGTAGCAACATTCATATCTAGCATGTATAAATCAGCTTGTCTAGGAGCCTTCATCAAAATCATTTCTGGAGGAATCACAAACTCTGGTTTCAAAATGTAACTGAAATTGTCATCAAATGCTACTTTGAAGGATTTTTCACAGATTTGTGAAACCGACAACAAATTGTTTGCAAGCTCTTAACAATAGTTTACTTTGTAAAAACTAACTTTATCATTCTTCAATAAATCTTGAGCTGAAATGTTACCTCCTTTATCTCCAGCAAATGCAACATAACCTCCCTTAATTAGGTGTACATCCGAGAGAAGAGATAGCTGCCCAGTCATATGTCTTGAAGCGCCGCTATCCACTATCCAGGTGTTGTTTGTAGGTAGCCTGGTTCCCTGCATATCACATTAAAAGAATTAATTGATAATGGGAAATCACGCCCGGACGGCAGTAGGTTGTCCATTAACACCCATAGCTTGAACTTCCATCCATTACCCATTTGAGTAAGGTGGAACCTCATCATCTGAAACCATAAACTTAGACAGTTTAGAAGAAGCAACATTGCTCTTCTGGTTTTTCACATTCTCTCATCTTCAGAGCGATTTGCTCATGGTCTGGTACGGGAAAAATATTTCCTACGACTAGCCTTTTGCGAAGGTGATCGTGCCTTAAATTCATAGGCTTTACCTCGATCACTTGATTCGGCATCTCTTGCCTCGGTATCCTTCTTAGGAACCTTCATCTTCATAGGGGAAATTGATCTATTGAAGTTGTTTCTCTTATAGTCTCCATAGACAACATTTGTCGTATGTCTTCTAGTGCGAACTTCATCACGAACAGGTAAACCTGTTCTGTGAACATGAGGTGATCGGTAATCATCATATGTGAGGTCAATCTTACGTCTTGGTGTTCTATAACTTGTAGGACAGTTAGCAGCAATATCTCCAAACACACCACAACTAAAACATTGTCTAAATTCTCTATATCCTCTAGATTGATATTGATTATTAGAGTTAGAGGAAGAGGGATCTTGTGTTTTTGCAGACACAGGAGAAACGTTTGACCTCTTTCTAGGAACAGATTTATATACAGGTTTAGGTGTAATCGGTGAAACCACTCTATTAGAAAACTTTGGATTTTTCATAATCCGAATTGGCTCATCAGGTGTTATCACCTTCCTTTTCTCCGACTTATCTCCTAGGCCAGTTTTCTTATCTTCCTCATGATCTAAAGATCCTTCAGTTGTATCATCAGAAGGTGCATTCTCAGTTGAGCTACACTTTTTGTTCTTCTCAACATAGTCCTCATAACTAGGTGGAATACAGTCTTTTGGTTGTCCATCAACAACATTTGCATTAAAAAATTTGTTTTAAAACGGTGGAGCTGCGGCCTTTAATCCAATACCCTTTCCCTTGGTGCCATTTAATTCCACCATTAATGCATTCCATTGTGACGCACTTGCCCAACATTTCATCTTAATTGACATAGCTTCTAAATCAGCTTTAACACATTCATTTTCTTTCTTCAATTCGTTTATTGTGTAAACACGTTTAACTAAAGCTTGATTTATATCAAAGTTATAACATTTCAGATCGTGAAGTTGTTTTTTATAAACTTTGATTTGCTCTTTCAACTCATTTCCAACCTTAGTGGTTACATGGTCAGCATGCCATTTTCCTTTCACTTCCGCATATTCCTTAGTTAAATTATCTATTGTTACCTTAGATTAAGCACATTTAACACATTCAACAACAGTAGATGGATCTGAAGATACCTGTTGAGCATTATTTGATGAGGAAGTCTCAGCCATAAATGCAAAGAAATCTGTCTTCTTCCTATCATCCAGCTCATCTTCTGATTCTGACGAGTTTGTAAGAAACTCTGAAGTATCAGCATCTTTCCCCAAATGAATCTGCTCAAGTTTATCGCATATATCCTTAGCTCTTGTCAAACCGGAAACTTTTTCAAGATTACTAGCTGATAAGCACATCTTCAATAAGTCAACTGCTTGATTGTTCAATGCTTCAAAATCAGTTTGATCTACCCCAGTATGATCAGCTTTATCTTTAATCTATGATTCTGACGTCTTGTCTGAATCATCAATATATGAATTTACACTCTCGAGATCTAAACCTTCACCCAAAAGAACTAACATCTCCAATTCAACAGCAATCATTCTACCCCATTCGTCTAATTTCTTATCAGCATCAACCAATGTTTCTTCACTATGATCTGCTTCTAGACTGTCTTCAAACACTGAGGTATCACCATACTTATCCTTCCAACTGTTGAAGTAGTAGTCCTCTGATTATGTCGGTGAAACACTTCCAGATTCAGGTGTACAAGGAAATGAATCACGTGCTTTTTTGAATTTGCTCACAACTTGATTCTAAACCTTCTCTCTTCGAATGGTTCTTGACAATTCTTAAGCTTTTTCAGCACGAGAAGTCAGCTTCTCAATTATTTTTTGACTAGTGACGCAGTCTTCTTCTACTTCGGTGATCTTTGCTATGTCGGCTTTAGGTTGCTGGTCAGCCACATTTAACTTCATAGACCAATCATCATCATCTCCATGAATAACAACCAAAGCTTTGTTCGGACTTTTAGTTGCATCAGCTTCATTTAATTTATCAGTAATGTAGATCTCACGTTTAGTTGAATAACTCTGAGAACTGTAGTTCTGATTCTTAAACGGATTACGATTACCCTGCTTCTTCTGTTTTGTGCACTGTCTTGAAAAATGACCTAGTTCTCCACAGTTGTAACAAGTAACAGAATTCATATCAAAACCCAGTTTTGTATCTTTGGTCAGACTGATTGGTTTCCCAGTTCGCTCTTCATAATCTCTAGCACGTCTCACAAGATTTGCCATACCCCACATAATATCCATCTTTTCGGCTTCGTTCTTATCAAGTTGATGATAATCTTCAGTTGTTAGATGAATATTACCTACGCGACCATCAAGATAACTATCATAAGAATTAACAAGGCTTGACAGCAAAGCTATATCTTCACTAATCTTTTCTTTCCTGGCTTTCCTCATGTTTTCGATCTTAAGTGCAGAAAGAACATCTGATGCAATCGGCGTAGATGACTCAGTAGTATTCGAAGTAGGCTGTGATTGATTGTTGAGTGAACATGGTGAAACTTGTGGTGGATACGAAGTTTGTTGAATAGGTGTACTGCTAACATTCAAACCATACATATTCTGATTGTTAGTGGCAAAAGCTGTTTGAAATGGTGCATGAGCCGACTTGGGTGGTGTGTAACCATTTGGACAGTACATTTTGGTGTCTTGAACTTGTTTAGACCTCTTGACTTTGTTTAACAACTCTAGTTCTTCTTCCTGAAGTCTTGCGATAAATGAGCTCACTGTAGCAGTAGCTAATTCTCCACTAGTTTTCATAGTTAATACAAAACCATTTCATTCTAACGGTAATGCTCCAGCTAGACCTGTCACTTTGTCTTTCTCTTCAATAGTTACATCATGCTTATGTATTTCAGCTAGCAAATGACGATATCTTTCAACCAATACTGTAATAGACTCTCCAACTCACCAGTGAAAACGATCAAACTCAGCTTTTAGCTCTAAACCTTTTCTCGTTCTGTAAGATGAATTTCTTTCATTGAAAGTATGAAGTGCTTCCCATATCTTGAATGAATTATCATGACACAGAAATTGATGGAAAATCGGACCATCAAGAGCACTTGTCAAATTACAGTACATCTTTTTCTCCAAGTTATACTCCTCACGTTCTTCAGAAGGCATGTTGTGTAATGTATGCAACTCATTCGTAACTGGTGAACGTGGCCATTGATATTCCGTTTCAATGTACTTCCAAAGCTTCGTGTCCTGACCATCAGACCAAATCTTAAACCTCGACTTCCAAGTAGAATAATTATCCATATTCAGTAACCTCGGACATTTCGTACCACTTCCTGATTCACTCTCAGTAAGGAGTAATCGTTGAATCATATTCGTAATGCTCTGAACTGACGGTGTGGCCAACGCGTAATCATTTGAATTAAACATCTTGAAAACTTTACCAAAGGGTAAACCGTGCGGTTCAGGTTATCAATCGTACGTGTGATAGTATCAACCGTGCGTGTGAAAGTATCAACCGTACATGTCACAAACTCAAGCGTACGTGTTACTACTTAACCAACTAACCTAACACTAAGAATCAACCGTGCGAGTGACAATCACCCGTGTGATTACTCGTACGTGTCACAATCAACCGTTTGATCACCCGTGTGATCAGACTGTAGTCACTTAACCTCAAAAGGTTATGCTGATCAGTACGTGTGAGTTCATGAGTGATGATCGACCGTGTGATCAACCGTACGTGTGATCAAAAAGTTTGACCCACTCGTGTAAACTTCTGTTCAGCTCAAATCACCCAAAAACCTTAAAAATTGATGTTAAACCTCAATTTCTTCGTCCAAAAGCCGGTTTAACACTAAACAAACATAAACACACTATCTAATTACAATTACACACGTAAAAAAATTCCTTTTTAATTAAAATCACTTTTATCTCAAAAACCATAACAATAAACCCTATTAATCACCAAAAATCACTTGATGATGTTGAAATCACAACCAATGCTCTGATACCAATGATGAAACATGACTAGGAACTTCGAGATCAACAGGTTTAATTCACACAAAGGTGGAATTAGTAAATTAAACCAATCAAAGTGAATATGGGTAGCTTTTTGGGATTAAATTAGTCAAACCACAACAAGGATTGTGATTAGATTAATACCTAGAGCT
This sequence comes from Rutidosis leptorrhynchoides, assembly GCF_046630445.1. Classification (NCBI taxonomy): domain Eukaryota; kingdom Viridiplantae; phylum Streptophyta; class Magnoliopsida; order Asterales; family Asteraceae; genus Rutidosis; species Rutidosis leptorrhynchoides. The sequence continues at coordinate 263,758,789 of NC_092336.1, forward strand.
ATTATTCACTACCAGGAGTGATTTGGGTTGAGAGAGAATCGGATCAGGTGAACCAGATCTGAGTGATTGTGTGTGAGAGAGGCTTAACCTAAAATGAAGAACATAAGACTTTATATACCCCTGCTGTTGACTCACCCGTACGAGTCATCCATCACTCGTACGAGTTGGCTTCATCAGTCGTATGGGTGATCACTCACTCGTGTCTTTTCATTCAGGTTATAATTATGACTTAGCTCAGCATCAACCGTGCATATGAGCCTGTCTGCCGTACGAGTGATGCTTCACTCGTACATCTGACTAAGTCTAACATAGTCAAACATCCGTATCGCGTTCCTGCAGTACCTGTAACCACATACAAACACAGATAGGATAATAACGAGCGATCATGGTATCCCATAAATTGAAGTACCTGCAATGGACGTAGGTTAGATGTCTAGGGACTTACATAAAATGCATCAACAAAAATACTCACCCCCAAATTCACTATCAAATACGTTACCCTTTCCACCCTCTTTCTTTTCTCATTTCCAAAATCTAGAAATTTAAAAAGATAGATCGACCAAGTTTACTTCAAAACACTTGTCAAAAAATTCTGAAATTCCCAACTGTTTTTGATGTGCCATAAAAAGACCTATTTCTAGTAAAATAACCTTCTCTATGGGCACAAGAAGTAATAGACAAAATTATGAAGATGGGATATGCAAAAAAAAAAAAGTTGAGCAAATTCTCAAAAATAAAGAAGATAAAGGTCTTCGAATAAAAGCATATATTCCCAAAAAAAAATGAAGATTGTGAACCAGGAGGATTGCAGAAAAGAAGCAAAGTCTTCGCTGAATATCAGCACCCTCCAAAGGAACTCTTCAACAAAAATAGAGTACCATCTTTCCTAGAAAAATTATATCCTCATTGAAATCGAAATCTATCAAATCTCTCTAAATTTCAATGATTTGAAATCACCCTTTTCGCCATATCAAAACCTTCACTTTTCTCCGCAAACCAACCTTTAAACCAACTCTTCCTCTTGAAAGAATGATTAGGGAGAAGATCAGTGTCGTCCTTATCTAACCGGTGGGGATTTGATTCTTGGTGAAGCCTATGACAATACTTGCAGCATGACTGGCTATGAGCGAATTCATTTCCTAGATTGATAGGGAACCCCAAACACTTAAGTGATTTGAGTGACCTATGTAAGGAAGCCAATATCATGTAACCTCCCCTCATGCTTGCAGAGATAGTTTTCACCCCTTTTAGAAGACAGTTTGTCTGATCTTTCTCTTATAATAAATAACAAGCCACTTGAATAATAGAATGAAAACCTCAGAAGCATCCTTGAACTTAAAATAAAAGAGAGGTTTGCTTGAGGACAATCAAAGTCTAAGTGTGGGATATTTGATATTGGCTAAATAGTCACGTTTTTTTCTTTCGAAAAGCAATTTTATTAATCACGAAGCCCAATAAGGCCGGGCAGCCCAATACACGAATTAGCCCAATTTAAATGGACCAAACACGATCCTAAGCTTATGAACTATTACAGGAAAGAAATAAACAATCAGCAAGAAGAGTTGCAGAGATAGCAACTTTACAAAAGTGAAGACTAAACAAAATAGGACCAAGGATCCGAGATCCAAACTAGCCAATCCAACTTCCTATTCTTCATATGACTCGAAATACATTCAAATGATTTAAGTTGAACCTCCATTAATCCCGTAGGACCATTCCAAGAGCAGTTTGTAAATACTTTTTGATTGCGGTTTCAACAAATCAAATAAGCACACGACCATCCAATAGCTTGCCAAATACTTGAACTCAGAGAAGATAAGGTGCGGTTACAATTACCTCGAAAAGCTTCATTAATACTTAGATTTGTTACCGCACCTAAACCCCACCAATTGTAGACGCGTTCCCAAATTTCCATTGCATACCAACAAAAAATTAGAGTGTGATCAATTGTTTCCACGTCGTCATCACATAGAGGGCATCAGATGGACCCCAAGTCAATACCTATTTTATCAAGTTCAGTACAAACCGGGATCCGCCTTTTTAGAACCCTCCATATGAAAACTTCAATTTTTGGCGGCATGAACTTGTTCTTTAATGTTTCAACTCGATAATTGTTGTTGTTGCAGCAGAGTATCTGTTCATCAATGAGACCCGATAGCGACTTAGTAGTGAATATTCCGTTGGAGGCTAAGGTCCAAATCCACAAATACATGACCCTGTCCTGTTTTACATACAACATTAATAACTAGGTAAGTGAAGCTAGTTCTAGCTGTGCCCGACCTGACGGCTCCCTATTCCAACACCAATTCGTTGTTACAGCATGCTCAGACCAATTGACTCAATCATAAACTCGTACATCTTGACCTGCCTCTAAGTGGAAGAGGCGATTGAATCTGACTTTTAAATGTGTTGTATCCAACCACGGTTCTTCCCAAAAAAGCGTGCTGTCTCCGTTTCCAATTGACTTTATAAACGAGGAATTGAAATTTAATCCAGTTTCTTCAATTGCCCTACTTGCACGTAAAATATTGGCTCAAACACTACCCACTCTTTGCGGCCTGTTAAGGTCCGTCGGAGAAAGTAGTCCGTTAGTTCGATAAACACTTTTAATAATTGAGACCCAAAAAGCATTAGGTTCGAATATTGAGACCCCCATCCTCATAGGGTAAAAGACATTCCTCCCATTTAACCCAACTCATTTTACGACTCTCACCCGACCCGCCCCAAAAAAAATTGCGTCTAATACACTCTAATTTTTTATAACATTAGCCTCATTTATGATAAAGTAATTGACTTTATCATCTAAATAAGCATTTGTTTGCTTCATTTGGTAGATTATGTCATTACAAAGGCTATGTTTCAAGAATCACTAAAAATGGATGAAAAACAGGGAAAAACGATCAAAATCGGGTAAGACGTTTAACTCGCGTTTAAATAACTTATTTTATAATTTTTGGAAAAGTTTATTTACTTAATCTCATGTTGTATGATATTTAATTACGAATGCATGGGTGCCTGTACCTGCTCCGGCACCTAATAACCCTGCACCTGCTCCAATGTCTAACCATCATGTTACCATCCTCGTTATGGACCTAATCCATACTAACAGGAATCTGTTGATACGAGATCGTGTGAATGCCCTCAGTTATGTCATAAGAGTTACACTGTCATGACCCGTCCTAATCCATAAGAACGAATACATTGCACTTGGTTACATCGCGAGGTACTTGACCTCTATATGATACATTTTACAAACATTGCATTCGTTTTTCAAAGACAAACTTTCATTTCATCGAATGTTGACAACATGCATACCATTTCATAATATATTCAACTATAATTGACTTAATAATAATCTTGATGAACTCGACGACTAGAATGCAATGTCTTTTGAAATATGTCATGAATGACTCCAAGTAATATCTCTTAAATGAGCAAATGCACAGCGAAAGATTTCTTTCATACCTGAGAATAAACATGCTTTCAAGTGTTAACCAAAAGGTTGGTGAGTTCATTAGTTTATCATAATCAATCATTTTCATCATTTTAATAGACCACAAGATTTTCATTTTCATTTCTCATAAATATACGTCCCATGCATAGAGACAAAAATCATTCATATGGTGAACACCTGGTAACCGACCTTAACAAGATGCATATAGAATATCCCCATCATTCCGGGACTCCCTTCGGACATGATAAATTCGAAGTACTAAAGCATTCGGTACTTTAGATGGGGCTTGTTGGGCCCAATAGATATATCTTTAGGATTTACGTCAATTAGGGTGTCTGTTCCCTAATTCTTAGATTACCAAACTAAAAAGGGGCATATTCGGTTTAATAATCCAGCCATAGAATATAGTTTTAAGTACTTGTGTCTATTTCGTCAAACATTTATAAACGCAGCGCATGTATTCTCAGTCCCAAAATATATATTGCAAAAGCATTTAAAAAGGGAGCAAATGAAACTCACCTAATATATTTTGTAGTAAAAATACATATGAGTATATTGAACAATGCAGGGTTGGCCTCGGATTCACGAACTTATGTCATTTGTATATATATTAAAACATATACTTGTAAACCACGTAAATGACTAATCTTTATATTATTTTTAATAATATACTTGATAAATTATTTGTTACATAGATATAGGTATATTTGATTTATCTATTTTATTTAACTAGCGTTTATCTTTCATTATCACATATTAATAGTAATAATTTATATTATGGTTTATATATATAAAAATATATATATATGTATATATTAATTTATATATTATATATATAGCTTAGTTATTATATCGTTAATAATAAAATTATAGTGATATGTGATTTTTATATTTTGGTAATGTGTTTTATATAAAAATATTTATATAGTAATATTTATTTGTACTTGACCTCTATATGATACATTTTACAAACATTGCATTCGTTTTTCAAAGACAAACTTTCATTTCATCTAAAGTTGAAAACATGCATACCATTTCATAATATATTCAACTATAATTGACTTAATAATAATCTTGATGAACTCGACGACTAGAATGCCATGTCTTTTGAAATATTTCATGAATGACTCCAAGTAATATCTCTAAAATGAGCAAATGCACAGCGGAAGATTTCTTTCATACCTGAGAATAAACATGCTTTCAAGTGTCAACCAAAAGGTTGATGAGTTCATTAGTTTATCATAATCAATTATTTTCATCATTTTAATAGACCACAAGATTTTCATTTTCATTTCTCATAAATATACGTCCCATGCATAGAGACAAAAATCATTCATATGGTGAACACCTGGTAACCGACCTTAACAAGATGCATATAGAATATCCCCATCATTTCGGGACTCCCTTCGGACATGCTAAATTCGAAGTACTAAAGCATCTGGTACTTTAGATGGGGCTTGTTGGGCCCAATAGATATATATTTAGGATTTGCGTCAATTAGGGTGTCTGTTCCCTAATTCTTAGATTATCAGACTAAAAAGGGGCATATTCGGTTTAATAATCCAGCCATAGAATATAGTTTTAAGTACTTGTGTCTATTTCGTCAAACATTTATAAACGCAGCGCATGTATTCTCAGTCCCAAAATATATATTGCAAAAGCATTTAAAAAGGGAGCAAATGAAACTCACCTAATATATTTTGTAGTAAAAATACATATGAGCATATTGAACAATGCAGAGTTGGCCTCGGATTCACGAACTTATATCATTTGTTTATATATTAAAACATATACGCGTAAACCAGGTAAACGACTAATCTTTATATTATTTTTAATAATATACTTGATAAATTATTTGTTACATAGATATAGGTATATTTGATTTATCTATTTTATTTAACTAGCGTTTATCTTTCATTATCACATATTAATAGTAATAATTTATATTAGGGTTTATATATATAAAAAATATATATATGTATATATTAATTTATATATTATATATATAGCTTAGTTATTATATCGTTAATAATAAAATTATAGTGATATGTGATTTTTATATTCTGGTAATGTGTTTTATATAAAAATATTTATTTGTAGTAATATTAATAATAATGACCATGAATATAACAATTTTACTACTAATAATAATAATGATAATAAGTTTAATTATAACTATACTAATAGTCATATTACCAATAATAGTGATTTTATTAATATTACTTTTGTTGATAATAACAATACTTATAGAAATACTAATGATATTAATGTTTCTGATACTTGTAAATCTAAATATGTTAACAATATTAATGATATTTATAATACTAATAATAGTGATAATAATAATACTAATTATACTAATAACCATATTCTAACATTAGTAATAACAATAATTTTGTTAATCATTTTAATATTAATGATAATAATAATTGTAACACTAATAATAATAATAACACTAATAATAATAATAATAATAATAATAATAATAATAATAATAATAATAATAATAATAATAATAATAATAATAATAATAACACTACTAATAATAATGATAATGATACTAATTACATTAATGATAATAAAAAATTTATTTCTAGAATTAGTAATAATAACATAACAATAATAATTTTTAATCTCAATAATAATAATAATAATAATAATAATAATAATAGTAGTAATAATAATAATAATAATAATAATAATAATAATAATAATAATAATAATAATAATCATAATAATAATCATAATAATAATAATCACAATAATAATAATAAATATGAAAATATAAAAGTGTATACCCTTTTTAAAAACTTCACTAAAAAGAATTGTCCATGTCGGGGTTCGAAACTGAGACCTCTCGATAACCCGTACCCTACTTAAACCAATGCACCAATTCCATTTTTCTGATTAAACCTATAACCTAAAAGTATTTAGCCCGTATTGTTTTTGTTCTATTTCTTCCCCTTCTTCTTCATGAATCAGTCGACCCAGGAACCAAAGTGAATCATAACACACATACAAAATTGGTGTAAAAATTGAATCATAACACATAAACGACCTGGAGTAATGTGTTTAAATAAAAAAAATGAAGTCGAACGGCAGCAGAAGGAGCTGTGCCCGTAAAAAAAAATATACACTCCATTATTGAATTCAAATTTTGAAACATTTTTACACAATGATTTCTACATGAACAAGGTCTTAATTTGTAACGACCCGGATATTTCCGATTGTTTTATACATATAAGATTAATATTTACATAAATTAAACATTACCAACATGATAAGCAATCCAAATTGTTGAGTCTTGTGTTTTTGAAAAGAGTCTTACACGACGTTTGACCGTCCAATTTGACCGATGATAACACAAACTATATAACATACGATGATTATACGATTGTGTACATATACGTATTTATACATATTTAACATGATCTAAGGATGGTTTAACATATCATTGTGTACTAATAACAATGAGTTATAAGTATACTTTGAGACTACTAACTTAAGTTTTCAAAACGGTAACTATACGTAACGTTCTTTGACATATATACCTATAATCTATAATGCTTATACAAGTATCGTATAAATACGTACTTAATCACTTTTAAAGGGCTTAAATACATAAAAAAACATAAGTATATTCGTAAAAGATAGTTATATTTGAATTCTCGCTCCATTTCCTCAAGATTTCTACACGTATACTTAGGGTATATGTACCCGTATTATATGCAGCTTCTAGATGTATTTACTATTAATAAATACCAATTATTAGATCTCAATTATCTGCTCTTAGCAGCCATTGTTAGTCAACAACATGTGGGATCAATTAGGAAGACTTATGAGCTAAAAAACAAACTTAAGGATTTTTTTTTCTATATAACAAGTAAATTCGTTTTTATGATTTCACCTCATTTTTTCATTCCATTTTCTCATACTTACACTCCAAATTCTCTCTCAAAATACTCCTAACATCATACTTGATCATCTCCAAGCATTTTCACCATCTTTTAGCTTCATAATCAAGGTAAAACTATGTTTAAACTTTGATTCAATTCATGTAAGTTATTTATCTTAAATCAAGATATAAACTTACTTACAACCTTTGTTTCTTTTCATGATTTCACTTCTTAATCTTCCAAGTCATCAAGAACAAGTTCATATCTTGTTTATTCAGTAACTTTCTTCATCATACTTGAGGTATAACCTTTGTTCATCATCTTGTTCAATTATAACTATCTTATTAAGAATATACAAATCATAATAACAAGAACATAGTTTGAATGATTTCAAACTTGTTTGCAAACGAAATAGATCCTTCTAACTTGACTTTTAAAACACTTCAAGACCTATAATATATCATAATGACATGCTAACTTAACAAGATATAACTTGATTTTACAAAGAACACCTTAAAACTGAATCTACATCGTTGGAGTGCAATCGGGGGCTGTTTTGGGTTGGATAATTAAAAACCATCTTAAACTTTAAATTAGAAGTTTATATTCTAGAAAAATGATATTTCTTATGAATATGTTAATATATAAAAATCTCATGGTGTAACTCAAAGTGCAAGTATTTTTGTAAAAATGATCATCTAGGTGTTGTTTTTACAACGGAAATGATCACTTTCATAAGATTCACCAAAGTTTGACCTATAACCTGTGATTTCGAATGCAAACTAAGGTATTTACAGTTCATATTCATAAATAATGGCTCGATCTAAGGAAGTGGCAAGTTGAACCAACAAAAACGGAGTTGTATTGAAGAAACTGCGGCTAAAACAAAATTGGGTATCCGAAGCTAGTTTAGCTACGAAATTAATTGGAGTAAAACTAAACAAATCATGTCTTTGCTAATTAATATGATATTTTATATATATTTACTTTTGATTTGATTTTATATATTTCAGGACCACCGTAAACAACACGAGAGGATTAATTATAAGACCTCATGATTGTACGCAACACGTCATTTGACAACACGGTACTTTATGTACGCAACACGTCATTTGACAACATGGTACCATGGGTCGAGATTAATTCCGATTAATACGAAGACGATGGGGTCTTTATTTATTTTATTGAGCAACTAATTGTGGACCACTAACATCGGACTGTTAACTATAGACTAATAGATATTAAAAGTATTATAAGTATATATGAAACGATTATTTGAAAAGAAAATATGTTGATATATTATATATATGGTTAGGTTCGTGATATCTATCGGAGACCAAGTCATGTTAAATATCTTCAAAGCAAAAGTGAGTATATAGTCCCACTTTTAAACTCTAAATATTTCGGGATGAGAATACATGCATTTTATGATTTACGTTATGGACACAAGTGATAAAAAATATATATTCTACGTTGAGTTGTACCACTGGCATACTTCCCTGTAACTTGGTAACTACTATTTACATGCGGTATTGTAAACGCGAATCCTGTTGATAGATCTATCGGGCCTGATAACCCCAACTGGACTGGACGACCAATATTCAACGGTTGCACAGTACTTCGTTTCGGTAACTATACGTGGTACGGTGTAGTGAGATTTCATAATAAAGGGAATATGACCTTGATTAAATGTTAAGTATGGTTATCAAGTGCTCAACCACTTAGAATATTTTTATTAAAACGTTTGTGTATATGAAATCTTGTGGTCTATATTTATAACGCTGCTAGCATTAAACCTATATCTCACCAACTTTATGTTGACGTTTTAAGCATGTTTATTCTCAGGTGATAATTAAAAGCTTCTGCTGCATTATGCCGAATTTAAGCAAGATTTGGAGTATGCATATTTGTGTCAAAAATAAAACTGCATATCGGAAGATTTGTAATGTGAAATATGTTGGAAATCGTACTGTTATTATCAAATGTAAAGTTTGTAAGACTAAGATTATCGCTAAACAATAATCAATATTATGTTGTTTAAGTCTTTGGTTATAATAAAGTTTATGGTTTGTATTATAAAAACGTATGCAGATTTTTTTTTTAAAAATGTCACATATAGAGGTCAATACCTCGCAATGACACCAATGAATACGTGACGTTTATATTCGATATGAACGGGATGTCTCAGGTGGTATCAAAGCGTTGGTCTTAGAGAACCAGAAAATTTGCATTAGTGTGTCTTATCGAGTTTGTTAGGATGCATTAGTGAGTCTGGACTTTGATCGTGTTTGATTTCGAAAACTATTGCTTATCCTTGTTGGTTAAAAATTAATATGTAAATATTATGAGGTACTAACGTGCTAGTTGTTGTGTGATAGATGTCTGGCATAGAACTTGATATCACATTCAGCGACTCCGAACCAAAATCCTCAGATGGTGTTCTAGTCATTAACATATCCGATGATGAGGAAGAAATACAGGAAATTACGAAAGACAAGTACGAACGAGGAAAGAAACGAAAGGCTACTGAATTGGAAAATCCAAATCCCGAGTTTAGTGAGGATGTTGTGGCACCAACTCCACCAGACATTTCCACCCATATTCCCGCTATTCCTATTAGTTCTATCCTGGCATCCAGTTCTTCGGCCCCTCAGCCAAAACGTAGGGAGACAGCCAGGATAAGCTTTAAGCGATTTCTTTGAACACAAACATTTTGGGTTAAATGATGCGTTGTTGTTTTAAACCATGGGATCGTATAATGTTTTGTATAATATTACTAGTGTAGTTTGCTTAATGTTTGATGTAAGATAAGCATATGTAAAATAGTGAAGTGTAAAATGCAATAATTTTCCATGGTGAAGTATTATTTAGATGGTAGTAATTGATTTCCGTACTAAGCTATTAAGTATGAACTTTAACGGGTAGGTACTACCCTAGATATAATTATAAAACGCTAATAAGAAGAAAAGGCTTTTATAACAATAACTGGTTCATTTTATTAATAAGCTATGATGTACTGTAAATACACACTACATCTATAATATTCCATGTGAATAATTATTTTTTTCATTCTTATTGAAGAATATGGCGCGAATGAACCGAATGACGGAACAAGAAATCGAGGAACTCATCAATCAATGAGTGAACGACAGAATGTTATGGATCGAGGCTACAAGAGGTGCTGCAATTAACCCAAATCCTCATGTGGGATGCACCTACAAAACTTTTCAAGGTTGCAAGCCCTCATCATTCAGTGGAACAGAAGGACCGATCAGTTTAACCCGGTGGATCGAAAAGATTGAGTCTGTGTTTAAAATTAGTGGTTGTATTGAGAAGAACATGACCAAGTATGCATCGTGCACCTTACAAGATAGTGCACTCACGTGGTGGAAAAACTTTGTGAAGGCCGTAGGAGGAGATGTAGCTTATGATACTCCATGGGAAGAATTCAAAACAATGCTAATCAACGAGTATTGTCCAAGGAACGAGGTTAGGAAGTTGGAAGCTGAATTACGAAGCCTGAAAGTTGTTGGTACTGAACTCACCAACTACAATCAGTGATTCAGGGAATTAGCTTTGCTATGTCCCGAATTGGTACCAACCGAAGAACGGAAGATAGAACTGTACAAAGATGGTTTGCCTAAAAATGTCAAGGCAAATGTTACAGCATCAAAACCCAAGACTATTCATGAAGCCATCACTATGGCAAACGAGTTGATGGACCAGATTATTCTGGATAAGAACACCGATGTCAAGTCATCGGAAAACAAAAGAAAGTGGGAAGGTAATCAACAATCCAACAAGAAACAAGAAACCACGCAAGGTGTGGGTAGTGGTTCAAGCTCAGGTTACAAAGGACGAAATCCTTTATGTAACAGATGCCACAAACATCACTCTGATTATTGTAATGTGGTGTGCGATAATTGTAATCGAAGGGGTCATCTTGCTGAAGATTGTAGGATTCCTGTTACAAATACCAATGGCACCAACACTCCTACCACCAATGCAAATAGAACTGCCTTGGCCACTGTTACTTGTTATGGATGTGGGAAACAGGGTCATTATAAGAGCCAGTGCCCGAATCCAGAGAAGAATAATGGATCTGCACGTGGAAGAGCATTTATTATTAATACTAGAGAGGCGTGTGAAGACCCGGAGCTTGTTACGGGTACGTTTACCATTAATAACTTATCAGCATCTATTATATTTGATACTGGTGCTGATAGAAGTTACGTGTGTAGAGACTTTTACGCTAAATTGAATTGCTCATCATTACCTCTAGATGCTAAGTACATGATTGAGTTAGCTAATGGTAAACTAATTAAAGCCGATAAAATTTTCCGTGATTGTAAAATAAATTTAGCCGGAGAAATGTTTAAAATTGATTTGATACCTGTAGAATTAGGGAGTTTTGATGTAATAGTCGGCATGGACCGGATGTCCAAAATAGGAGCTGAAGTTGTATGGGCCAAGAAGGCAATTCGCATTCCTCGTAAGGATAAAACGCCAGTAATGATTTATGGAGAGAAGGGTAACTCAAAGCTAAAACTCATTACTGTTTGAAAGCCCAAAAGTGCTTGAAGAAAGGGTGCTATGCTATCTTACCACATGTTAATAAAGCCAAAACGAACGAAAAAAAGAAGAGCATCAACGACGTGCCTGTAGCAAAAGATTTTCCTGATGTATTTCCGGAAGAGTTGCCGGGATTACCTCCATTTAGATCTGTAGAAATTCAAATAGATCTAGTAACAGGGGCGGCACCAGTGGCTCGTGCTCCATACAGACTTGCACCATCTGAGATGAAAGAGTTACAAAGCCAGTTACAAGAATTACTGGACCGTGGTTTCATTCGACCGAGCACTTCACCGTGGGGAGCTCCGATTTTATTCGTCAAGAAGAAAGATGGATCCTTCTGAATGTGTATAGATTACCGTGAATTAAATAAGTTAACTATCAAGAATCGGTATCCACTACCGAGAATTGACGACTTATTTGATCAACTGCAAGGATCATGTGTTTATTCGAAAATCGACCTAAGATCGGGCTATCATCAACTATGCATCAAAGAAGAAGATATTCCGAAAACTGCTTTCCGGACACGCTATGGTCATTATGAATTTTTGGTCATGCCGTTTGGATTGACGAATGCGCCAGCTGTATTCATGGACCTCATGAATCGATTTTGTAGTCCGTATTTAGATAAGTTTGTTATCTTTTTCATTGACGATATTCTCATCTATTCCAAAAATGAGCAAGAGCATGAGCAGCATTTAAGGTTGGTATTAGAATTGTTAAGAAAAGAACAGTTATACACCAAATTTTCTAAGTGTGTATTTTGGTTGAAAGAAGTGCAATTTCTTGGTCACGTTGTTAGTAGCAAAGGAATTCAGGTTGATCCAGCTAAAATTGAGGCCATTGAAAAGTGGGAGACTCCTAAGACACCAACACAAATACGTCAATTTTTGGGTTTAGCCGGTTATTATATAAGATTTATTCAAGATTTTTCCCGAATAGCTAAACCATTAACAGCGCTAACGCAAAAAGGGAAGAAGTACGAATGGACTTCTGAGCAGGAGAGTGTATTTCAATTACGGAAGAAGAAGTTGACTACGACGCCTATTTTATCGTTACCTGAAGGGAACGATGATTTTGAGATATATTGTGACGCTTCGCGACAAGGTTTTGGTTGCGTCCTTATGCAACGAAAGAAAGTTATTGCGTACGCATCCCGACAATTGAAGATTCACGAGCGAAATTATACGACGCATGATCTAGAACTGGGAGCAGTAGTGTTTGCATTGAAGATATGGAGACACTACTTATATGGGGTTAAATGCACTGTGTTTACCGATCATAAAAGCCTTCAACATATTTTCGATCAAAAACAGCTGAACATGAGGCAACGTAGGTGGGTCGAGCTGATAAACGACTATGATTGTGAGATTCGCTATCATCCCGGGAAAGCAAATGTAGTGGCCGACGCTCTAAGCAGAAAGGAACGAGAGCTAATTCGAGTACGAGCGATGAACATAAAAATTCGCATGAATCTCAACTCACAAATCAAAGAGGCTCAACGAGAAGCTCTTACTAAAGAAAACCTAGGAAATGAAACAATGAAGAAGTATGAGAAGTAACTCATTATACAGGGAGATGGAATTCGATATTTTGCAAAACATATATGGGTACCAAAGTTGGGTGCATTAAGGAAGTTGATATTGAACAAGGCACATAAGATAAGATACTCGATACATCCTAGAGTTGGAAAGATGTATCAAGATCTTAAGACGCATTATTGGTGGCCTAATTTTAAGACAGACGTTGCAACATATGTCGGGGAATGTTTAACTTGTTCTAAAGTCAAAGCAGAACACCAGAAGCTGTCAGGGTTACTTCAACAACCAGAAATCCCAGAATGGAAGTGAGACGGTATTACCATGGATTTTATCACAAAGTTACCCAAGACTGCATGGGGTTATGACACCATTTGGGTAATAGTTGATCGTCTCACCAAATTTGCACATTTCTTGCCTATAAAAGAAATGGATAGAATGGAGAAACTATTACGGTTATACATAAAGGAAATTGTTTCAAGGCATGGAATACCTATTTCCATTATATCCGATCGTGATAGTAGATTTACATCAAAGTTCTGGCAATCACTACAAGAGGCCCTGGGAACTCGTTTGGATATGAGCACCGCATATCATCTGCAAACTGATGGTCAGAGTGAAAGAACAATTCAGACTCTTGAAGACATGCTCACGGCATGTGTGATCGATTTTGGAAACGGATGGGATAAATATCTACCATTAGCAGAATTCTCGTATAATAATAGTTATCATGCGAGCATTAAAGCTGCACCATTTGAAGCACTATATGGAAGGAAGTGTAGATCCCCTATCTATTGGAATGAAGTAGGAGATCGACGATTAACTGGTCCCGAGATCATACACGAAACTACTGAGAAAATAGTACAAATCAAGGAGAGATTGAAAACAGCCCGTAGTCGCCAAAAGAGCTACGCCGATGTCCGAAGGAAACCATTAGAGTTTCAGATCGGTGACATGGTTATGCTAAAGGTGTCACCTTGGAAAGGTGTAATACGTTTCGGCAAAAGGGGTAAACTGAACCCAAGGTATGTAGGCTCGTTCAAGATCATCGAATGCATTGGACCGGTAGCTTATCGACTCGAGTTACCACAACAACTCGTCGGAGTACAAAATACGTTTCACGTTTCAAACCTTAAGAAGTGTCTTCCAAAGGAAGACCTCACCATTCCCTTTGAAGAAATCCAAGTCGACGAGAAACTACAATTCACAGAAGAACCAGTCGAAATCATAGACCGTGAAGTTAAACAGCTCAAGAAGAGCAACATACCAATCGTTAAGGTTTGTTGGAATGCTTGAAGGGGTCCCGAGTTTAATTGGGAACGGGAGGATCAGATGAAACAAAAGTACCCACATTTGTTTCCCGAGAACGCAAAATAGGTACAACTTTAAAATTTCGAGACGAAATTTATTTAACGGGTAGGTACTGTAACGACCTGGATTTTTCCGATTGTTTTTTACATATAAGATTAATATTTACATAAATTAAACATTACCAACATGATAAGCAATCTAAATTGTTGAGTCTTGTGTTTTTGAAAAGAGTTTTACACAACGTTTGACCGTCCAATTTGACCGATGATATCACGAACTATATAACATACGATAATTATACGATTGTGTATATATACGTATTTATACATATTTAACATGATCTAAGGATGGTTTAACATATCATTGTGTACTAATAACAATGAGTTATAAGTATAATTTGAGACTACTAACTTAAGTTTTCAAAACGGTAACTATACGTAACGTTCTTTGACATATATACCTATAATCTATAATGCTTATACAAGTATCGTATAAATACGTATTTAATCACTTTTAAAGGGCTTAAATACATAAAACAACATAAGTATATTCACAAAAGATAGTTATATTTGAATTCTCGTTCCATTTCCTCAAGATTCTACACGTATACTTAGGGTATATGTACCCGTATTATACACAGCTTCTAGATATATTTACTATTAATAAATACCAATTATTAGACCTAAATTATCTGCTCTTAGCAGCCATTGTTAGTCAACAACATGTGGGATCAATTAGGAAGACTTATGAGCTAAAAAACAAACTTAAGGATTTTTTTTTTCTATATAACAAGTAAATTCGTTTTTATGATTTCACCCCATTTTTCCATTCCATTTTCTCATACTTACACTCCAAATTCTCTCTCAAAATACTCCTAACATCATACTTGATCATCTCCAAGCATTTTCACCATCTTTTAGCTTCATAATCAAGGTAAAACTATGTTTAAACTTTGATTCAATTCATGTAAGTTATTTATCTTAAATCAAGATATAAACTTACTTACAACCTTTATTTCTTTTCATGATTTGACTTCTTAATCTTCCAAGTCATCAAGAACAAGTTCATATCTTGTTTATTCAGTAAATTTCTTCATCATACTTGAGGTGTAACCTTTATTCATCATCTTGTTCAATTATAACTATCTTATTAAGAATATACAAATCATAACAACAAGAACATAGTTTGAATGAATTCAAACTTGTTCGCAAACGAAATAGATCCTTCTAACTTTACTTTTAAAGCACTTCAATACCTGTAATATATCATAATGATATGCTAACTTAACAAGATACAACTTGATTTTACAAAGAACACCTTAAAACTGAATCTACATCGTTGGAGTGCAACTGGGGCTGTTTTGGGTTGGATAATTAAAAACCATCTTAAACTTTGAATTGGAAGTTTATATTCTGGAAAAATGATATTTCTTATGAATATATTAATATATAAAAATCTCATGGTGTAACTCAAAGTGTAAGTATTTTTGTAAAAATGATCATCTAGGTGTTGTTTTTACAACGGAAATGATCACTTTCATAAGATTCACCAAAGTTTGACCTATAACTTGTGATTTCGAATGCAAACTAAGGTATTTACAGTTTATATTCATAAATAATGGCTTGTTCCAAGGAAGTGGCAAGTTGAACCAACAAAAACGGAGTTGTATTGAAGAAACTGCGGCTAAAACAAAATTGGGTATCCGAAGCTAGTTTAGCTACGAAATTAATTGGAGTAAAACTAAACTAATCATGTCTTTGCTAATTAATGTGATATTTTATATATATTTACTTATGATTTGATTTTATATATTTCAGGACCACCCGTAAACAACACGAGAGGATTAATTATAAGACCTCATGATTGTACGCAACACGTCATTTGACAACACGGTACTTTATGTACGCAACACGTCATTTGACAACATGGTACCATGGGTTGAGATTAATTCCGATCAATACGAATATGATGGGGTCTGTATTTATTTTATTGAGCAAGTAATTATGGACCACTAACATTGGACTGCTAACTACGGACTAATAGATATTAAAAGTATTATAAGTATATATGAAACGATTATTTGAAAAGAAAATATGTTGATATATTATATATATGGTTAGGTTCATGATATCTATCGGAGACCAAGTCGTGTTAAATATCTTCAAGGCAAAAGTGAGTATATAGTCCCACTTTTAAACTCTAAATATTTCGGGATGAGAATACATGCATTTTATGATTTACGTTATGGACACAAGTGATAAAAAATATATATTCTACGTTGAGTTGTACCACTGGCATACTTCCCTGTAACTTGGTAACTACTATTTACATGCGGTATTGTAAACGCGAATCCTGTTGATAGATCTATCGGGCCTGACAACCCCAACCGGACTGGACGACCAGTATTCAACGGTTGCACAGTACTTCATTTCGGTAACTATACTTGGTACGGTGTAGTGAGATTTCATAATAAAGGGAATATGCGACGTTGATTAAATGTTAAGTATGGTTATCAAGTGCTCAACCACTTAGAATATTTTTATTAAAACGTTTGTGTATATGAAATCTTGTGGTCTATATTTATAACGCTGCTAGCATTAAACCTATATCTCACCAACTTTATGTTTACGTTTTAAGCATGTTTATTCTCAGGTGATAATTAAAAGCTTCTGCTGCATTATGCCGAATTTAAGCAAGATTTGGAGTATGCATATTTGTGTCAAAAATAAAACTGCATATCGGAAGATTTGTAATGTGAAATATGTTGGAAATCGTACTGTTATTATCAAATATAAAGTTTGTAAGACTAAGATTATCGCTAAACGATAATCATTATTATGTTGTTTAAGTCTTTGGTTATAATAAAGTTCATGGTTTGTATCATAAAAACGTATGCAGATTTTTTTAAAAAAATGTCACATATAGAGGTCAATACCTCGCAACGACACCAATGAATACGTGACGTTTATATTCGATATGAACGGGACGTCTCATAATTCATCTTTAGAAACTTTTGGGACTATCAATTTTAACATAAACATTTCAAATAACCCGAATTCGATTTGAAAAACAAGGTTTGACTTTTTAGTTTTAAAATTTGACTCTTCAAATTCGGGTTCGATTTAGCGAATTAAAACTTGAGAAATTGAAGAAACAATCACGATGCAATTTAAAACACTTCTGCACTTCCACTTTTCTTCAAATTCGGGTTCGTGGTTTATTTTGAAGAATATGAATTGATTTATTTGATCTCTCTCTTCTCCCCATAACAGCAACGATTGGCAGAATATCAATGATATTGAAGATGGAAATTGAATGATTAATTTGCAGACAGGAAAAAGGATCACTTGAGGTGGTAGGTTTAGGTGTCGAGAGGAATCACAGGTGCACACAGAAAGAAGAAAACAAAATGTAAAGTGGGAAGGGTACATATTTCTGATTTATTTATTATATGTATTATTACAAATCTAATAATTATAAATATGTTAATAATAATACTATTTAATATTAATAATAATAATTAATAATACTACTACTAATAATAATAATAATAGGAACAATAATAATAATGTTAATAATACTAATCACAAAATAATACTACTAATAAGAAAAATGATAAAAATAATAAAAATAATCTTAAATAAAGATGATAATTTTTAGTAATTATATTGATAATGATAATAATAACTATATAATTGGTATTAATAATTTTATTAATGATATTAGTAATAATACTTATTATAATGATATTAATATTATTAATGATAATAGTAATATGAGTAATAATAATACTATAACAATTTATATATATATCAAAATTATATCTATAGATTATATATCTAAAATAATAATATTGATAACATTAGT
Source organism: Rutidosis leptorrhynchoides (assembly GCF_046630445.1). Classification (NCBI taxonomy): domain Eukaryota; kingdom Viridiplantae; phylum Streptophyta; class Magnoliopsida; order Asterales; family Asteraceae; genus Rutidosis; species Rutidosis leptorrhynchoides. Next base: position 263,777,427 of record NC_092336.1, read on the forward strand.
ATTGATATTAATATTGAAAGTAATAATAATATCATTATAACAACCTACATTTATAATTAAATTTAATATATTGGTATTACATTTTATTGATTATGTAATATCACTATATAATATTTATTTTGTAATAACTTATTTTGAGTATTAACTTCTTATACATTTTAATGCATATACATTGTACATATTTTAATTATGTGCAGAAATCATATATATTTTATATAGATTCATTATATTATTTTACTTATTTAATTCAGATGATTAAACTGCATTCTATAATTCCAATTCATTATATATACTTATTTTTATATTTAAGTATACATATATATACATATTTACTTGCAAACAATTGTTCGTGAATCATCGGGCTTAGTCAAAAGGTTAAATGATTCCATATAAATAGTTCAAAATGTTTGAGATTCAACTTAACAGACTTTGCTTATCATGTCGAAATCAAATAAGGATCAAGTTTAAATTTGGTCAAAAATTTCCGGGTCGTCACAGTACCTACTCGTTAAAGAAATTTCGTCCTGAAATTTGATCGTGGTCGTCATAGTTAACATTAAAAATATTTTCCTGACGAATTTGAGCTGATAAATAGAATTTTATTTCTGTTAAGTAATATGAATAAGATAATTCGATTACTCGAAGAGTACGAGTGAAGCTATCACTAAATTGTGAAATGAGAAAGACATATTTCATCATAACTTTTGACTAGTCATGCTTGAATTCCAGAATTCAAGGGATTTAAAAGAAATTCTTTGGAAATCTATAAGATCTGATTCTTCGTCGAATAAGGAAATCAGGATCTCTCCAATTAAATGCGGAGATCTGCCTTGATTACTCTGTCTGGCATTTCCATTATAAATTAAACTCTTCCGTTCCATTATTTTCACCCTTCCTATACTTTCTTTCTTAGTTCATACATTCAAAAGGTTATGAAAATGTTTAATCCAGTTCTAATCCTTGATATTTTCCTAATTATCATATCTGTCATCCTTCTCTTCAACCTTTCACCAAAAAAATCTGTTGACTTCTACTATTGCCTTGAGGTGATACTATTCTTAATTATACCGTGTCTTTATATTGCTATTCGTATTAATATCCACGTTTGTAACTTCCGTGTTGTTATTGTGCTTTATATTTTCTCTTATATTTTGGAGCTCTTTGCCTTTTTATTATCCTCCCGACCTCTAGTAAAGCGAGTAACGGTCCAAAATTCGTAAGTATGGAATTTCGGATAAACATCATGTTCTAAATAAGAAATAATGTATTAGCACGATTTGATTTGTCAAATTACCAGAATCACTGGGAATAGAACTATCAAGAATATACTTTCTTGATATGTTCAGAAGTTAAACAGAATGAAAGAGTTATGTATCATGGCACATGATGACGTTATGATCTGTGAATCATCACGTTCCATTAGAAACTCGGCATGACTTACTGTAATATAATCACATTGATCAAGTGTCATTATATTATACTAACTCATGCATAAGTTCCCAACACTACTTCAAAAATATTCATACTTTAAACTCGAAGGTTTCAGAATTTAGAAACTAAACAGTTTCCTTTATGATGTAATACAGATAACACGAGGAGATAAATGATTTCGGAAGAGAATATTTATGAAAATATCCTCAAAAATATCGAAGATATTTATGATGATATTTTGGAATTTCTAAGTTCAAAGGTTGATGAAGAAAAATTTTCCGCAAGATTTTAACATGACTTCGGAGCAAGATATTCTCTAAAGATTTCATCGGAAACAGAATCATCAGGATCCTTTTATGTACAAGTTTAGTCCTTGTTTAGAGTCTCTTTCATGATTTGATAAATTCATTTTTTTTCAGTATCAAAATCTTTGAGCTTTTTCAACACTCCATTCTTTATCAAACTTTTGACTGTTACGGTCGTTTACAGTTTTTTTTTCTGCTTCATTCAACTTTTAAATATTCAGAGTATTGATTCGCAGACTGGGCGCTTTTCAGAATTTCAGAATGGAAGATCATAATTGTAAAAAAAAAATGTTATATGTATACATATAACTGTTGATGTAGAAACGTTGCGAGATTCAAAATACTGATTGCTGATTCCCGATAATTGGTATGACAATTCTTGTTACAATATGCGGATGAGTATATGATAGGGTTTCAATGAACAGATAGAATGGTTTTTCGGAGAGACTTAAGCCAATGAGTAATGAAGTTACTGGTAAGTTTACTGCTAATGTGGTGGAATAAAAACGGTTCTCCGGTAACGATGACGAAATGAAAACTTATATATCGAGGTTATAATAAAACTAATCCGAATGAAAACTTGAAGTTGACTTGCTGGAGCTGTGACAAAATTGGCTACTTTGGAAAGGGACTGTAAAGTTATTTTCGGTAATAACAACGCCAAAGGAGCTAACACAGACATGTGTTAAACGTTTACTCAGGTTCCGAGTATTTTTAGGTGCATAACTATATGCATCAATCTTTTCTCCCGTAGATGAAGTGTGGTTGGTTCATCCTCTCGATTGAAGTGTTTTTAAGAATCGTGAAAGGTTTGAACGCAGTTTGTAATTGTCAAGATACAAACGAGGATTAAGATGAAATCAAGTGGAAAACTTGAAGAATTGTTTAGTTTCATATGTTATAGTCAATATTTTAATTCATTTTAATTGTCCAATGTTGGTAGTCCACAGTTAGCAGTTCACAGTTACTAATTCAATAATTTATATATAGTTTATAATATTCGAATTAATTAATACGTATCGTGATCCGTTATATACATGTCTCAGACTCGATCACAACTCAAAGTATATATATTATTTGAGAATTAACCTCAACCCTGTATAGCGAACTCGATCATTACAGCATATAGAGTGTCTACGGTTATTCCAAATAATATATATAGATGCGTCGATATGATATGTCAAAACCTTGTATACGTGTTCCGATATTTAAATGTGTAAATAACAGTATTTAAATGACGATAAATAAAGTGCATAAAAAAATAACAGAAATTAAATGACGATAAATAAAATTGCGAGAATTAAAATTGCGATAAAATAAATTGCGATAATTAAATTGCGATAAATAAATTGCGATAATTAAAATGTAATACGGAATTAACAGTTAGCTAGGAACAGTTAGCTAGGATTAGTTAGCGTGGATTCTTAACAAAATTTCTCATAATTAATTTGTTTGTTTCTAACAAATTTTATTTTGTCCAATGTTTTCTTCATTATGCCACTTGTTGAATTCTGATAAGTCAAAATTCAAATATGAAATTGAATGAAAATGGTTATTCTGCGGTGAACGGATACGTATATCGGTGGTTGTAAGTAGGATAGTAAATGACGGTTGAATCAACTTCGAAGAATGTACAGTGTAACTTATTAAGGTTAAATCTAAATATTCCTCGGGTATTACCTACCCATTAAAATATTTTAACCATTAACAGTTTGTACGAAAGAATGTTTAATTACAATCTTTGTGAAAATATACTTACATATATATTTTCTTCAGATGTAATCATGGATTTAATGAGTTAATATAGTATTAAACTCATTTGGTTTACCATCAAAACTAGAATACACAATCTCTATAACATTAGAGATTACATAATCGCCATGAAGAATGAAGATAATTGATGTAGAACGATACGTAGAATGATGATTATACTTGAGGTACAGAATGAGATGTTGAGGCATGGATTGTTGATGGTACTGGTGCTGTTACTGATGGTACTGTTGGTGCCGATGATGTTGTTGAAGCTGGTAAATTTTGCACTATATTCTCCAAAAATCATTACTCAGGCGCGAAGCTTGTTAACTTCTTCGATTACTCTGGGATGATTGTCGGTCAGAACGAGCGGATGAATAAGGTTTAGAATTGTGGATAGAAAATAATTGTGAAGAAATACTCTGGAAATAAGTGTGGAAATGGTGTTTCGAATGGGTTCGCCGGTAAATTTTTCAGGTTCTTCACCAAGAAGTGAATTCGGTTGGTGGGAGGGATTGCCTTCTTCACGTCTCCATTGATTAAGTAGACTACGAACCCATCTCCAATTCATCCAGAATAGATGATGGCTAATTGATTGATTCATTCCGGTTACACTGCTTTCGGAGCTCGAGTGAAAATCCATATCAGAATAGCTGTAGGAATAACTATCGGAATAGCTATCGAAATCTGAGGGACTCGAACTGGTTGAGTGATTCATCTCTTATGATCAGATGAAGTATTTTCGGTAAGAAATAGATTATAGGATGTAGATTATTACCCTGCAATACATAATTTACATATGCATATATAGTACTAAAATCCCATAAGTTACGGAGGAATCTACGGAAGCTGTCAGGCAAAGGTAATAATAACAGATACGCTAAGATATGAATTTTTCTATACACTATCTACGAAATAGAGGCAATAAGACGTGTCTAGACTTTAAGGATGATAAGCAAATAATTTTTGACACTAAATGATAAGCAAAACTTTTGACATGCAGACACGGTCGAAGTCCAGACCCACTAATGCATCTAAACAACTATCAGTTAGACACACTAATGCAAGACCTGGTTCGCTAAGACCATCGCTCTGATACCAACTATCATTACAGTGGGGACAACCACCGTCCCACCCAGTGCCTTCCCAGCTAACCGCCTGGTGACCACTGAGTGTACCTCAGATACTGATTTTAGGGCCTGCCTCTTGGCTACTGCCAACCCTCGTAAGGGATCGCAAGGAGTAAGAGACAATGCTTCGTCACAGGTAACACTATGAGAACCTCCTTTACAACTAACCTGCCACACATGGACGGTGTTATACTAGCTCTGATGCCAACTGTCATGACCCGTCCTAATCCATAAGAACGAATACATTGCACTTGGTTACATCGCGAGGTACTTGACCTCTATATGATAAATTTTACAAACATTGCATTTGTTTTTCAAAGACAAACTTTCATTTCATCGAAAGTTGACGGCATGCATACCATTTCATAATATATTCAACTATAATTGACTTAATAATAATCTTGCTGAACTCGACGACTCGAATGCAACGTCTTTTGAAATATGTCATGAATGACTCCAAGTAATATCTCTAAAATGAGCAAATGCACATCGGAAGATTTCTTTCATACCTGAGAATAAACATGCTTTCAAGTGTCAACCAAAAGGTTGGTGAGTTCATTAGTTTATCATAATCAATCATTTTCATCATTTTAATAGACCATAAGATTTTCATTTTCATTTCTCATAAATATACGTCCCATGCATAGAGACAAAAATCATTCATATGGTGAACACCTGGTAACCGACCTTAACAAGATGCATATAGAATATCCCCATCATTCCGGGACTCCCTTCGAACATGATAAATTCGAAGTACTAAAGCATTCGTTACTTTAGATGGGGCTTGTTGGGCCCAATAGATCTATCTTTAGAATTCGCGTCAATTAGGGTGTCTGTTCCTTAATTCTTAGATTACCAGACTAAAAAGGGGCATATTTGGTTTAATAATCCAGCCATAGAATGTAGTTATAAGTACTTGTGTCTATTTCGTCAAACATTTATAAACGCAGCGCATGTATTCTCATTTCCAAAATATATATTGCAAAAGCATTTAAAAAGGGAGCAAATGAAACTCACCTAATGTATTTTGTAGTAAAAATACATATGACTATATTGAACAATGCAGGATTGGCCTCGGATTCACGAACCTATATCATTTGTATATATATATTAAAACATATACTCGTAAACCACGTAAAAGACTAATCTTTATATTATTTTTAATAATATACTTGTTAAATTATTTGTTACATAGATATATGTATATTTGATTTATCTATTTTATTTAACTAGCGTTTATCTTTCATTATCACATATTAATAGTAATAATTTATATTAGGGTTTATATATATAAAAATATATATATATGTATATATTAATTTATATATTATATATATATAGCTTAGTTATTATATCGTTAATAATAAAATTATAGTGATATGTGATTTTTATATTCTGGTAATGTGTTTTTATATAAAAATATTTATTTGTAGTAATATTAATAATAATAACTATGAATATAACAATTTTACTAATAATAATAATAATAATAATAATGATAATAAGTTTAATTATAACTATACTAATAGTCATATTACCAATAATAGTGATTTTATTAATATTACTTTTGTTGATAATAACAATACTTATAGAAATACTAATGATATTAATGTTTCTAATATTTGTAAATCTAAATATGATAACAATATTAATGATATTTATAATACTAATAATAGTGATAATAATAATACAAATTATACTAATAACCATATTCTAACATTAGTAATAACAATAATTTTGTTAATCATTTTAATATTAATGATAATAATAATAGTAACACGAATAATAATAATAACACTAATAATAATAATAATAATAATAATAATAATAATAATAATAATAATAATAATAATAATAATAATAATAATAATAATAATAATAATAATAATAATAATAATAATAATAATGATACTACCTAATAATAATGATAATGATACTAATTGCATTTATGATAATAAAAATTTTATTTCTAGAATTAGTAATAATAACATAACAATAATAATTTATAATCTCAATAATAATAATAATAATAATAATAATAATAATAATAATAATAATAATAATAATTATTATAGTAATAATAATCATAATAATAATAATAATAATAAATATGAAAATATAAAAGTGTATACCCTTTTTATAAACTTCACTAAAAAGAATTGTCCATGACGGGGTTAGAACCTGAGACCTCTCGATAACCCGTACCCTTCTTAAACCAATGCTCCAATTCCATTTATCTGATTAAACCTATAACCTAAAAGTATTTATCCTGTATTGTTTCTGTTCTATTTCTTCCCCTTCTTCTTCACGAATCAGTCGACCTAGGAACCAAAGTGAATCATAACACACATACAAAATTGGTGTAAAACTTGAATCATAACACTGAAACGACCTGGAGTAATGTGTTTAAATAAATAAAAATGAAGTCGAACAGCAGCAGAAGGAGCTGTGCCCGTAAAAAAAAATACACTCCATTATTGAATTCAAAATTTGAAACATTTTTACACAATGATTTCTACATGAACTAGGTCTTAATTCATCTTTAGAAACTTTAGGGACTATCAATTTTAACAGAAACATTTCAAATAACCCGAATTCAATTTGAAAAACAAGGTTTGACTTTTTAGTTTTAAAACTTGACTCTTCAAATTCGGGTTCGATTTAGCGAATTAAAACTTGAGAAATTGAAGAAACAATCACGATGAAATTTAAAACATTTCTGCACTTCTACTTTTCTTCAATTGTTTTTGAATTAAATTAGAGGTTAAATGGGTTCGTGGTTTGTTTTGAAGAATATGAATTTATTTATTTGATCTCTCTCTTCTGTGATAACCCGAAAATTTCCGACCAAATTTAAACTTTAATCTTTATATTATTCTGACACGATAAGCAAAGTTTGTTAAGTTGAATCTCAAGAATTTTAAACTATGTCCATAAATTCATTTAAACCTCGATCAAGTTCCAATGATTCACGAACCATTAAATTGAACGAACATGATTATATATGTATATGTGTATATATTATAACTTGAAAACATTAACAAAGTATTAGGCGTATAATACTTTATATAAACGTATTTGTTTCAAAATATATTCTAATAGTTATTAACGGAATTCGAAGATAATATCAAATGACTGATTTATCAGATACATTGTGATATGATTACGGGTCTATGTTATGAGGTCCACTGTGATTTGAGAAATCTATTCTTTTTGACAACATTCGGAAAATGGTAAAGTGATTTATAAGTAAGAACGTAGAGTGTAAATAACTTAGATGTTGGATATCGACAAGTTAAGTAACTCGACATTTTTCATTAAGATGATTTCATACGTTTATTTAACATTTGGATTTTATCACATGCTTCACCAACAGACTGTAATTTAAAAACTTGAAACCTATTATGAATATATATGAATCTACTTTTCTAAAACGTTTTATGATATAACGATTTTCATTATTTTAATCTTTAAACAAAATAATTCTTAAATATATTTAGTTTTGGAAAATAAAATTTTCATATTTATTTGATTTAGTTTCAAACGTACAAAAAACGTTTTCAGTTTAAAAATAACTTTATTATTAAAACGTATATAACTTTTATAAATATCTAGAACCACTTTTGACAACTCATTACTTAACTATTATGATAAAGATAACGATATTTATATTTTATTTTATTAAGTATATATAACGATTTAAATTAATATTATATATATTTATACGCGTATTATACGTACATATTTTTATATACTTTTACTGTACTTAAACTTTACCTTTACTATATTTTTACTTTACTTTAACTTTAATAACTCACTTTAATAATTCATACTTTAATAATTGACTTTAATAATTCATACTTTAATAATTCACATTAATAATTCAAAAATCTATTATAAATAGAATTCAATAGGTTTCATTATTTTATAGAAACTTGAAAATATTTTCTCTAAACTCTCTCAATCGATTTACATATATATATTTACTCCGTATTATTTCAAGATATTATTAGTATACATAAAATATTTCGACGGAGTGCTGTTCGAGTGATTTCGAAATTGTTTTTCGAGCGGGATAGAGCTAAGCAAATTATGGGTTATAGCTATGGAGGTTATGGGTATGATTCGGGAGTATTACTCGTAAGTCAAACTAGTGTTTATCATCTCCGTTGCGTCTACGTACTTTTCCTGCAATATTGAATCTCAATATTGATACGTGAGTACTCATAATTTAATTTTTATATATTAATAGTGTATCCCTGACTAGTGCTCGAGAATATAGGATTATGCATGCTTGTACTTTTGATATTGTCATTAGATAGGTTATGTTGAATCATGAATTAGTTACGTATGCGGTTGAGATAAGGTATAAGATATGCATGTCGTTGGAAAGCTAGCGAAAAATTAAGAACTTTTCATTTAGATATCGAATGGTTTCGATGAACGGATTTGAACTTATAGTGAATTGAATTTTTGTAGTATTATTAAAAATTATTATTATTATCGTCGTTATTATCGTCGTTCTAGTTTTATATTATTATTACTATTATCATTATCAATAAAAGGAATTATCATAAAAATTTGTTATTTTTATTATTATTACTATCGTTATTATCGTTAAAGTTATAATTAGTATTATTATTATTATTATCTAATTATTATTATTATTATTATTATTATTATTATTATTATTATTATTATTATTATTTTTATTATTATTATCATCATTATTAATATATATATATATATCATTTTTTAAAAATGGTTATTGTTATTGTTATTATTATTATTATTAATTATTATCATTAAAATAGTTATTAGTATTATCGTTAATAATATCATAGTAATTATCATTATTAGTATTATTGTAATTAAAACTAATATAAGTAATACCTAATTATTTTTATTACTATTATTATCATTATTATGAACACGATATAAAAGACGATTAAAAGCTATTAAACAAAACGATTAGGAAATAATGAGTATGAGTATCATGATGAAATTAAAAGATTATAAGATATTGATTTAGATAAAATTATCGTTCTTATTATTTTTATCATTACTATTATTATTAAAAGTATCGTTAGTATTAAAAACTATCATTTTAACAAAAAATTATCATTTTAATAGAAATATCATTGTTATTATAAAATATCATTATTATTATCATTTTAAATAGAATTATTATTTTAAGGTTAATATTAAAAAAATATTGTAAATATTAAAGTCATCATAATTAGAATTATCATTTTATCATAATGTCATTTTTAGTAATTATAAATATTGATATTTTTATTAATAGAATAATAATTATTATTATTACAAAATAATATAACTTTTACTTACTATTATTATAGATATTATTTTATCAAATAAATATGTGATACAAACATATTTTACTACGTGTAATAAAATTACTTTAATAATACCTATCATATTATCTTTATGATATTAAATGAACTCTATAAATTTTATTACTTAATATATATAAAAGTATATTTTATTATATAAATTTTAATATAAAATTTTATTTATTAATAAATGAATTATATTATTTACTCTAATAAATCTTTTAAAAATATTTAAAAATATAAAATGACGATATTTAAACTATATATTAATCATGTATAGATTTTGGAAATTATTTTGAGTCAAACTGACTTTTCTTGACCTTTACATATTATTCTCGAGCCTTAGGATTGTGATACACTATGACTTGACCTAATTTGTTAGACAAATATTGACCAACACATAAATATATATAATTAATTTAGGTTCGTGAATCCGAAGCTAACCTTGCACTTGTTCAATGACGTTATATGTATTTTTACTATGAAATACAGTATGGTGAGTTTCATTTGTCTTTTTACCCTTTATATTTTTGGGCTGAGAATACATGCGCAACTTTTATAAATGTTTTACGAAATAGACACAAGTAATTGAAACTACATTATATGGGTGAATGATCGAAGCCGAATATTCCCCTTTTGCTTGGTAACCTAAGAATTAGTAAACCGATCTACTAATTGACGCGAATTCTAAAGATAGATCTATTGGGCCTAACGAACCCCATCTAAAGTACCGGATGCTTTAGTACTTCGATGTTGTTTTTATCATGTCCGAAGGATTTCCCAGAATGATAGGTGATATTCTTATATGCATCTTGTTAATGTCGGTTACCAGGTGTTCACCATATGAATGATTATTTTTGTCTCTATGCATGGGACGTATATTTATGAGAACTGGAAATAAAATTCTTGTGGTCTATTAAAATGATGAAAATGAATGATTATGATAAACTAATGAACTCACCAACATTTTGGTTGACACTTTAAAGCATGTTTATTCTCAGGTGTTAAAGAAATCCTCCGCTGTGCATTTGCTCATTTTAAAGATATTACTTGGAGTCTTTCATGGCATATTTCGAAGAACGTTGCATTCGAGTCATTGAGTTCATCAAAGATTATTATTATTAAGTCAATTTATAGTTGGATAGAGGATATTATGAAATGGTATGCATGCCTGACAATTTTCGATATAAAGAAAGTTTGTCTTTTAAAAACGAATGCAATGTTTGTAAAATGTATCATATAGAGGTCAAATACCTCGCGATGTAATCAACTATTGTGAATTGTTTATAATGTATATGAACGGGTCCTTTCAGTTGGTATCAGAGCGGTGGTCTTAGCAAACCAGGTCTGCATTAGTGTGTCTAACTGATAAGTTGTTAGGATGCATTAGTGAGTCTGGACTTCGACCGTGTCTGCATGTCAAAAGTTTTGCTTATCATTTCTAGTCGTAAATCATCTACTTATCAACCTTAGGAAATTACCTGCTTATCATTATTAGTCTAGACACGTCTTGCTATATTAATTGCATGAGTAGTGTATAGACAAAAATTCATATCTTAGCGTATCTACTAAATCATATCTTATCGTATCTGTTACTTTAAACTTTGCCTGACATATCCCGCAAATTCCTCCGTAATCTACGAAATCTTTTGATCTATATATATAGATATCCTATGTAAATAGAATACCACCCGATAGCCAGAAAATCATTTTATATCGAAAAATCCTTTATCCAATCGTACGAAATAGAATTTGTCATCAGTTCAAGTCACTCGGATTCCGAAATGGAATCCCATTCAAGCTCCGAAAGCAGTGTGACCGGAATGGATTAACCAATCAGTCATCACCTATTCTGGATGAATTGGGGATGGGTTCGTAGCCTCCTCAATCATTGGAGACAAGAAGAAGGTGATCCCTTCCATCCACCACATTGCCCTCTTGGTGATGAATCTGAAGTACTTACCGGCGAACCTGTTCGAGACACCATTTTCTCTCTCATTTCCAGGGTATCTCGTCATGATTACATACTACATCAAATTCTAGATTTTATTTATCCACTCGTCTTAACTGACAATCACCCCGGTGTAATAGAAGAAGTCAACGAGCTTCGCGCTCGGGTAATGGATTTGGAGAATATGGTGCAGATATTACAAACACCAGCAGTAGCACCAACAACATAACTAGTACCACCATCATCAACGCCAACAGTACCATTACCACCTCCAACCACAACCGCGTCGTAAACCTCAACTTCACAATCTGTCCCACGAGCATCAACGTCATACGCACTATGAAAGGAACCGTCCTATTCCATCCGGATGAAGTCCGTATCGATTATAAACGATTCATAATAGTTGATTACATCGCGAGGTACTTGACCTCTATATGATACAATTTACAAACATTGCATTCGTTTTTGAAAAGACAATATTTCATTACATCGAAAGTTGACTGCATGCATACCATTTCATAATATATCTAACTATAATTGACTTAATAATAATCTTGATGAACTCAATAACTCGAATGCAACGTCATTTGAAATATGTCATGAATGACTTCAAGTAATATCTCTAAAATGAGCAAATGCACAGCGGAAGATTTCTTTCGTACCTGAGAATAAACATGCTTTCAAGTGTCAACCAAAAGGTTGGTGAGTTCATTAGTTTATCATAAATAATCATTTCATAATTTTAATATACCACAAGATTTCATATTTCCATTTCTCATAAACATACGTCCCCTACATAGAGACAAAATATCATTCATATGGATTGAACACCTGGTAACCGACATTCACAATATACATATAAGAATATCCCCATCATTCCGGGATCCTCCTTCGGACATGATATAAATTTCGAAGTACTAAAGCATCCGGTACTTTGGATGGGGCTTGTTGGGCCCGATAGATCTATCTTTAGAGTTCGCGTCAATTAGGGTGTCTGTTCCCTAATTCTTAGATTACCAGACTTAATAAAAAGGGGCATATTCGATTTCGATAATTCAACCATAGAATGTAGTTTCACGTACTTGTGTCTATTTCGTAAAACAGTCATAAAAGCAGCGCATGTATTCTCAGTCCCAAAAATATATATTGCAAAAGCATTTAAAAAGAGAGCAAACGAAACTCACGCATATAATTATTGTAAAATAGTTAATAAAGCATTTGCATGTTTTCTCAGCCAAAAAATGTAATGAGTAAAAAGGGAATAATGAAACTCACCTAATGTATTTTGTAGCAAAAATACATATAACGACATTAAACAACTGAACAATGCAGGGTTGGCCTTCGATTCACGAACCTATATCATTTGTGTATTTATATTAAAATGTATATTCGTAATCGGACAAAATTTAATTATTATTAGTGATATAGTTTTTATATTAATAACTTATATTCATTTTATAATATAAAAGCATAAATTTTGTTATGTTGATTGTAATAAATATATATTTATATATAAATGTCATTTGTTTGTTTAGAACAGTATAATAATAATACAAGAAAATATTTGAAATGATTAGAATAATGATATTACTAATAAAAGTCATGATATTTATTTTAGTAATCACATAATAATATTACTTGTGATAATATAACTAATATTACTTATGTTAATTTTGTTTATAAAAAGATATTAATACTAATATCTATGAAAATAATAATAATTTATATTATTTTTACAATAATAATAATATTAAACATATTTATCATAATAATACTAATATTAAAGTTTTAAAATTAATAATAATAAATATAACACTTGTAGTTATAATAAAGTTAACAATTATGATATTTACAATAATAATTACCATATTACATATAATACTAGTATTTATGACAACAATAATACTATATTTATAATACTCTCAAAATTTATATTAATACTCATGATAATCACTAATATTCAAATATTAATAACAATAGTTACAATAATAATGATAATAATAATAATAATAATAATAATAATAATAATAATAATAATAATAATAATAATATTCAGTTTTATAATTATAAACCTAACAATAATAATATTTAATATTTGTATTAGTAATAAAGATAACAATATTACTAATCGCAATAACAATAACTAATCATAACAATAATAATAAAAATAAAATTTATAATAATAATAGTTTTAAGAAAACTACCTCATCAAAAATCGGCCCAAAAAAGATATATAATGACCAAGTCATGGCTCGAACCCGAGACCCCTCGCTCAACCGCTAACACTCTAAACCCTTGCTCTAATTCCATTTTTCTGATTTAAACTCACAAAATAAATATATAACCCGTCGTTCTAATTCTCCCTTCTTCTTCTTCTTCCCTCAAATCATACGATCCAATACATTTGCATCTTGTTAACATATACAAAACTGATTTTATGGTGTAATATTCGATACAACAACAACAACTATATAAGATTAACTGAATTAAAGAAGAAAAAAAATAATTAAAAGATACATAAGAAAAATTCTGCTGTCGCAGATTTAAAAAAAAAAATTTAATTAAAAAACGAATTCAAGCAAGTTTTGGACAATGTTTATAACATAAGATAGGTTGGAAATCATCATTAGAAATGTTCCAAATCCTTAATTGGTTCTGAAACATCAAAACAACTTCAAATTTCACGAATAACAAATGGGTTGACTTTTTACTTCGAAACTTTGACTTGCAAATTAGAACTCAATACGAAAAATTGGATTTTGAAACTTTACAAATAGTTTATATAAGAGATTCCTAACAATTCTGCATTTAAGGATTTTCAAATAAAACTTTAATTCGAATTTTGACTCTAAGAATGAAGAACAGAGATATTTTGACTAGTTTTCTTGAATTTCTTCATTTTCTTTTCAGACTGCAGTATGTAAATCCTATAGTGTAATTAAGTACTTGATTTAACAGTAATATTGATTTGTAATTGATCTGTGAAATGGACGTTTATGGATATGGACGAATTTTTCAAGCTGGAACAAGGAAAAAAAATAAAACAGAATAAATATATATTCAATTCGTACATTCACATGATTTGATTGTTAGCAACTTTTGTTTCCATCTGAATGTATCTGTATTATTAATAATTTATAGAATAGATAATATGCAGTTAATAAATGAGTAGTAATAATAATTATAGTAATAACATTAATAATAGTAATATCAAATTAATAAAATTATACTATTAATAATGATAATTAATAAAAATAACGTAAGTAATGATAATAATAATATAAATGATAATAATAATCTTATTAGTTTTAATAATATTAATAGTAATATTACTAATGTAAATAAAAATGTTAATATCAATATTGATAATAATAATGAGAGTTGTACTAATATTTTTGATATAACAATTTATGCTTATCAAATCTTATCTAATATTTAATTAATAGTACTGGTATCAATATTAATAATGAAAGTAATATAATAGCTTTATATTAACTTGTAATTAATAATAATAATACATATATTAATTATGTAATATTTATATTATATAATAGCATATTTGGATATTTAATATTTATATATATTATGACATACATATAATATTAGTTGTGTACAGAATTCATATATATACCTATATATATATATATATATATATATATATATATATATATATATATATATATATATATATATATATATATATATATATATATATATATTATTTATTTATTTATTTATTTTAAATAACATCTTAAATTATTTTGCATTTTACTCTTCATATTTAATTCAAATGATTAAATGGTATTATATTAATTTAAATTAATATATGAAATTTTATTTATACTTACATATATATAGATATATATAGATATAGATATATATATATATATATATATATATATATATATATATATATATATATATATATATATATATATATATATATATATATATATATTTATTTACGTTTTTATTTACACACAATCGTTCGTGAATCGTCGGGAATGGTCAAAAGGCAAATCTATTTATGTAACTGTTCCAAATTTTTGCGACTCGGTTTATAGACTTTGTTTATCGTGTCTGAATCATAATAAGATTTAAGTTTAAATTTGGTCGGAAATTTCCGGGTCGTCACAGTACCTACCCGTTAAAGAAATTTCGTCCCGAAATTTGAGTGAGGTCGTCATGGCTAACAATAATTATGTTTTCCTGACGAATATGAGTTGATAACTTGAGTTTTATCATCATTGAGCAATATGGATAAAAATAATTCGATTATTCGAAGAGTGCGAATGAAGCTATTCACAAAAGAATGAAATGAGAAACAAAGATTTGTTTTTAACTTTTGACATAGTCAGGTTTGAATTTAGAAAATAAGGCGCGTCTTAACTTTTGACATTGCCTTGGTTGAATTCCGGAATTTAAGGGATTTAAAGAAAATCTTGAAGATCTATAAAATCTGAATCTTCGGGGTTTATGGAAATTAAGATCTCTTTAATTAAATACGGTAATCTGCCCCGATTACTACGTCTGATATTTTCTTTATAAATTTACCTTTTCCGTTCCATTTATTTTCACCACTTCTATACTCAATTCCCAAATTCAAAATATTTATGAAAATGCTTAATCCAGTTCTGATCTTTGTTCTTATTCTAACTATCGCCATGATCGTTCTTCTTTTCCAACTTCAACCAGAGGAGTCTGCTTTTCTACTTTGCCCTCGGGATTATAATGTTTTTAATTCTCCCGTGTCTTTATGTTGCGATAAACATTGATATACACGGTTTGTAATTTGTATGTTGTTATCGGGCTTTATATTCTCCCTTATATTCCAAAGCTCTATGCTTTTGTTTCCTCTTCTCGACTTCAAGTCAAGCGAATAATGGTCCAGAATTTGTAGATACAGAGTTTCGAATGATTATAATGTTCAAAGCAGGAAGGAACGTGATAGCACGATTTGATTTTCAAATTTATCAATCATCACGGAAGATAGAACCATCAAGAATACATTTTCTTGATTTGTTCAGGAGTTAATTAGAATGAAAGAGTTATGTGACATGGCATATGATGACGTTATAATCTGTGAATCATCACGTCCCATTAGAAACTCAGCATGACTTACTGTAATATAATCACGTTGATCAAGTGTCATTATATTATACTAACTCATGCATCAGTTCTCAACATTACTTCAATATATTTTAAGCTCGAAAGTTTACAGAATATAGAAACTAACAGTTTCTATATGATGTAACACCGATAGCACGAAGAGATTAATGATTTCAGATAAGAACAGTTATGAAAATATCTTCAGAAATATGGAGGATATTTATAATGAAAGATACGATGATATCTTGGAATTTCTAATATCGATGGATGATGGAAACTATTGCCTGCAAGGGTTTAGAGTAAGGAGCAAGATATTCACTAAACACTTTTTAGCAGACATTGAATCATTTGGATTCTTTGAAGTCAAACTTATTCTTTGTGATTTATCCACGGCTTCCTTCATAGTTTGCTCAATTAGTTTTTCAGTTTCAAACTTTTTCTGAGCTTTGCCAACCTACAATTCTTTATCATCAACTTCCGACGATTAAGGTCATTTACGGTTGTCTACGGTTTCTGCTGCTTCATTCAGCTTTTTCAACATTGAGAGTATTTGATTTGTAGACTGAGTGTTTTTCAGGATTTCAGAATGAAAGACCATAATTCTAAAAGATAAATGTTATACATATAACTGTTGATGTAGATATGCTGTGAGTTTTCAAAGTACCGATTGCTGATTCCCGGTAACAATAAAAGAGTACGCATATATATCAAGGTTTTAGTAAGGCTAGTCCGACTGAAACGTCGAAGTTAACTTGTTGAAGCTGTGACAAATTTGGCTAATTTGGAACGAAATTGCAAATTGATTTTTGGTGATAACAATGCCAAAGGAATTAGCACAGATACGTGTTAACGTTTATTCAGATTCTGAATGTTTTCCAGTGCATAACTATATGTATAAATCCTTCCTTCCGTAGCTGAAGTGTGGTTGGTTCATCCTCTCGATTGAGGTGTTTTCAAAATTCATGAAAGGTTTGAACGCAGATTGCACTAGTCAATATACAAATGAGGTTTAAGATGAAAATCAAGTGGGAAACTTGAAGTATTGTTTAGTTTCATATGTTATAATCAATATTTTAATTTATTTTAATTGTCCACTGTTGGTAGTCCTCAGTTGATTAGTCTACAGTTAGCTAGGAACAGTTAGCTAGGATTTTGTTAGCGTGGATTCTTAACAAAATTTCTCATAGTTACTTTGTTTGTTTCTAACAAATTTTATTCCGTCAAATGTTTTCTTCATTATGCCACTTATTGGATTCTGATAGGTCAAAATTTAAATATGAAATTGGAACGGAAATGGGTATTCTGTGGTGAACGGATTCGTATATCGGTGGTTGTAAGTAGGATAGTATATGACTGTTGAAACAGATTCGAAGAACGTACAATGTAACTTATTAATGTGAAATTTAAATATTCCTCGGGTATTACCTACCCGTTAAAATATTTTCACCATTAGCAGTTTGTACAAGAGAAATTTTAATTACAATCTTTATGAAAACATATATACATATATATTTTCTTCAGATGTATTCATGGATTTAATGAGTTAATATGATATTAAACTCATTTGCTTTTTGGTTGGAACTAGAATAAATAATCTCTAAAACTTTAGAGATTACATATTCGCCATGTCGAACGAAGATAAATGAGGTAGAACGATACGTAGAACGAATATCATACTCAAAGTACAGATGATGATATTGAATCATGGATTGTTGATGGTACCGGTGCTGTTATTGATGGTACTGTTGGTGCCGGTGATGTTGCTGAAGCTGGTACATTTTGCACCATATTTTCCGAATTGATTATTCGAGCGTGAAGTTCGTTGACTTATTACTCCAGGATAATTGTCGATCGGAACGAGTGGATGAATAAGGTTCAGAATTGTGGATAGAATATGATCTTGTCGAGTTACCCTGGAAATGAGACTAAAAATGGTGTCTCGAACAGGTTCGCCGGTAAACGCTTCAGGTTCATTGTCAAGAGGTGAATTCGGTTGATGGAAGGGATTGCCTTCTGCGCGTTTCCATTAATTAAGTCGACTATGAATCCATCAGATGAATTAGGGATGGATGATTGGTTGCTTCATTCTGGTGTCGTTTCTTCCGGAGCTTAGATGACTATCCATTCTGAATAACTGTCGGGATAACTATCGGAATAGCTGTCGGAATTCGAGGGACTCGATCTAGTTGAGGGATTCATCTCGTACGATCAGATGAAGGATTTTCGATAAGAAATAGATTATAGGATGTAGATTAGTATCCTGCAACACGTAATTTACATATACATATATAATACTAAAATCTCATAAGTTACGGAGGAATCTACGGAAGCTGTCAGGCAAAGATAACAATAACTGATACGCTAAGATATGAATTAGCAGATACGCTAAGATATGAATTTTGTCTATACACTTTTCATGCAGTCAAGGCAATAAGATGTGTCTAGACTAAGAATAATGAGCAGGTAATTTACTAAGGATGATAAGCAATTGATTTCCGACTAGAAATGATAAATAAAACTTATGACATGCAGACACGGTCGAAGTCCAGACTCACTAATGCCTCCTAACGACTTATCAGTTAGACACACTAATGCAGACCTGGTTCGCTAAGACCTCTGCTCTGATACCAACTGAAAGGACCCGTCCTAATCCATCCGGATGAAGTCCGTATCGATTATAAACGATTCATAATAGTTGATTACATCGCGAGGTACTTGACCTCTATATGATACAATTTACAAACATTGCATTCGTTTTTGAAAAGACAATATTTCATTACATCGAAAGTTGACTGCATGCATACCATTTCATAATATATCTTACTATAATTGACTTAATAATAATCTTGATGAACTCAATGACTCGAATGCAACGTCTTTTGAAATATGTCATGAATGACTTCAAGTAATATCTCTAAAATGAGCAAATGCACAGCGGAAGATTTCTTTCGTACCTGAGAATAAACATGCTTTCAAGTGTCAACCAAAAGGTTGGTGAGTTCATTAGTTTATCATAAATAATCATTTCATAATTTTAATAGACCACAAGATTTCATATTTCCATTTCTCATAAAGAGACAAAATATCATTCATATGGATTGAACACCTGGTAACTGACATTCACAATATACATATAAGAATATCCCCATCATTCCGGGATCCTCCTTCGGACATGATATAAATTTCGAAGTACTAAAGCATCCAGTACTTTGGATGGGGCTTGTTGGGCCCGATAGATCTATCTTTAGAGTTCGCGTCAATTAGGGTGTCTGTTCCCTAATTCTTAGATTACCAGACTTAATAAAAAGGGGCATATTCGATTTCGATAATTCAACCATAGAATGTAGTTTCACGTACTTGTGTCTATTTCGTAAAACAGTCATAAAAGCAGCGCATGTATTCTCAGTCCCAAAAATATATATTGCAAAAGCATTTAAAAAGAGAGCAAACGAAACTCACGCATATAATTATTGTAAAACAGTTAATAAAGCATTTGCATGTTTTCTCAGCCCAAAAATGTAATGAGTAAAAAGGGAATAATGAAACTCACCTAATGTATTTTGTAGCAAAAATACATATAACGACATTAAACAACTGAACAATGCAGGGTTGGCCTTCGATTCACGAACCTATATCATTTGTGTATTTATATTAAAATGTATATTCGTAATCGGACAAAATTTAATTATTATTAGTGATATAGTTTTTATATTAATAACTTATATTCATTTTATAATATAAAAGCATAAATTTTGTTATGTTGATTGTAATAAATATATATTTATATATAAATGTCATTTGTTTGTTTAGAACAGTATAATAATAATACAAGAAAATATTTGAAATGATTAGAATAATGATATTACTAATAAAAGTCATGATATTTATTTTAGTAATCACATAATAATATTACTTGTGATAATATAACTAATATTACTTATGTTAATTTTGTTCATAAAAAGATATTAATACTAATATCTATGAAAATAATAATAATTTATATTATTTTTACAATAATAATAATATTAAACATATTTATCATAATAATACTAATATTAAAGTTTTAAAATTAATAATAATAAATATAACACTTGTAGTTATAATAAAGTTAACAATTATGATATTTACAATAATAATTACCATATTACATATAATACTAGTATTTATGACAACAATAATACTATATTTATAATACTCTCAAAATTTATATTAATACTCATGATAATCATTAATATTCAAATATTAATAACAATAGTTACAATAATAATGATAATAATAATAATAATAATAATAATAATATTCAGTTTTATAATTATAAACCTAACAATAATAATATTTAATATTTGTATTAGTAATAAAGATAACAATATTACTAATCGCAATAACAATAACTAATCATAACAATAATAATAAAAATAAAATTTATAATAATAATAGTTTTAAGAAAACTACCTCATCAAAAATCGGCCCAAAAAAGATATATAATGACCAAGTCAAGGCTCGAACCCGAGACCCCTTGCTCAACCGCTAACACTCTAAACCCTTGCTCCAATTCCATTTTTCTGATTTAAACTCACAAAATAAATATATAACCCGTCGTTCTAATTCTCCCTTCTTCTTCTTCTTCCCTCAAATCATACGATCCAATACATTTGCATCTTGTTAACATATACAAAACTGATTTTATGGTGTAATATTCGATACAACAACAACAACTATATAAGATTAACTGAATTAAAGAAGAAAAAAAATAATTAAAAGATACGTAAGAAAAATTCTGCTGTCGCAGATTTAAAAAAAAATTTAATTAAAAAACGAATTCAAGCAAGTTTTGGACAATGTTTATAACATAAGATAGGTTGGAAATCATCATTAGAAACGTTCCAAATCCTTAATTGGTTCTGAAACATCAAAACAACTTCAAATTTCACGAAGAACAAATGGGTTGACTTTTTACTTCGAAACTTTGACTTGCAAATTAGAACTCAATACGAAAAATTAGATTTTGAAACTTTACAGATAGTTTATATAAGAGATTCCTAACAATTCTGCATTTAAGGATTTTCAAATAAAACTTTAATTCGAATTTTGACTCTAAGAATGAAGAACAGAGATATTTTGACTAGTTTTCTTGAATTTCTTCATTTTCTTTTCAGACTGCAGTATGTAAATCCTATAGTGTAATTAAGTACTTGATTTAACAGTAATATTGATTTGTAATTGATCTGTGAAATGGACGTTTATGGATATGGACGAATTTTTCAAGCTTGAACAAGGAAAAAAAATAAAACAAAATAAATATATATTCAATTCGTACATTCACATGATTTGATTGTTAGCAACTTTTGTTTCCATCTGAATGTATCTGTGTTATTAATAATTTATAGAATAGATAATATGCAGTTAATAAATGAGTAGTAATAATAATTATAGTAATAACATTAATAATAGTAATATCAAATTAATAAAATTATACTATTAATAATGATAATTAATAAAAATAACGAAAGTAATGATAATAATAATATAAATGATAATATTACTAATGTAAATAAAAATGTTAATATCAATATTGATAATAATAATGAGAGTTGTACTAATATTTTTGATATAACAATTTATGCTTATCAAATCTTATCCAATATTTAATTAACAGTACTGGTATCAATATTAATAATGAAAGTAATATAATAGCTTTATATTAACTTGTAATTAATAATAATAATACATATATTAATTATGTAATATTTATATTATATAATAGCATATTTGGATATTTAATATTTATATATATTATATATATTATGACATACATATAATATTAGTTGTGTACAGAATTCATATATATACCTATATATATATATATATATATATATATATATATATATATATATATATATATATATATATATATATATATATATATATATATATATATATATATATATATATATATATATATATATATATATTTATTTTAAATAACATCTTAAATTATTTTGCATTTTACTCTTCATATTTAATTCAAATGATTAAATGGTATTATATTAATTTAAATTAATATATGAAATTTTATTTATACTTACATATATATATATATATATATATATATATATATATATATATATATATATATATTTATTTACGTTTTTATTTACACACAATCGTTCGTGAATCGTCGGGAATGGTCAAAAGGCAAATCTATTTATGTAACTGTTCCAAAATTTTGCGACTCGGTTTATAGACTTTGTTTATCGTGTCAGAATCATAATAAGATTTAAGTTTAAATTTGGTCGGAAATTTCCGGGTCGTCACACACTATAGATACCAAGAAGTACCAACAACAATAACTGACGAATTATTAATTCATAACTTCATTGGAAAAACATTCTGCGGCGATTATGTAATCTCTAAAGTCTTAGAGATTATCTAATCTAGCCCTAACCATAAATCAGTTAAGCGAACCAAAATGATAGAAGGAAGAGTAGAAACCCTGACAAAAATGGTGTGTGATTAACAAACTAAACTTGTTTTACCAACAGCATCAACAGTACCGTCAGCGTCACCAGCATCGTCAGTACAGTCAACATCAGAATCAACAACACCTATAACATCACAAACTCCGTCAGTTCAAGAATCACTGTGGACATCATCACGAATCAATAACGCGTATATTGTATCAACGAGTTATGAAGAATTAACTCATTCCCTCTGAAGAAATTATATGTATATTTATATTTATATATATATATATATATATATATATATATATATATATATATATATATATATATATATATATATATATATATATATATATATATTGAAATAAAAAAAAAAATCTTTCTGTGCTAAGCTATTGTGTGTGAATCTTAACTACTCGGTTAATTCATATTACAAATATGCAATAATGTACGTCCTTCGCCCGCAACTTAACCATCGTTAACTACAATCTCTGTCGCAATTCAACAAATTCCAATTCATAATAAATCAAGTATGTATTTGATTTTACACTTTCATCATCGATGTACCCAAAACTTTTCAGATAACATCATTCGTACTTTGCGAAGTTCACAAGAATTTAACGAAATCCAACATCACGCCTCAACAAATAACAAAGTATTGATTCATACATCATGCCTAAACAAAGTTTTAGGGATTTCTCAATTCTAGTTTCAATCATAAATCAAATGAGTAAAATTTAATATTAACTCATAAAATCTATGTTACATCTGAAGAAAATATACACATATATATATTTTCACAAAGACTGTAATAAAATTCTTTTGTACAAAATATTAATTGTGAATTTTTTTTTAACGGGTAGGTAATACCTGAGTGATATATTTAAATTCACAATTAATATGTTACATTCTTTGATCCCGATTCAACAAATCATCAACTATACTCATTACTTTCACAATGATATACATTCTCTCATAGAAATCAAAACAACCATTCGCATCCAAATTAGATTACATATTTTGATTTTGATAAATCAAAATCCAAGTCAAGATTTAATAGAAGACATCACTTTTAGATTCCTACATCTTTCAAAATTACACTTTGACTTCAAAACTGTGTTAGAACATCAAATGTATATTAACGATTACAATCTGTGTTCAAACCCTTCGAAAATTTCTGAAGACACTTCAAATAATGAGCAATCGAGATGATGATTCAACCACATATTACCCACAGTCATGTACTTAAAAAGCTCTCGAAACCAAAGTCATAATTCAACACCTATCTGTGTCAGATCCTTTAGCATTTATTAGCAAAAATAACTTTGCAATTCCTTTTTCAAAGTAGCAAATTCTATCACAGCTCCAGCAAGACAACTTCGATTTTTCATTCGGGGTAGCCTTATCATAATCTTGATATATATGTTGCCCTTTCGCCATTGTTACCGGGGAACCTTTCTTATCTCGCCACATTAGCAGCAAACTTATCAGCAACCGTAATAATCTGAGATTTTCCGAAAAATCAATATATTTATCAAAACCCCATCATTTACTCATCTGCCTCTTGTAACGAGAATTGCCATACGAATCATTGGGAATTAGCAATCAATATTTTGAAATCTCGCAGCATGTTGACGCCAACAGTTATACATATAACGTCTATCTCCAAGGCTTACATACTTCGAATGTGATGTTTCTGAAAAACACCCTGAACTGCAGAATAATTCTCGAAATGTTGATGAAGCAGCAAAAACTATAAAACGACCTTAACAGTAAAAAGTTTGATGATAATGAATAGTGTGCTGGCAAAGCGAAGAAAAAGCGAAGTTTTGGAACTAGAAAATGGATTGAGTAAAGTATGAAAGAGGCTGTGGACAAATCACAAGGACGAAACCTACATTCAAAGAATCCAAATGATTCAGTATCTGCTAAATTCATTAACAAATATCTTGCTCCTGACTCTAAACCCTTGCGGACAATATTCTTCATCATCCTCTAATATTAGAAAATCATAAGATATCATCATAACTTTCATTATAAATATCCTTCATATTTCTGAAGATATTTTCTTAATTTTTCTTATTTGAAATCATTTACCTCTTCGCACTATCTGTATTACATCATAACAGAAACTATTTTAGTTTCTAAATTCTGAAACATTCAAGTTTAAAACAGGAATATTTTGAAGTAGTGTTGGGAACTGAAGCATGAATTAGTATAATATAATGACACTTGATCAACGTGATTATATTACAGTAAGTCATGCTGAGTTTCTAAATGGAACGTGATGATTCACAGATCATAACATCATCATGTGCCATGTTATAAGACTCTTGTATTCTATTTAACCTCTAAAATATCAAGAAAATATTTCTTGATGATTCGGCCTTTTCCAAGGTATTCTGGTAATTTGACAAGTCAAGATCGTGCCATCACAATTTCTTCCTAGAACATTAACAATGTTCATTCCGAATTTCATATCTGTGAATTCTGGACCATTACAAGCGGTGCTTAATCGCAAAAAGAAGAAACGAAAGGACAAAACTCTGAAATAGAAATTGGGGTATAAATTGTAGTAAATAAAAGAGAGCATTAACTGTGAATGACAATGATTATAGAAGATAGAAGCAGAGACTTTGAAATATAAGGGAAGATATAAAGCCCAATGACAAACCATAAATTATAAACCATATATATCGATGCATATAGCAATATAAAGATACGGGAGAACTAGAAACACTATAAACCCAAGAGTATAGTAGAAGTAAATATATTCTTTTGGCGGTAAATGAAAAAGAAGAATGACCTATATGAAAGTTAGAAGTATATCGAGAATCAGAACTGGATGGAGCATATTGATGAATACTTTAAAATATGAGTTAAGGGGGAAAGAATAGAAGGTGATGAAACATGACTAGGAACTTAGAAATCAACAGATTTAACTCACACAATGGTGGAATAAGTGAATCAAACCCTCTAGTGAATAGGTTAAGTTTTTTTGGATTAATTTAGTTAAACCACAACTAAATCAAGTGTGACTAGATCAACACCTAGAGCTGTTATTCACCACCTGGGTGATTTGGACTGAGAGAGAATCGGAGGAGCTCACCAGATCTGAGTGTGTGTAACAAATGAGAGGCTTAACCTAAAATGAAGAACATAAGACTTTATATACCCCTGCTGTTGACTCACCCGTACGATTCATCCATCACACGTACGAGTTGGCTTCATCAGCCGTACGGGTGATCACTCACTCGTGTCTTCTCATTTAGGTTGTAATTGTGACTTAGCTCAGCATCAACCGTACGTATGAGCCTGTCAGCCGTACTAGTAAGGCTTCACTCGTATGTCTGACTAAGTCTAACATAGTCAAACATCCAAATCTCGTTCCTGCAGTTCCTATAACCACATACAAACATGGATAGGATAATAACGAGCAATCATGGTGGCCTGTAAACTGTTGTACTTGCAATGGACGTGGGTAGATGTCTAGGGACTTGCATAAAATGAATCAACAGAAGGTGTGAGTTGTAAGGAAATGAAGGAGGTAAATTTTTAAGAAAATCTCTGACAGAACAATTAAAATGGACGATCGCATTTAAAGTGGATCCTAATTCCCTTGGTTACCGGAGAATCAAATCTTATTACGAAGATTTTCTTCAAATCCCTTGAAATCTGGAAATCAATCATATCTACGTCAAATGATAAGATGGACCTACACTTACTCATTTCACTCTTCTATGTTAGCTTCATTCGTACTCTTCATATAAATGGATTGTTTATCCAAATTATTCGCTGATGATAAAACTCTAATTTTCAACCCGTATGCATCATGAAAACATACTTATTATCATTCACGACCTTTCTACTCAAATTTCGGGACGAAATTTCTTTAACGGGTAGGTACTGTGACAACCAGAAAATTTCTGACCAAATTTAAACTTTAATCTTAATATTATTCTGACACGATAAACAAAGTTTGTTAAGTTGAATCTCAAGAATTTTAAACTATGTCCATACATTCATTTAAACCTCGACCAAGTTCCAACGATTCACGAACCATTAAATTGAACGAACATGATTATATATGTATATGTGTATATATTATAACTTGAAAACATTAACAAAGTATTAGGCGTATAATATTTTATATAAACGTATTTGTTTCAAAATATATTCTAATAGTTATCAATGGAATTAGAAGATAATATCAAATGACTGATTTATCAGATACTTCGCGATATGATTACGGGTCTATGTTATGAGGTCCACAGTGATTTAAGAAATCTATTCTTTTTGACAACATTCGGAAAATGGTAAAGTGATTTATAAGTAAGAACGTGGAGTGTAAATAACTAAGATGTTGGATATCGACACGTTAAGTAACTCGACATTTTTCATTAAGATGATTTCATACGTTTATTTAACCTTTGGATTTTATCCCATGCTTTACCAACAGACTGTAATTTAAAAACTTGAAACCTATTATGAATATATATGATTCTACTTTTCTAAAACGTTTTATGATATAACGATTTCCATTATTTTAATCTTTAAACAAAATAATTCTTAAATATATTTAGTTTTGGAAAACAAAATTTTCATATTTATTTGATTTAGTTTCAAACGTACAAAAAAATGTTTTTAGTTTAAAAAGAACTTTATTATTAAAACGTATATAACTTTTATAAATATCTAGAACTACTTTTGACAACTCATTACTTAACTAGTATGATAAAGATAACGATATTTATATTTTATTTTATTAAGTATATATAACGATTTAAATTAATATTATATATATTTATACGCGTATTATACGTACATAGTTTTATACTTTTACTATACTTAAACTTTACCTTTACTTTATTTTTAATTTACTTTAACTTTAATAATTTACTTTAATAATTCATACTTTAATAATTCACTTTAATAATTCATACTTTAATAATTCACTTTAATAATTCAAAAATCTATTATAAATAGACTTCAATAGGTTTCATTATTTCATAGAAACTTGAAAATATTTTCTCTAAACTCTCTCAATCGATTTACATATATATATTTACTCCGTATTATTTCAAGATATTATTAGTATACATAAAATATTACGACGGAGTGCTGTCCGAATGATTTCGAAATTGTTTTTCGAGCGGGATAGAGCTAAGGAAATTATGGGTTATAGCTATGGAGGTTATGGGTATGATTCAGGAGTATTGCTCGTAAGTCAAACTAGTGTTTATCATATCCGTTGCGTCTACGTACTTTTCCTGCAATATTGAATCTCAATATTGATACGTGAGTACTCATAATTTAATTTTTATATATTAATAGTGTATCCCTGACTAGTGCTCGAGAATATAGGATTATGCATGCTTGTACTTTTGATATTGCCATTAGATATGATATGTTGAATCATGAATTAGTTATGTATGCGGTTGAGATAAGGTATAAGATATGCATTTCGTTGGAAAGCTAGCGAAAAATTAAGAACTTTTCATTTAGATATTGAATGGTTTCGATGAACGGATTTGAAGTTATAGTCAATTGAATTTTTGTATTATTATTAAAAATGATTATTATTATTATCGTCATTATTATCGTCGTTCTAGTTTTATATTATTATTACTATTATCATTATCAATAAAAGGAATTATCATTAAAATTTGTTATTTTTATTATTATTACTATCGTTATTATCGTTAAAGTTATAATTAGTATTATTATTATTATTATTATCTAATTATTATTATTATTATTATTATTATTATTATTATTATTATTATTATTATTATTATTATTATTATTATTATTATTATTATTATTATTATTATTATTATCATTATTAATATATATATATATATATATATATATATATATATATATATATATATATATATATATATCATTATTTAAAAATGGTTATTGTTATTGTTATTATTATTATTATTAATTATTATCATTAAAATAGTTATTAGTATTATCGTTAATAATATCATAGTAATTATCATTATTAGTATTATTGTAATTAAAACTAATATTAGTAATACCTAATTATTTTTATTACTATTATTATCATTATTATGAACACGATATAAAAGATGATTAAAAGCTATTAAATGAAACGATTAGGAAATAATGAGTATGAGTATCATGATGAAATTAAAATATTATAAGATAATGATTTAGATAAAATTATCGTTCTTATTATTTTTATCATTACTATTATTATTAAAAGTATCGTTAGTATTAAAAACTATCATTTTAACAAAAATTATCATTTTAATAGAAATATCATTGTTATTATAAAATATCATTATTATTATCATTTTAAATAGAATTATTATTTTAAGGTTAATATTAAAAAAATATCGTAAATATTAAAGTTATCATAATTAGAATTATCATTTTATCATAATGTCATTTTTAGTAATTATAAATATTGATATTTTTATTAATAGTATAATAATAATTATTATTACAAAATAATATAACTTTTACTTACTATTATTATAGATATTATTTTATCAAATAAATATGTGATACAAACATATTTTACTACGTGTAATAAAATTACTTTAATAATACCTATCATATTATCTTTATGATATTAAATGAACTCTATAAATTTTATTACTTGATATATATAAAAGTATATTTTATTATATAAATTTTAATATAAAATTTTATTTATTAATAAATGAATTATATTATTTACTCTAATAAATCTTTTAAAAATATTTAAAAATATAAAACGACGATATTTAAACTATATATTAATCATGTATAGATTTTGGAAATTATTTTGAGTCAAATTGACTTTTCTTGACCTTTACATATTATTCTCGAGCCTTAGGATTGTGATACACTATGACTTGACCTAATTTGTTAGACAAATATTGACCAACACATAAATATATATAATTAATTTAGGTTCGTGAATCCGAGGCCAACCTTGCACTTGTTCAATGACGTTATAAGTATTTTTACTACGAAATACAGTATGGTGAGTTTCATTTGCCTTTTTACCCTTTATATTTTTGGGCAGAGAATACATGCGCAACTTTTATAAATGTTTTACGAAATAGACACAAGTAATTGAAACTACAATATATGGGTGAATGATTGAAGCCGAATATGCCCCTTTTGCTTGGTAACCTAAGAATTAGTAAACCGATCTACTAATTGACGCGAATCCTAAAGATAGATCTATTGGGCCTAACAAACCCCATCCAAAGTACCGGATGCTTTAGTACTTCGATGTTGTTTGTATCATGTCCGAAGGATTTCCCGGAATGATAGGGGATATTCTTATATGCATCTTGTTAATGTCGGTTAACAGGTGTTCACCATATGAATGATTATTTTTATCTCTATGCATGGGACGTATATTTATGAGAACTGAAAATGAAATTCTTGTGGTCTATTAAAATGATGAAAATGAATGATTATGATAAACTAATAAACTCACCAACCTTTTGGTTGACACTTTAAAGCATGTTTATTCTCAGGTGTTAAAGAAATCTTCCGCTGTGCATTTGCTCATTTTAAAGATATTACTTGGAGTCTTTCATGGCATATTTCGAAGAACGTTGCATTCGAGTCATTGAGTTCATCAAAGATTATTATTATTAAGTCAATTTATAGTTGGATAGTGGATATTATGAAATGGTATGCATGCCTGACAATTTTTGATATAAAGAAAGTTTGTCTTTAAAAAACGAATGCAATGTTTGTAAAATGTATCATATAGAGGTCAAATACCTCGCGATGTAATCAACTATTGTGAATCATTTATAATGTATATGAACGGGTCCTTTCATCTTCTCCCTATAACAGCATCGATTGGCAGAATATCAATGATATTAAAGATGGAAATCGAATGATTAATTTGCAGACAGGAAAAAGGATCGCTTGAGGTGGTAGGTTTAGGTGTCGAGAGGAATCACAGGTGCACACAGAAAGAAGAAAACAAAATGTAAAGTGGGAAGGGTACATATTTCTGATTTATTTATTATATGTATTATTACAAATCTAATAATTATAAATATATTAATAATAATACTATTTAATATTAATAATAATTAATAATAATACTACTACTAATAATAATAGGAACAATAATAATAATGTTAATAATACTAATCACAAAATAATACTACTAATAAGAAAAATGATAAAAATAATAAAAATAATCTTAATTAAAGATGATAATTTTTAGTAATTATATTGATAATGATAATAATAACTATAGAATTTGTATTAATAATTTTATTAATGATATTAATAATAATACTTATTATAATGATATTAATATTATTAATGATAATAGTAATATGAGTAATAATATTACTATAATAATTTATATATATATCAAAATTATATCTATAGATTATATATCTAAAATAATAATATTTATAACACTAGTATTGATATTAATATTGAAAGTAATAATAATATCATTATAACAATCTATATTTATAATTAAATTTAATATATTGGTATTACATTTTGTTGATTATGTAATATCACTATATAATATTTATTTTGTAATAACTTATTTTGAGTATTAACTTCTTATACATTTTAATGCATATACATTGTACATATAATAATTATGTGCAGAAATCATATATATTTATATATAGATTCATTATATTATTTTACTTATTTAATTCAGATGATTAAACTGCATTCTATAATTCCAAATCATTATATATACTTATTTTTATATTTAAGTATACATATATATACATATTTACTTGCAAACAATTGTTCGTGAATCGTCGGGCTTAGTCAAAAGGTTAAATGATTCCATATAAATAGTTCAAAATGTTTGAGATTCAACTTAACAGACTTTGCTTATCGTGTCGAAATCAAATATGGATCAAGTTTAAATTTGGTCGGAAATTTCCGGGTCGTCACATACCCCTCATCCCAAGGTGATCGAGGGATTACAGGTGATGGTGATGTCCATGAACGAGTACTTGTACGAGATAGTGGCTAGATTTCACGAGCAAGAAAAGTTAAATGCAACATATGTTGCAAGGATATCTAAGCTTAAGGCGGATCTAGCCAAAGCTAAGAGTGATGATGGACCAGCCTTTCACACTAGGAAGAGGAAGAAGTCAAGGAGTCACTTGACTTTGGACTTTCTTCTACTCATTTCTTCGTTATTGTTTCCACTATTTATGCATAGACTTACCGGGTGGTTTATATCGGGCTATTAGTACTTGACATTTATTTTGGTTAGATATGTTACTTTTGGATTATTTTTGAATATGATGGATTACTTATCATTTATGGTTACTATTTACCTTTTTATTGTGTGGTGTGGTCTTATTTATATATCTGCAATTTGTGTGGTATTTATATTACTCGATGTTATGTGATGGATAATTACATGTGTTGTAGGAATACTACTATAATTAACACTGTTGTCACTACTCAATACTATTACCACTACTATCACTACATAACACTAGTGTCACTACTACCACTACTATCATTACTATCACTGGTGTCACTACTGTCACTACTGTTACTACTTGCTACTACTAGTACCACTTAACACTACTTCTCACTACTAAGAAATCTCTACGTATTTTTACTACTTACTAGACTTCACTACTCGTAGCTAGTATATTTTTATGTATAACGCTATTTTCAATTTACACTAATCTGGTGTGATATTCTGTTTTTAAGATCATGCCTGTGAAGGAATCTGCAGCAGCACAAATCAGGAGACTTGTCGTCGAGGGTATTGCGGAAGAGAGAGCTGAGTTACTCAGAGAGTTCAACTATACACATAAACACAACAATAACAATGGTGGACCGAGTAACAACAATAACGGAAACAATGGCCGTGGTGGTGTTCTTACAAAACATTCACTAGCTGCAACCCACACTCCTTTAGTAGGACTGAGGGACCAGTTGGTCTCAATCGATGGTTCGAGAAGTTAGAGTCAGTTTTCCGTATTAGCGGGTGTAATGATGATGACCGCGTAGCTACAGGCACGTTATCTGATAGTACGTTTACTTTGTGTAATTCCTACTCGCAATCCGTAGGTCATGATCAAGCTTATGCTCTTCCATGGGAAACCTTGAAACAACAGATGATCGAGGAGTACTGTCCTCGTAACGAGATTAAGAAGATGGAAGTAAGTTCTGTGGGTTGAAGTTAGTAGGTGTCAAAACCCGTCCTTAACCATAAGAACGAGTTAGATAACGTATGATTTCATTGCGAGGTATTGACCTCTATATGCGACATTTTTAAAAGAACAACTGCATTTATTTTACATTACAAACCATAACTCTTATTTTAATACAAGCTTTAGACAATAAAAAGATGATTATCGTTTAGCGATAATCTTAGACTTACAAACTTTACATGTGATGATAACAATACGATTTCTAGCATATTTTACATTACAAATCCTCCGGTATGCAGTTTTATTTTTGACACAAATATGCATACTCAAGATCTTGTTTAAATTCAACATGTTGCAGTGGAAGCTTCTAATTATCACCTGAGAATGAACATGCTTAAAACGTCAACAAAAAGTTGGTGAGATATAGGTTTAATGCCGGCAGCGATATAAATATATAGACCACAATATTTCATATATAAACATTTTAATAAAAATATTCTAAGTGGTTGAGCACTTGATAACCATACTTAACATTTAATCACGTCGCATATTCCCTTTATTATGAAATCTTACTACACCGTACCAAGTGTAGTCACGAAACGAAGTACTGTGCAACCGTTGAATACTGGTCGTCCAGTCCGGTTGGGGTTGTCAGGCCCGATAGATCTATCAACAGGATTCGCGTTTACAATACCGCTGTAAATAGTAGTTACCAAGCTACAGGGAAGTATGCCAGTGGTACAACTCAACGTAGAATATATTTTTCAGTTACTTGTGTCCATATCGTAAAACATAAAATACATGTATTCTCATCCCGAAATACTTAGAGTTTAAAAGTGGGACTATATACTCACTTTTGCCTTGAAGATATATATATATATTTTGACTTGGTCTTCGGTTGATATCATGAACCTATCCATATATAATATATCAATATATTTTCATTTTAAACAATCGTCACATATATATACTTATAATACTTTTAATGTCTTCTTAGTCCGTAGTTAGCAATTCAATTTTAATGGTTCATATTTAGGTGTTTAATAAATAAATTAAACCCCCCCTCGAAATAAATAAAACCCCATCATATTCGTATTGGTCGGGATTAATCTTGACCCACGGTACCGGTGTTGTCAAATGACGTGTTGCGTACATAAAGTACCGGTGTTGTCAAATGACGTGTTGCGTACAATCATGGGATCTTATGATTAATCTTCTCGTATTGTTTACGGGTGATCCTGAAATATATAAAATTAAATTATGAGTACATATATATAAAATATCATGTTATTTTAAAAAGATGTGATTTATTTAATTTTTCTCCAATTATTTTCGTGGCTAAACTAGTCTTGGATATCCGATTTTGTTTTGGTCATAGTTTCTTCGTTACAACTCCGTTTTCATTGGTTCAACTTGCCACTTCCTTGGATCGAGTCCTTCTTTAAGAATATGAACTGTAAATACCTTAGTTTGTATTCGAAATCACAGGTCATAGGTCAAACTTTGGTGAAACTTATGAAGTTAATCATTTTCCATCATATAAACAACCTTAAATGATTATTTTTCTAAAAATACTTATACTTTGAGTTAAATCATGAAATTTTTATGTGTTATCATATTCATAGTAAATATCAATTTTCCAGAAAATAAGCCTCTAACTCAAAGTTCAAGATAGTTTTTAATTATCCAACCCAAAACAGCCCCCGGTTGCACTCCGACGTCGTAAAAATAGTTTTTAAGGTGTTCTTTGAAAAACCAAGTTATACCTTGTTAAATTAGAATATATTTATGATATATTACAGGTCTTGAAGTATTTTAAAAGTTAAGTTAGAAGGATCTATTTAGTTTGCAAACAAGTTTGAAATCATTCAAACTATGTTCTTGTTGTTAAAATTGTATACCATAAAATAAGATAGCTATATATATATGAATCGAATAAGGTTATGAACAAAGTTACTACCTCAAGTTACTTGGACAAGATTTCTGTAAAAGAGGAGTAAAAACCTAGAACCAAAAGAGTGGTGGAGTTGGATGAAAGATTGGAAGTAAACTTGTGTTCTTGGAAGGATTCTTGAAGTGTTTTTGTAAGGGTTTTCTTATGGTGTTTAAGTGATGTTCTTGAAGCTAGATTTTCATGGTGATAGGCTGAGATGGTTAAGGTGTTTAAGTGTTATGAAAGGGTGTTCCTAACTAGCAAAATGATGTAGCAAAGTTGAAGATGGATGGAGTATTTAAGGTGGTGGTGGTGGCGTGAATGATGAGGAACAAAGACATGATCTTTGTTGTATTTTTGTGTAATAATTCATGCATGCATCCAAACTCTAATTACCTCTCATGTAGGGCAGTAATAATGGCTAGTTAGGTGGTGATTTGATGTGTATATACTAATAGTAAATACGTATAGAAGCTAGGTATGATACGAGTACATATACTCTAGATATACGTATAGAAATCTTGTGAAAAATGGAATGAGAATTCAAATATAGCTATCTTTTGTGAATATACTTATATGGTTTTATGTATTTAAGTCCTTAAAAAGTGATTAAATACATTATATATACGATATATGTATAAACATTATAGGTCATAAGTATTTATGTCAAATGACGTTACGTATGGTTATCGTTTTGAAAACTTAAGTTAGTAGTTTCAAAATATACTTATAACTTATTGTTATTAATACAAAATGAGGTATTAAAACATTCTTAGATCATGTTAAATATGTATATATACATATATATACACAAACGTATAATTATCATATGTTATATAGTTCGTGATATCATCGGTCAAACTAGACGGTCAAACGTTGTGTAAAACTATTTTCAAAAACATAAATCTCAACAATTTGGATTGCTTATCATGTTGGTAAGGTTTAATTTATGTAAATATTAATCTTATAAGTATAGAACGATCGAAAAAGTGCGGGTCATTACAGTACCTACCCGTTAAATAAATTTCGTCCCGAAATTTTAAAATTGTACCTATTTTGCGTCATCGAGAAACAAGTGTGGATACTTTTGTTTCATCTGATCCTCTTGTTCCCAAGTAAACTCAATACCTCTTCGAGCATTCCAACGAACCTTAACGATCGGTATGTTGCTCTGCTTGAGTTGTTTAACTTCACGGTCCATGATTTCGATTGGTTCTTCGATGAATTGTAGTTTCTCATCGACATGGATTTCTTCAAGAGGAATGGTGAGGTCTTCCTTTGCAAGACACTTTTTAAGGTTTGAGACGTGAAATGTATTATGTACTCCGGCGAGTTGTTGCGGTAACTCGAGTCGATAAGCTACCGGTCCGATGCGTTCGATAATTTTGAACGGGCCTACATACCTTGGGTTTAGTTTACCCCTTTTTCCAAAACGTATTACACCTTTCCAAGGTGACACCTTTAGCATAACCATGTCCCCGATCTGAAACTCTAATGGTTTCCTTCGGACATCGGCGTAGCTCTTTTGGCGACTACGGGCTGTTTTCAATCTCTCCTTGATTTGTACTATCTTCTCAGTCATTTCGTGTATGATCTCGGGACCAGTTAATTGTCGATCTCCTACTTCATTCCAACAAATAGGAGATCTACACTTCCTTCCGTACAATGCTTCGAATGGCGCAGCTTTAATGCTCGCATGATAACTATTATTATACGAGAATTCTGCTAATGGTAGATATTTATCCCATCCGTTTCCAAAATCGATCACACATGCCCTGAGCATGTCTTCAAGAGTCTGATTTGTTCTTTCACTCTGCCCGTTGGTTTGCGGATGATATGCGGTACTCATATCCAAACGAGTTCCTAGTGCCTCATGTAGTGATTGCCAGAACTTTGAGGTAAATCTACTATCACGATCAGATATAATGGAAATAGGTATTCCATGCCTTGAAACTATTTCCTTTATATATAATCGTAATAATTTCTCCATTCTATCTGTTTCCTTTATAGGCAAGAAATGTGCTGATTTGGTAAGACGATCAACAATTACCCAAATGGTGTCGTATCCCCAGGCAGTCTTTGGTAACTTCGTGATGAAATCCATGGTAATACCGTCCCATTTCCATTCTGGAATTTCTGGTTGTTGAAGTAACCCTGACGGCTTCTGGTGTTCTGCTTTGACTTTGGAACAAGTTAAACATTCCCCAACATATGTTGCAACGTCTGTCTTTAAATTAGGCCACCAATAATGTGTCTTAAGATCTTGATACATCTTTCCAACTCCAGGATGTATCGAGTATCTTGTCTTATATGCCTCGTTCAATATCAACTTCCTTAATCCACCCAACTTCGGTACCCAAATACGATTTGCAAAATATCGAATTCCATCTTCCCGTATAACGAGTTGCTTCTCATACTTCTTCATTATTTCATTTCCTATGTTTTCTTTAGTAAGTGCTTCTCGTTGAACTTCTTTGATTTGTGTGTTGAGATTCATGCGAATTTTTATGTTCATCGCTCGTACTCGAATTGGTTCTCGTTCTTTTCTGCTTAGAGCATCGGCCACCACGTTCGCTTTTCCGGGATGATAGCGAATTTCACAATCATAGTCGTTTATCAGTTCGACCCACCTACGTTGCCTCATGTTCAATTGTTTCTGATCAAAAATGTGTTGAAGGCTTTTATGATCAGTAAACACAGTGCATTTAACCCCATATAAGTAGTGTCTCCATATCTTCAACGCAAACACGACTGCTCCCAGTTCTAGATCATGCGTCTTATAATTCCGCTCGTGAATCTTCAATTGTCGGGATGCGTATGCAATAACTTTCTTTCGTTGCATAAGAACACAACCAAAACCTTGTCGCGAAGCGTCACAATATATTTCAAAATCATCGTTCCCTTCAGGTAACGATAAAATAGGTGCCGTGGTCAACTTCTTCTTGAGTAATTGAAATGCACTCTCCTGCTCAAAGGTCCATTCGTACTTCTTCCCTTTTTGTGTTAACGATGTCAATGGTTTAGCTATTCGGGAAAAATCTTGAATAAACCTTCTATAATAACCGGCTAAACCTAAAAATTGGCGTATCTGCGTTGGTGTCTTAGGAGTCTCCCATTTTTCAATGGCCTCAATTTTAGCTGGATCAACCTGAATTCCTTTGCTACTAACAACGTGACCAAGAAATTGCACTTCTTTCAACCAGAAAGCACACTTAGAAAATTTAGCGTATAGCTGTTCTTTTCTCAACAACTCTAATATTAACCTTAAATGCTGCTCATGCTCTTGCTCACTCTTGGAATAGATAAGAATGTCATCAATGAAAACAATAACAAACTTATTTAAATATGGACTACAAACTCGATTCATGAGGTCCATGAATACAGCTGGCGCATTCGTCAATCCAAACGGCATGACCAAAAATTCGTAATGACCGTAACGTGTCCGAAAAGCAGTTTTCGGTATATCTTCTTCTTTGACGCGTAATTGATGATAGCCCGATATTAGGTCAATTTTTGAGTACACACATGATCCTTGGAGTTGATCAAATAAGTCGTCAATTCTCGGTAGTGGATACCGATTTTTGATAGTTAACTTATTTAATTCACGATAATCTATACACATCCTAAAAGATCCATCTTTCTTTTTAACAAATAGAATCGGAGCTCCCCATGGTGAAGTACTTGGTCGTATGAATCCACGATCCAGTAATTCTTTTAACTGACTCTGAAGTTCTTTTAACTCGGACGGTGCAAGTCTGTATGGAGCACGGGCCACTGGTGCAGCTCCTGGTACTAAATCTATTTGAAATTCTACAGATCTAAATGGAGGTAATCCCGGCAACTCTTCCGGAAAAACTTCAGGAAAATCTCTTGCCACAGGCATGTCGTTGATGCACTTCTCTTTTTCTTTCTTTTCGACTTTATTAACATGTGCTAAGATAGCATAGCACCCTTTCTTCAAGCACTTTTGAGCTTTCAAATAACTAATGAGTTTTAGCTTTGAGTTACCCTTCTCTCCATAAATCATTACTAGCGTTTTATCCTTACGAGGAATGCGAATTGCCTTCTTGGCGCACACAACTTCAGCTCCTATTTTGGACATCCAGTCCATGCCGACTATTACACCAAAACTTCCTAATTCTACGGGTATCAAATCAATCTTAAATGTTTCTCCGGCTAAATTTATTTTACAATCACGGCAAATTTTATCGGCTTTAATTAGTTTACCATTAGCTAACTCAATCATGTACTTAGCATCTAGAGGTAATGATGAACAATTCAATTTAGCGTAAAAGTCTCTACTCACGTAACTTCTATCGGCACCAGTATCAAATATAATAGATGCGGATAAGTTATTAATGGTAAACGTACCTGTAACAAGCTCCGGGTCTTCACACGCCTCTCTAGTATTAATAACAAATGCTCTTCCACGTGCAGATCCATTATTCTTCTCTGGATTCGGGCACTGGCTCTTATAGTGACCTTGTTTTCCACACCCATAACAAGTAATGGTAGCCAAAGCAGTTCTATTTGCATTGGTGGCAGGAGTCTTGGTACCATTTGTATTTGTAACGAGAGCCCTACAATCTTCAGCAAGATGACCCTTTCGATTACATTTGTTGCATACCACATTACAGTAGCCAGAGTGATGTTTGTGGCATCGGTTACATAAAGGATTTTGTCCTTTGTAACCAAAGCTTAAACCACTACCCGCACCTTGCGTGATTTCTTGTTTTTTAAAAGATTGTTGTTGGTTACCTCGATCATAATTTCCATTCCACTTTCTTTTGTTACCTGATACCTTCACATCAGTATTGGATACTTTCTTATCCATGATGACCTGATCCATTAGCTCGTTTGCCATGGTTATAGCTTCATGAATTGTCTTAGGTTTCGATGCTGTAACATTTGCCTTGACCTTTTTGGGCAAACCATCTTTGTACATTTCAATCTTCCGTTCTTCGGTTGGAACCAATTCAGGACATAGCAAAACTAATTCCATGAATCGCTGATTGTAGTTGGTGATTTCAGTACCAACAACCTTCAGGCTTCGTAATTCATCTTCCAACTTCCTAACCTCGTTCCTTGGACAATACTCGTTGATTAACATTATTTTGAATTCTTCCCATGGAGTATCATAAGCTACATCTCCTCTTACAGCCTTCACATAATTTTTCCACCACGTGAGTGCACTATCTTGTAAAGTGCACGATGCATACTTGGTCATGTCCTTTTCAACACAACCACTGATTTTAAATACAGTCTCCATCTTTTCTATCCACCGGGTTAAACCGATCGGTCCTTCTGTTCCACTGAATGATGAGGGCTTGCAAGCTTGAAAAGTTTTGTAGGTGCATCCTACACGAGGATTTGGGTTAACTACAGCAGCTCTTGCAGCCTCGACCCATAACATTTTGTCGTTCACTCGCTGGTTGATGAATTCCTCGACTTCTTGTTACGTCATTCGATTCAATCGCGCCATATTCTTCTATAAGAATGAAAAGAAAATAATTATTCACATGGAATATTATAGATGTAGTGTATATTTACAGTACATTATAGCTTATTAATAATATGAACCAGGTATTATTATAAAAGCCTTTTCTTCTTATTAGCGTTTTATAATTATATCTAGGGTAGTACCTACCCGTTAATGTCCATACTTAATAGCTTAGTACAGAACCAATTACTACCATCTAAATAATACTTAACCATGGAAAATTATTGCATTTCATACTTCACTATTTTACATATGCTTATCTTACATCGAACATTAAGCAAACCACACTAATAATATTATACAAAACATTATATGATCCCATGGTTTAATACGGCAGCGCATTGTTTGGTCTATTTTCTAGGATGTTTAGGTTCAAAGAATCGCTTAACGCTTATCCTGGCTGTCTGCCTATATTTTGGCGGTGTCTCCCTATATTTTAGCTGTGGGGCTGAAGAACTGGATGCCGGGATAGAACGAATATGAATAGCGGGAATAGGGGTGGTAGTGTCTAGTGGAGTTGGTGCCACATCATCCTCACTAAACTCGGGATTTGAATTTTCTAGTTCATTAGCCTTTCGTTTCTTTCCTAGTTCGAACTTGTCTTTTGTAATTTCCTGTATTTCTTCCTCGGGTTCACTTTCCTCCTCGGATTCACTTTCCTCCTCGGGTTCACTTTCCTCCTCGGGTTCACTTTTCGGGTTCTCTATAGTCGGTTCATCCGAAATTTGTGAGTCTTCCCCAAAGATATTATTTTCGTCATCGGATAGGTTAATGACTGGAACACCATCTGAAGATTCTGGTTCGGAGTCGCTGAATGTGATAACAAGTTTTGAGCCCGACATCTATCACACAACAACTAACCCATTAGTACTACATAATTTTTACATATAAATTTTAACCAACAATGATAAGCAATGGTTTTTAAATCAGACCCGGTCAAAGTCCAGACTTACTAATGTATCCTAACGACTTATCAGTTAGACACACTAATGCAAACCTGGTTCGCTAAGACCACCGCTCTGATACCACATGTCAAAACCCGTCCTTAACCATAAGAACGAGTTAGATAACGTATGATTTCATTGCGAGGTATTGACCTCTATATGCGACATTTTTAAAAGAACAACTGCATTTATTTTACATTACAAACCATAACTCTTATTTTAATACAAGCTTTAGACAATAAAAAGATGATTATCGTTTAGCGATAATCTTAGACTTACAAACTTTACATGTGATGATAACAATACGATTTCTAGCATATTTTACATTACAAATCCTCCGGTATTATCACCTGAGAATGAACATGCTTAAAACGTCAACATAAAGTTGGTGAGATATAGGTTTAATGCCGGCAGCGATATAAATATATAGACCACAAGATTTCATATATAAACATTTTAATAAAAATATTCTAAGTGGTTGAGCACTTGATAACCATACTTAACATTTAATCACGTCACATATTCCCTTTATTATGAAATCTTACTACACCGTACCAAGTGTAGTCACGAAACGAAGTACTGTGCAACCGTTGAATACTGGTCGTCCAGTCCGGTTGGGGTTGTCAGGCCCGATAGATCTATCAACAGGATTCGCGTTTACAATACCGCTGTAAATAGTAGTTACCAAGCTACAGGGAAGTATGCCAGTGGTACAACTCAACATAGAATATATTTTTCAGTTACTTGTGTCCATATCGTAAAACATAAAATACATGTATTCTCATCCCGAAATACTTAGAGTTTAAAAGTGGGACTATATACTCACTTTTGCCTTGAAGATATATATATATTTTGACTTGGTCTCCGGTTGATATCACGAACCTATCCATATATAATATATCAATATATTTTCATTTTAAACACTCGTCACATATATATACTTATAATACTTTTAATGTCTTCTTAGTCCGTAGTTAGCAATTCAATTTTAATGGTTCATATTTAGGTGTTTAATAAATAAATAAAACCCCCCTCGAAATAAATAAAACCCCATCGTATTTGTATTGGTCGGGATTAATCTTGACCCACGGTACCGGTGTTGTCAAATGACGTGTTGCGTACATAAAGTACCGGTGTTGTCAAATGACGTGTTGCGTACAATCATGGGATCTTATGATTAATCTT
Organism: Rutidosis leptorrhynchoides; assembly: GCF_046630445.1. Lineage (NCBI taxonomy): Eukaryota > Viridiplantae > Streptophyta > Magnoliopsida > Asterales > Asteraceae > Rutidosis > Rutidosis leptorrhynchoides. The sequence goes on from NC_092336.1 coordinate 263,820,636, forward strand.
CTCGTATTGTTTACGGGTGATCCTGAAATATATAAAATTAAATTATGAGTACATATATATAAAATATCATGTTATTTTAAAAAGATGTGATTTATTTAATTTTTCTCCAATTATTTTCGTGGCTAAACTAGTCTTGGATATCCGATTTTGTTTTGGTCATAGTTTCTTCGTTACAACTCCGTTTTCGTTGGTTCAACTTGCCACTTCCTTGAATCGAGTCCTTCTTTAAGAATATGAACTGTAAATACCTTAGTGTGTATTCGAAATCACAGGTCATAGGTCAAACTTTGGTGAAACTTATGAAGTTAATCATTTTCCATCATATAAACAACCTTAAATGATTATTTTTCTAAAAATACTTATACTTTGAGTTAAATCATGAAATTTTTATGTGTTATCATATTCATAGTAAATATCAATTTTCCAGAAAATAAGCCTCCAACTCAAAGTTCAAGATAGTTTTTAATTATCCAACCCAAAACAGCCCCCGGTTGCACTCCGACGTCGTAAAAACAGTTTTTAAGGTGTTCTTTGAAAAACCAAGTTATACCTTGTTAAATTAGAATATATTTATGATATATTACAGGTCTTGAAGTATTTTAAAAGTTAAGTTAGAAGGATCTATTTAGTTTGCAAACAAGTTTGAAATCATTCAAACTATGTTCTTGTTGTTAAAATTGTATACCATAAAATAAGATAGCTATGTATATATGAATCGAATAAGGTTATGAACAAAGTTACTACCTCAAGTTACTTGGACAAGATTGCTGTAAAAGAGGAGTAAAAACCTAGAACCAAAAGAGTGGTGGAGTTGGATGAAAGATTGGAAGTAAACTTGTGTTCTTGGAAGGATTCTTGAAGTGTTTTTGTAAGGGTTTTCTTATGGTGTTTAAGTGATGTTCTTGAAGCTAGATTTTCATGGTGATAGGCTGAGATGGTTAAGGTGTTTAAGGGTTATGAAAGGGTGTTCCTAACTAGCAAAATGATGTAGCAAAGTTGAAGATGGATGGAGTATTTAAGGTGGTGGTGGTGGCGTGAATGATGAGGAACAAAGACATGATCTTTGTTGTATTTTTGTGTAATAATTCATGCATGCATCCAAACTCTAATTACCTCTCATCTAGGGCAGTAATAATGGCTAGTTAGGTGGTGATTTGATGTGTATATACTAATAGTAAATACGTATAGAAGCTAGGTATGATACGAGTACATATACTCTAGATATACGTAAAGAAATCTTGTGAAAAATGGAATGAGAATTCAAATATAGCTATCTTTTGTGAATATACTTATATGGTTTTATGTATTTAAGTCCTTAAAAAGTGATTAAATACATTATATATACGATATATGTATAAACATTATAGGTCATAAGTATTTATGTCAAATGACGTTACGTATGGTTATCGTTTTGAAAACTTAAGTTAGTAGTTTCAAAATATACTTATAACTTATTGTTATTAATACAAAATGAGGTATTAAAACATTCTTAGATCATGTTAAATATGTATATATACATATATATACACAAACGTATAATTATCATATGTTATATAGTTCGTGATATCATCGGTCAAACTAGACGGTCAAACGTTGTGTAAAACTCTTTTCAAAAACATAAATCTCAACAATTTGGATTGCTTATCATGTTGGTAAGGTTTAATTTATGTAAATATTAATCTTATAAGTATAGAACGATCGAAAAAGTGCGGGTCATTACAGTAGGCACTGATCTTACTAGTTATAACAAAAGGTTCTTCGAGTTGGCACTAATGTGTCCAGAGATGGTCAGTCCCGAGACTCGTAAGATTGAATAGATATTGAAGGTTTAAGTGAGAACATACAAGGTGGAGTTACTACTTCCAAATCCACAACTTTGCAGGAGGCTATTGATATGGCAAGTTTGTTACTGGATCAGATTACTCAGAGAGGGAAGGTTACTACAGCTAGTCAGGTTAAGTCAAACGATGGAAAGAGAAAGTGGAACAACGAATAGGATAAGAACCACAACCAGCAACCGTTTAAAAAGTAGGAAACTTATAGAAATGATACTGGTGTCAAAGGAGCTGACTCTGGGTATAAGGGTAAGAAGCCACAATGTCAAAGGTGTGGAAGGCATCACTCTGGAACCTGTACTGCTGTGATTTGTGACAGGTGTAAGAAATTTGGTCATTTGGCCAAGGATTGCAAGGTTAAACTCAACAACAATACAAACAATTCTATTAATACTAAGAACTGCTATGGTTATGGACAGTCGGGTCACTTTAAGAAGGATTGCCCCAAGAATAACGTAACTGGAACTGCTCGAGGTAGGGCGTTCAATATTAACTCTGCAGAAGCTCGTGTTGACCAGAAGCTAGTCACGGGTATGTTTTCACTCAATGATCAACATGTTTATGTTTTGTTTGACATTGTATATCTAAAAATATTTGTCACAACGTTAAGTACCCTATTTCTCCCTTAGATAACATATATTCTATAGAACTAGGGAATGGTAACTTGATGAGAGTTGATAAGATTTATCGTGGTTGTATTTTGAAGTTAGAGGGCAAGTCTTTTAACATTGATGTGATACCTATTAAAGTGGGAAGTTTTGACCTTGTGGTTGGAATGGACTGGTTATCTGACAAAAAGCCGAGGTGGTATGCGACCAAAAGGCTATTCGTATTCCTATTGGAAACGGTGAACCAATCATGGTGTATGGAGAAAAGAGCAACACAAAACTACATCTTATTAACTGTTTCAAAGTCCAGAAGTATGTGAGGAAGGAATTTATCACATTTATGGAAAACGTAAGCCAAGTTGAACCTAAAGAAAGGAGACCCGAAGATGTCCCTATCGTTAAAAATTTCGTTGAAGTTTTTCCAGAGGAAATACCTGGTCTCCCACCGCATCGAGAAGTTGAATTTCAAATTGATCTAGTACCAGGAGTGGCACCAGTGGCTCGCGTACCATATAGGCTTGCACCTCAGAGCTAAAAGATTTGTCTAGCCAATTGCAAGAGCTGTTAGACAAGGGGTTTATACGACCGAGTTCTTCACCTTGGGGAGCTCCGGTCTTGTTCGTTAAGAAGGAGGATGGGTCGATGAGATTATTTATCGACTATAGAGAATTGTGTTGGATCCCTTGCATCAGTAGCTAGGATCTTTAGATCAAGGAACAAGCATCGATTAGCAATTTAAGCATAAAAGTGATAAATGAGATGAACATGATGAATATGAGATGAACACAAACAAACTCAGTGATAATCAGCTGATTATAGATCAAGATTACATGTAATAGATTGATAAACGAATTACAATAGCCATTACAAGAATCTAATCTAATCAACCTTGTCATTTTCAAGGTGGCTGGGGCATCAATCCACCATGGATCCTCTCCACCATGAAGGTGAAGAGGAGGATCACACACCTCACACACACTCAAGTGATCTTGGTGGAAAAGCCTCAACTCCAAATGAATAAGGAAAACTCTATTTATAGTGTCTGTCTACTATCAGCTCTGATGGTATTTCGTATGCCCGAGAGACATATTAAATTAATGTGGCTAATATGTTATGATCCAAGTCGGGTCATACCCAATAACAAACTTACCGACACCTTATATGTATTTAATCTTAACGATTGGATCGTTAAATAAATACGCGACACTTGAATTTTAGAAAATCGGTTTTCTAAAATGTAATCACTTGAGATAAATTATTTGGATAATTTATATATAATTGTTTATAGGTTTAAATGATTATGTTGTGTTATATTTTATAAAAATGTTTATAAAATGTGGAAGTAACAAAATAAATACATGTTTTTATATATATATATATATATATATATATATATATATATATATATATATATATATATATATATATATATATATATATATATATATCAAGTTTATGTATATATATATAACATTATTATTTAATATAAAGAGGATGCAGAATTTTGGTCTTCAAGAAAACATCCCATGCTCATTTTGTGACTTCCAACCCACACACAACTTTAGAGGTGCATGCTATTTACTTCAACCAAGGCTTGACCACTTCTATCAAGTGGGTCTTTACATTTTAGCTTGAAAAAAAAAACTGCATAACCAGTTTTTTTGAGAGCTGCTGGCCGTGCTTTTTGGTACTCAAAGGGAGTCCAAATATTGTTCTTCAAGCTCATATTAAGTGTCTAGTAAAATCCTAACTAAAGGCTAGGGTGTTGGTGATAGGTTTGGGGTATTATCTCTTGAGGTTTCATAGTTTTGAGACTCCATTCATCATCATCTTTTGACAAGCTGCTGTCCAGAATTTTGGGTTCAAAGGAAGTGGGTTTCTAGCTTGGTTTTAAGGTGATTAAGTGCCTAAAACATAACCAAGTTCAAGGGTGGTGTTGGTGCATCAAAAGCTTGGGGTTTTAACACACTTGTTCATCATCTTCTTGTATCAAACAACCCTCAACTAGCTTGAGGAGGTATTCAATCTTACTTCCTTTATTGTTATATGTAAGCATATATTCAAGGCTTGATAATTATTAATGGAGTTCAATCTAAAATGGTTTAACATATACACTTGTTTATAAATAACATAATGCTTCCGCTTGTCTTAATATTCATAAAATGGGTTTTGTGATTATATAAACATATGAACTCGTTGTCATGTTGAATTCCATCAATGGTATCTAGAGCCGAAGTCTTGAAATATGCTTCGTGATGTTTTTTTGAACTCACCATAACTTTGCATTTTATGTACATGCATGAAAATAGAATGCAAAAATTATTGGTTTTGGGTGGGTTAAGGCTTAGGCCGAATTGTTGGGGGCTCCAAAATTGGTTTTGGTTTGCCATTTGGTTCATATTTTGTTCATATGTTGTTGTTCACAATCATAGCCAAGACCTTGCGGTTGAATGAATGTTTGTTTGGTTGATTTGTTAATTTCAATATGGTTGTAATTATTCATTCAATTGGTTTGTAATAATATTCATTTGGTTATGTAATTTATTTTATATTTGGCATGCAAAATAGATTAGGTTGTATTTTCATTTTCTAGACAAAATGTATTAGGATATATTTTGTAACAAGATGAAGATGCATGAAGAACACAAGAAGCATGTGGATGCAAGGTTAAGTGGGAGGTTAAAACCTCTTACTTTGTGTTTTACCCATTGACCGGTGGCATTTTGTTTTCGGCTAAACAAAATGTCTACCAATAGGCTTGATTGTGAACATTTGTTTTGCATGCGTGGTTGTTTTAATTTCTTGTATGATTATGGATTGTGTATGTTACTACAACAAGTTATCACACAAGTTAACAACAAGTAAAACTACAATTTAATTGGTTAAATTATTAACTATATGCAATGAACAAAACGACAATTTAATTGGTTAAATTAGAAATCTCTAAAAGGACATTAATAAACGGTTATTAAGAACATGATAAGGATCATATATATAAATTGGTTTATATCAAGTAATTGGTTAAAATTACTAGACTTGAAAATGGATTTCAAATAAACCATACACTAAATGCATGTTGGTGTATGGCATAAATGTTTTCTCAAACTAGAATTAAAGAAAACTTAAAACCCTTTACACTAGGTCAACAAGTTTAAACGCCATCCTATTGTATGACACTTAAAAATATTAGGGAACTTATAATTGGATAAAGGTCACCTAACCGTTATGAGTAAACTAATATGATTAAGGTAAATTTCGCACACTTGTGGGATAAAGGTCACCTAACCACTTGTATGCTAAGTTTACATGTCTATACAAGTAGGACGACTTGATTTGGAAAACATGAACTTAGGGTCACCGAAGCATGATGAACAAATAGGTGTTGATGGGATAATATGCCATTTAAAAGGATTGCATGATCCCATAACTTAGAAGTTGCAAAAGGATTGCAATTGTCATACAATGACTACCTAGCTAAATCAAATGACGGGATAAAGGTCACCTAACCGAAATTTGGTTTACCGTTGGATTCTAAAATTTAATAAATATCAATTGGATTTAAAGGGTATTGATTGTTAAATTAAAATCGATACTTAAATGAACTTTGTTAAATTTTGTAGATGGCCGCCAATAACAACAACATGCAAAACGCACCTATTAACTTGAACAACCTATCGTTAAGGTCTCTCCTCGAGAAAGACAAACTCAACCATACGAACTTTATGGATTGGTTCCGCAATCTTAGGATTGTCCTCAAACTTGAGGATAAGGCGTATGTGTTGGAAGACCCCATTCCCGATCAACCCGACGAGGATGATACGAAAGGCATGGCTTATTGGGATAAGTATTGCGCCGATTCGGTGCAAGTCGCTTGCCTAATGCTTGGGACTATGATACCCGAACTCCAAAAGGATTTCGAACATCATAGTGCATATGACATGATTACGCAATTGAAGGAGATGTTCCTTCAACAAGCACGTGTCGAGCGCTTCGAAACGGTTCGAGCGTTACATGCATGTCGTATGGATGACACCCAATCCGTATCCTCTTATGTCCTCAAAATGAAAAGCCTTATTGATCACGCAAACCGTCTTAATCTCAACATATCTAATGAGCTAGCCACTGATCTTATCCTAAACTCCCTGGCAAAGAGGTTTGACCAATTTGTAATTAATTACAATATGAATGGGATGGATAAGACCATTGGTGAACTTCATGGCATGTTAAGGACGGTGGAAACTAGCATGGGTAAGAGGGCTTCACCCGTGCTAATGATCAATGATGGTGGGTCCAAAGGTAACAACACCTCTAAGCCAAAGGCGGCTAAGAGGAAAGGACCCGCCCATCAAGGCAAGGGAAAGGGGAGGATGGTTACCCCAACCAAAAACAAGAACAAGAAGCAAAAGGTTGCCGGACAAGCAAACCACAAGGAAGACCCGTGCTTCGGTTGCGGTGAAATGGGTCACTGGAAACGCAATTGCCCGGTCTACCTTAAGGAGTTGAAGGAAAAGAGGGATGCGGGGCAATCCTCAGGTAACATATATATGGTATATATAGAGCTTAGTATTACTTCTTCTAATACATGGGTATTAGACACTGGATGTGGAACTCACATTTGCAATTCTTTGCAGGGGTTCAAAAGAAGTAGCAAGCAAACGGGAACATCAAGTCTCTTTATGGGTAATGGAGCCAAAGTGCAAGTGAAGGCTCAAGGAGACTTTATATTAAAACTTCTAAGTGGTTTGGAACTTATTTTGAACAATGTTTTGTATGCACCGGATTTATGTCGAAACATTATTTCAGTTTCCCGTTTAAAACAATGTGGTTTTTATCTTAATTTTGTTAATGATGATATCCACGTTTATTTAGATAATGTATTTTATTTTAAGGCTTCGCCTTCAAATGGAATTTATGAATTGGTTCACGATGACACATCATCTAGTAGCTCAATATACCATACTAGCACCAAGAAACTCAAAAGAGATTTGAGTGATTCCTACTTATGGCATTGTCGCCTTGGTCACATAAACAAGAATCGAATGCATACACTCCAAAAGAATGGCCTTTTGAAATCAAATGAACTAGACTCGTTTGATGTATGTGAATCTTGTTTACAAGGCAAAATGACTAAAGCACCTTTCAAAGGGACCTACGAAAGGGCTAAGGACTTATTGGGATTAATACAATCAGATGTATGTGGACCCTTTAAGCCCATAGCTAGGAATGGTGAAAGATACTTCGTTACTTTCATTGATGACTTCAGTCGTTTCGGATATGTCTACTTGTTAAGACATAAGGACGAAACTTTTGAAGCATTCAAAGAGTATCAAAACGAAGTACAAAATCAACTCAATAAGACAATTAAGGTACTTCGAACCGATAGAGGAGGTGAATACCTAAGCGATGCCTTCCAAGATCATCTTAGAAGTTGTGGGATTATCTCGCAACTTACTCCACCCGGGACACCACAGCTTAATGGTGTGTCCGAAAGGAGGAACCGAACCCTAATGGATATGGTTCGATCTATGATGGCTAGAAGCTCGTTACCTCTATCATTTTGGGGTTATTGTCTATGCTCCGTGGCTCGTATTTTAAATATGGCCCCAACCAAGAAAATGGAACGAACTCCTCATGAGATGTGGTTTGAAAAACCTCCATCTCTATCATACTTAAAGGTATGGGGATGTGAAGCTTATCCTAAGCGTTACGTCCCTAATAAGTTGAATGCTCGATCCACGAAGTGTATCTTCATAGGATATCCCAAGGATGATATGGGATATTATTTCTATGATCCTTCCGAGCAGAATGTATTTGTTGCTCGGAAGGCTGAATTCCTTGAAACTAAGTTCCTAATGGAAGGCAAAAGTGAAAGGAAGATAGATCTTGAAGAGGTTCAAGATCAAGTAGATGATACACAATTGGCTGACACTAGCACTCAACATGAAAATGTTGAGAGTGATCAGATGGATGATCAAAATACACAAGACGTTCGCAGATCTAGTAGGATTAGTAATCCTCCTGAGAGATATGGGTTTCTCATGGATGGTTGCTATGTGGTTGATTTGGATGAACCAATAAACTACCAAGATGCTTTATCAAGGATTGATAAAGATAAATGGCAGGAAGCCATGAACGCTGAGATGCAATCCATGTATGACAACCAAGTTTGGGAACTTGTTGCGCAACCTCCTGGCTCTAGGCTAGTTGATTGTAAATGGCTGTTCAAAATGAAAACCGACATACATGGAAACTTGGATACATATAAAGCTAGACTTGTAGCAAAAGGTTTCACTCAAACTCAAGGGGTTGACTATGATGAAACTTTTTCGCCTGTGGTGATGCTAAAGTCTATTAGGATATTACTTGCCATTGCTGCTCATTATGATTATGAAATATGGCAGATGGATGTCAAGACCGCTTTCCTAAACGGACATCTTGAGGAAGATGTCTATATGGTTCAGCCTGAGGGTTTTGTTGATCCGAAATATCCTAAAAAGGTATGCAAGTTAAAGAAGTCAATCTACGGATTGAAACAAGCATCTAGAATATGGAATCATCGTTTTAATGAGGAGGCCAAGAAATTTGGCTTCATTAAAAATGGTGATGAAGCTTGTGTATACAAGAAAGCTAGTGGGAGCACTATCATGTTCCTTGTACTATATGTGGATGATATATTGTTATTTGGAAATGATATTCCGGCAATGCAAGGTGTTAAAACTTGGTTAAGCAAATGCTTCTCCATTAAGGATCTTGGAGAAGCACAATACGTTTTGGGGATTGGGATCTACAGGGATAGATCCAAGAAACTGATAGGTTTAAATCAAAGTGCATACATTGAAAAAATCTTGAAAAGGTTCAAGATGGAGAACTCTAAGAAAGGTTTGGTACCTATTCAAAAGGGAACACTTCTCAGTTCATCTCAGTGCCCCACCACGAAAGATGAACAGGAGAGAATGAAGAAAGTCCCATATGCTTCTGCCATTGGGTCAATCATGTATGCAATGATATGCACTAGACCGGATGTGTCATGCACTCTTAGCCTGACAAGTAGATACCAGAATAACCCAGGAAACAGTCATTGGATTGCTGTTAAAAGTATATTGAAATACCTTAGGAGGACTAAGGATATGTTTCTGATATATGGGTCTGGTGAGGAGGAACTCGCTGTAAAAGGTTACGTGGACGCGAGTTTCCAAACTGATCGTGATGATTCTCGATCACAATCCGGTTATGTCTTCACATTAAATGGAGGTGCGGTCTCTTGGAAGAGTTCAAAACAGGATGTTGTTGCTCTATCCACTACAGAGTCGGAGTACATCGCCGCATCATTGGCAGCTCAGGAAGCTGCATGGATGAAGAAATTCATCGACGACTTAGGAGTAGTCCCTTCCATTCTGGACCCTCTTGAGATCTTTTGTGACAACGAGGGTGCGATTGCTCAAATCAAGGAACCTCGTGCTCATCAAAAGACCCGTCACATTGAGCGGAGATTCAACTACATAAGGGATGAAGTTGAAAAGGGAAAGATATGTATTCGCAAAGTTCACACAGATCTTAATATAGCGGATCCTCTCACGAAGCTCTTACATGGATCAAAACATACAGCACATGTTTGTGCATTAGGGCTTCGATATTCTAGTGATTGGTCATGATCTATTTTAAGTATTGTAACGGAACTAAGTAGTTCAAACTCATTTATACAATTATGGCATTAATTTATCTTGAGTTATGTTCCTATTTTGCATATTTTATCCATGAATAAGTAATTATTCTAAAATTCCGTAGTTGATCACATTCGTGGGAACAAGTGTGAGGTTTAGACTATTATGAACTTGGATTGGTATACATTCACGGGATGAATGTGGGGCAAGGTTGCAACCAAGGTTCATAGATATTTGTGGGACACAAATATTGGAAGACCCGCTCTCAAGACTTACTAAATAGAGCCTTTGTGGTCGATCACATGTAGTCTTGATTAAAGGCGAATATCATTGTATCCTCTGACCTGAGATACATATTGGGTTCGGATATTTACCAAGTATTGTGCCTTGATTCTTTCCATCGCTAGTCTGAAATATGGTAGTTCATAAGGAAGAGCTCAGGTATAATGCAAGGTGTATATTTAGGACGTATGTAGTCAAGATGGAATTTGTCCCTCTTATTCGTTGAGAGTCAGATGTCTAAGGCCTGATAAAGTTAAATCTAAAAGAGAGTGATCACTCTGTATCTCTTGGAATTAACATGACATCTAGGACGAAAGGATGTAATGAAAGAAATTCACCTATTCATATTCGAGATGTGAACTCGAAAGGGATGATGTTATTGAATGGCAAAAGTCATAACATATTGGGGGTGATGGACGGTCGTTAGGTGGTATCCGTCACTTGCATTAATTTCTTATGTTTCTCGTGCAAGTGGGAGATTGATGGTATTTCGTATGCCCGAGAGACATATTAAATTAATGTGGCTAATATGTTATGATCCAAGTCGGGTCATACCCAATAACAAACTTACCGACACCTTATATGTATTTAATCTTAACGATTGGATCGTTAAATAAATACGCGACACTTGAATTTTAGAAAATCGGTTTTCTAAAATGTAATCACTTGAGATAAATTATTTGGATAATTTATATATAATTGTTTATAGGTTTAAATGATTATGTTGTGTTATATTTTATAAAAATGTTTATAAAATGTGGAAGTAACAAAATAAATACATGTTTATATATATATATATATATATATATATATATATATATATATATATATATATATATATATATATATATATATATATATATATATATATATCAACTTTATGTATATATATATAACATTATTATTTAATATAAAGAGGATGCAGAATTTTGGTCTTCAAGAAAACATCCCATGCTCATTTTGTGACTTCCAACCCACACACAACTTTAGAGGTGCATGCTATTTACTTCAACCAAGGCTTGGCCACTTCTATCAAGTGGATCTTTACATTTTAGCTTGAAAAAAAAAACTGCTTAACCAGTTTTTTTGAGAGCTGTTGGCCGTGCCTTTTGGTACTCAAAGGGAGTCCAAATATTGTTCTTCAAGCTCATATTAAGTGTCTAGTAAAATCCTAACTAAAGGCTAGGGTGTTGGTGATAGGTTTGGGGTATTATCTCTTGAGGTTTCATAGTTTTGAGACTCCATTCATCATCATCTTTTGACAAGCTGCTGTCCAGAATTTTGGGTTCAAAGGAAGTGGGTTTCTAGCTTGGTTTTAAGGTGATTAAGTGCCTAAAACATAACCAAGTTCAAGGGTGGTGTTGGTGCATCAAAAGCTTGGGGTTTTAACACACTTGTTCATCATCTTCTTGTATCAAACAACCCTCAACTAGCTTGAGGAGGTATTCAATCTTACTTCCTTTATTGTTATATGTAAGCATATATTCAAGGCTTGATAATTATTAATGGAGTTCAATCTAAAATGGTTTAACATATACACTTGTTTATAAATAACATAATGCTTCCGCTTGTCTTAATATTCATAAAATGGGTTTTGTGATTATATAAACATATGAACTCGTTGTCATCTTGAATTCCATCAAGCTCACACGCACGGTTGAGCTTTCAACTGTACGGATGACAGTTATCACCCGTACGAGTGACTTCAGTCACTCGTATGACAGACCTATATTACACGTTTGGTCACATATGCTCCTGCGACATGCGTTTTCTAGTTTAAACCTATGCTAGGTGTACAACATAAACCATAACTATTTCTAGTCTCTTCGATAGCGATGGACAACATCATAAAAAAATGCACTAACAAATTGAATAAGTTGACAATCAAGAATCGGTACCCACTGTAGAGGATTGATGACTTATTTGACCAATTACAGGCATCTAGTTGTTACTCAAAGATTGATCTGAGATCAGGTTATCACCAACTAAGGGTCAAGGAAGCTGATGTTTCTAAGATGGCGTTTAGAACACGCTATGGACATTATGAGTTTACAGTGATGCCGTTTGGTTTGACGAACACACCAGCAGTGTTCATGGACCTCATGAACCTTGTGTATAAGCCATACCTAGATAAATTCGTCATTGTATTTATTGATGATATATTGGTGTACTCCAAGAACAAAGGAGAGCACGAGAAGCATCTATGTTCAGTACTGACAATGCTTAGAGAAGAGCAATTGTATGCAAAGTTCTCAAAATGTGACTTTTGGTTACAAGAAGTAAAATTCCTTGCTCATGTTGTAGGTGCCAATAGAATACAGGTTTATCCGACAAAAATCGAAACGGTTAAGAATTGGGAAACCCCAAAGACACCAACTCAATTACGACAATTTCTAGGGCTAGCGGGTTACTACAGAAGATTCATTGAAGGATTCTCTATGATTTTCCGACCATTAACCGCGTTGACTCATAGAGGCTAGAAATATAAGTGGTCAGAACCACAAGAAACTGCATTTCAGATGTTGAAGGAGAAGCTTACAACTGCGCCGATATTATCTCTACCCGAAGGAAATAAAGACTTTGTTATTTATTGTGATGTCTTGATTCAAGGAATTGGTTGCATGCTGATGCAACAAAACAAGGTTATTGTTTATTAATCACGACAATTAAAGATTCACGAGCAGAACTATACTATGCATGATCTGGAACTAGGTGTTGTGGTCTTTGCACTCAATATGTGGATACACTACATGTATGGAACCAAGTTTACTATCTTCACCGATCATAAGAGTTTACAGCACATATTTGATCTGAAAAAGCTCAACATGAGACATCGAAGTTGGGTGGAATTGCTTAACGATTATGATTTGAACTTCAATACTATCCTGGTAAAGCAAATTTTGTAGTAGACACTTTGAGCAGAAAAGAGAGAGAAGCCTCTCAGGGTTAAAGCTCTTAACATAATTGTAACGACTCGGATTTTTCTGACTACTTGATTATACTATTACATGATTTAATTATTCCGACTTGATAAGCAATGAATTTTAATAAATCTTGAACTTCCAGAAAGATTTTTACACAAGCTTTTGGTCACCCTTTTATTCCGACGATTCACGAACGTCATAACTTGATTTAATTGTCTAATTGTTTAATTATTGTGTACATATATGGATTTATATATATTTAACTTGAAAATATGATAATTAAATATCTCATTATGTATATTAACAAAGTATTATATATATTTTCATATTACTAATTTAAAGAGTTTTTGAACAATATATATGTTACTATTTAAACGACGTAATTAACTTATGTTAAAATGTATTTACATATAAAGTATTACGAGTGTAAATACATCCTTACAAGTATTAAATACACTTTATAATATACCAATATATATAAAGAATAGCTATACTCGTATTTTCGTTCAATTTCCTCAAAAATTCTACTCGCATTCATACGGTATTTTTACCCGTATTATACACAGCTTTTAGAAGTATTTACTATTGGTATATACCAATAGAAATCTGCAATTATTTATGTAATATGTCATCCATGACCTAATCAATTTAATATGTCATCCATGACTTAATAAATTTTAACTTATCTTAGATATTTTCACTAAAAACTAAATTTTCAAGGCAATAAATAAGCACCATTTATAACTCATTTTTACACATTCATTTTCTAAATTTTACTTCCAATTTTCACACACACTTGCAAGAAATTTCTCAAGTTTTTTTCTACTACTTCTTTCCAGCAACTTTACATTCTAAACTTGAGGTAAAAACTCTACTTCAACTCTTGTTCAATTCATATGTCTATAGCTATCTATATAAGAGTTTATAAACTAGAACATAGTTTAGTTAATTCTAAACTTGTTTGCAAACAAAGTTAATCCTTCTAACTTGAATTTTAATAACAACTTAACACATGTTTTATATCTATATGATATACTAACTTAATGAGTTAAAACTTGGAAACACGAAGAACACCGTAAAACCGGACATACGCCGTCGTAGTAAAACCGGGGGCTGTTTTGGGTTAGATAATTAAAAACTATCATAATATTTGATTTAAAAGTTGTTATTCTAGGAAAATGATATTTCATATGAACATGATACTATATCCAAAAATCATAGTTAAACTCAAAATTGAAGTATGTTCTTCAAAATGGTCATCAAGATGTCGTTCTTTCGACGGAAATGACTACCTCTTTCAAATATGGATTATAACTTGTACCTCTGACTATAAACCACTACTTTTTCAGTTTAGTTTCACAAATTACAGTTCGTTATGAAACCATAGCAAATTGATTCACTCAATACGGACTTATAACGAAGAAATTATGGGCAAAACAATATTAGTTATAAATGGATAATTTGATTACGGGATTGATTCATTAAAATCTATACTAACCATATCCTAGCTAACTTTTCTTGTATTATACATGTATTCTAACATGTCATGGTTACACAATACATCGGATAAATCAAAAGACACCACATACACAATACATGTAACTACAATAGCGGTATTGTGGGTCATGATTGAGTCTTATACAACACGTGTATACTATGTACTACTAACTGTGGACTACTAACTGTGGACTACTAATTGTGAAATACTAACGTTGGACTACTAGCGTTGGACTTCTAACTTGACAACTTAAACAATCACACGTAATTGAAAATATAAACTTAAACAATCACACGTGATTGAAAATATGAACTTAAACAATCACATGTGATTAAAGATATGATATGAATAATAGTTGTATTACATTTTGATATACATATATATTTGTTACAGGTTCGTGAATCCAAGGATGATAGCCATATTTTTAATAAGTTGAAAACTTATTATTAATATACTTTTACTACCGTGAGTATATTGTCCCATTTTTAAAATCTAAAAATATTTTGGGATGAGAATACATGCAGTTTATGTTTTACGCCATGGACACAAGTACTTAAAATATATTCTACGTTGAGTTGTACCACTTTGCATATCTTCCCTAATAGCTTGGTAACTAATATTTACATGTTGTAAGAACATGTAAGTGCGAATCCTATTGATAGATCTATCGGGTTTGACAACCCCAACCGGGCTAGTCGCTCTAGTATCGTAAACGGTTGTATAGTACTTCGTTTTTACTACACTTGGTACAGTGTAGAGAGATTTCATAATAAAGAGAATATGCCACATTAATGGTTAAGTATTGTTACCGAAGCACTCAACAACTTATAGAATATCTTTATTGAAATATTTATAACTATGAAATCTTGTGGTCTATATTTATATCAATGATAGCTTTAAACCTATATATCTCACCAAGATTTGTGTTGAGTGTTTAAGCATGGTTATTCTTAGGTCCTTAAGAAAGTCTTCCGTTGTTTCGTTATCTGAGCAAGCTGTGCATGGAGTCTCATGCTTTTAATTAAATAAAGTGGTGTATTCAATAAAACCTTTGTCATGTATTATATTCGACTGTTATGTCACGTGTGTAGTATTTGAGAACCGATGTATTATGGGGATTATTCCTTAAATAATCACCCAATTGTTTAAAACATGCATTATGTATATTAATGGTGTACTTTTTATGAAACGAATGCAATATTTTCTAAAACATATCGTATAGAGGTCAAATACCTCGCTATAGGACTAATGAATAACGTAATGCGTTTATAGTAATATGGACGGGTCGTTTCAGTTGGTATCAGAGCTGGTTTAAGCTGTTTAATCGACTTAATCGTAGAGGGGGTCTCACAGTGTTACCTGTTGAAAGGACCCGTTCATATACATTATAAACGATCCACAATAGTTGATTACATTGCGAGGTATTTGACCTATATATGATATATTTTACAAACATTGCATTCGTTTTTAAAAGACAATCTTTCTTTACATCAAAAATTGACAGGCATGCATACCATTTCATAATATCCACTATCCAACTATAAATTGATTTAATAATAATCTTTGATGAACTCAATGACTCGAATGCAACGTTCTTCGAAATATGCTATGAAAGACTCCAAGTAATATCTTTAAAATGAGCAAATGCACAGCGGAAGATTTCTTTAACACCTGAGAATAAACATGCTTTAAAGTGTCAACCAAAAGGTTGGTGAGTTCATTAGTTTATCATAATCATTTATTTCCATCATTTTAATAGACCACAAGAATTTCATTTCCAGTTCTCATAAATATACGTCCCATGCATAGAGACAAAAAATAATCATTCATATGGTGAACACCTGGTAACCGACATTAACTAGATACATATAAGAATATCCCCTATCATTCCGGGATCCTCCTTCGGACATGATATAATTTCGAAGTACTAAAGCATCCGGTACTTTGGATGGGGTTTGTTAGGCCCAATAGATCTATCTTTAGGATTCGCGTCAATTAGGGTGTCTGTTCCCTAATTCTTAGATTACCAGACTTAATAAAAAGGGGCATATTCGATTTTGATAATTCAACCATATAATGTAGTTTCGATTACTTGTGTCTATTTCGAAAAACATTTATAAAAATTGCGCATGTATTCTCAGCCCAAAAATATAAAGGGTAAAAAGGCAAATGAAACTCACCATACTGTATTTCGTAGTAAAAATACATATAACGTCATTGAACAAGTGCAAGGTTGGCCTCGGATTCACGAACCTAAATTAATTATATATATTTATGTGTTGGTCAATATTTGTCTAACAAATTAGGTCAAGTCATAGTGTACCACAATCCTAATGCTCGAGACTAATATGCAAAAGTCAACAAAAGTAAATTTGACTCAAAATAATTTCCAAAAATTTATACATGATTAATATATAGTTTAAATATCGTCGTTTTATATTTTTAAATATTTTTAAAAGATTTATTAGAGTAAATAATATAATTTATTTATTAATAAATAAAATTTTATATTATATTTATATAATAAAATATACTTTTATATATATTAAGTAATAAAATTTATAGGGTTCATTTAATATTATAAAGATAATATGATACGTATTATTAAAGTAAGTTATTACACGTAGTAAAATATGTTTGTATCAAATATTTATTTGATAAAATAATATCTATAATGATATTAAGTAAAAGTTGTATTATTTTGAAATAATAATTATTATTATAAAAATATCAATATTTATAATTACTAAGATGACATTATGATAAAACGATAATTCTAATTATGATAACTTTAATATTTACGATAATTTTTAATATTATCTTTAAAATAATAATTCTATTTAAAATAATAATAATAATGATATTTTATAGTAACAATGACATTTCTATTAAAATGATAATTTTTGTTAAAATGATATTTTTAATACTAACGATAATTTTAATAATAATAGTAATGATAAAAATAATAAGAACGATAATTTTATCTAAATCAATATCTTATAATATTTTAATTTCATCATGATACTCTTACCCATTATTTTCTAATCGTTTCGTTTAATAGCTTTTAATCGTCTTTTATATCGTGTTCGTAATAATGATAATAATAGTAATCAAAATAATTAGGTGTTACAAATATTTGTTTTAATTACACTAATATTAATAATGATAGTTACTATAACATTATTAACGATAATACTAATAATTATCTTAATGATAATATAGTAATAATAATAATAACAATAACAATAACCATTTTTAAATAATGATATATATATTAATAATGATAATAATAAAAATAATACCAATAATAATAATAATAATAATAAGAATAATAATAATAATAATAATAATAATAATAATAATAATAATAATAATTGGATAATAATAATAATACTAATTATAACTTTAACGATAATAACGATAGTAATAATAAAAAAAAATAACAATTTTTAATGACAAATCCTTTTATTAATAAAGATAATAATAATAATAATAAGAAAAAACTAGAACGACGATAATAACGACGATAATAATATTCATTTTTAATAATAATACAAAAATTCGATGGACTATAACTTCAAATTCGTTCATCGAAATCATTCGATATCTAAATGAAAAGTTCTTAATTTTTTGCTAGCTTTCCAACGACATGCATATCTTATACCTTATCTCAGTCGCATATATAACTAATTCAGGATTCAACATAATCTAACTAAAGGCAATATCAAAAGTACAAACATGCATAATCCTATATACTCGAGCACTAGTCAGGGATACACTATTAGTATGTAAAAGTTAAATTATGAGTACTCACGTATCAATATTGAGATTCAATATTGCAGGAAAGGTACGTAGACGCAACGGAGATGATAAACACTATATTGACCTCACGAGCATACCCATGAACCATACCAATCACCTCCATAGCTATAACCCATAATTTCCTTAATCCAATCCCACTCGAAAAACAATTTCGAAATCACTCGGACAGCACTCTGAAGTAATATTTTATGTATACTAATAATATCTTGAAATAATACGGAGTAAATATATATATGTAAATCGATTGAGAGAGTTTAGAGAAAAATATTTTCAAGTTTCTATGAAATAATGAAGCCTGTTGAATTCTATTTATAATAGATTTTTAAATTATTAAAGTATGAATTATTAAAGTATGAATTATTAAAGTGAATTATTAAAGTATGAATTATTAAAGTGAATTATTAAAGTATGAATTATTAAAGTGAATTATTAAAGTGAATTATTAAAGTATGAATTATTAAAGTGAATTATTAAAGTTAAAGTAAAGTAAAAATAAAGTAAAAGGTAAAGTTTAAGTATAGTAAAAGTATAAAACTATGTACGTATAATACGCATATAAATATATATAATATTAATTTAAATCATTATATATATTTAATAAAATAAAATATAAATATCGTTATCTTTATCATACTGGTTAAGTAATGAGTTGTCAAAAGTGGTTCTAGATATTTATAAAAGTTATATACGTTTTAATAATAAAGTTCTTTTTAAAATGAAAACGTTTTTGTACGTTTGAAACTAAATCAAATAAATATAATAATTTTGTTTTCCAAAACCAAATATATTTTTAAGAATCATTTTGTTTAAAGGTTAAAATAATAGAAATCGTTATATCATAAAATGTTTTAAAAAAATAGAATCATATATATTCATAATAGGTTTCAAGTTTTTAAATTACAGTTTGTTGGTGAAGCATGGGATAAAGTTCAAAGGTTAAATAAACGTATGAAATCATCTTAATAAAAAATGTCGAGTTACTTAACTTGTCGATATCCAACATCTAAGTTATTTACACTTCACGTTCTTACTTATAAATCACTTTACCATTTTCCGAATGTTGTCAAAAAGAATAGATTTCTTAAATCACAGTGGACCTCATAACATAGACCCGTAATCATATCATAATGTATCTGATAAATCAACAATTTGATATTATCTTCTAATTCCATCGATAAACATATTGAAACAAATACGATCATGTAAAGTATTATACGTTTAATACTTAATTAATATTCTCAAGTTATAATATATATATATATACATATATATACATATTTATTTATATATAACGGTTGATGAATCGTCTGAATTTGGTCGAGGTTATAATGAATGTATGAACACAATTTAAAATTCTTGAGATTTAACTTAACAAACTTTGCTTATCGTGTCGGAATAATATAAAGATAAAGTTTAAATTTGATTGGAAATTTCAGGGTTGTCACAGTACCTACCCGTTAAAGAAATTTCGTCCCGAAATTTGAGTGGAAAGGTCGTGAATGATAATAAGTATGTTTTCATGATGCATACAGGCTGAAAATTAGAGTTTTATAATCAGCGAATAATTTGGATAAATAATCCATTTATATGAAGAGTACGAATGAAGCTAACATAGAAGAGTGAAATGAGTAAGTGTAGATTCATCTTATCATTTGACGTAGATATGATTGATTTCCAGATTTCAAGGGATTTGAAGAAAATCTTTGTAATAAGATTTGATTCTCCGGTAACAAAAGGAATTAGGATCCGCTTTAAATGCGATCGTCCATTTTAATTGTTCTGTCAGAGATTTTCTTATAAATTCACCTCCTTCCTTTTCTTACAACTCACACCTTCTGTTGATACATTTTATGCAAGTCCCTAGACATCTACCCACGTCCATTGCAGGTACAACAGTTTACAGGCCACCATGATCGTTCGTTATTATCCTATTTGTGTTTGTATGTGGTTACAGCAACTGCAGGAACGAGACGTGGATGTTTGACTATGTTAGACTTAGTCAGACGTCCGAGTGAAGCCTCACTCGTACGGCTGACAGGCTCATACGCACGGTTGATGCTGAGCTAAGTCACAATTACAATCTAAATGAGAAGACACGAGTGAGTGATCACCCGTACGGCTGATGAAGCCAACTCGTATGTGTGATGGATGAATCGTACGGGTGAGTCAACAGCAGGGGTATATAAAGTCTTATGTTCTTCATTTTTAGGTTAAGCCTCTCATTTGTTACACACACTCAGATCTGGTGAGCTCCTCCGATTCTTTCTCAACCCAAATCACCCAGGTGGTGAATAATAGCTCTAGGTGTTGATCTAATCACACTTGATTTAGTTGTGGTATGACTAAATTAATCACAAAAAGCTTAACCTATTCACTAGAGGGTTTGATTCACTTATTCCGTCATTATGTGAGTTAAATCTGTTGATTTCTAAGTTCCTAGTCATGTTTCATCACCTTCTATTCTTTCCCCCTCAACTCATATTTTAAAGTATTCATCAATATGCTCCATCCAGTTCTGATTCTCGATATACTTATAACTTTCATATCGGTCATTCTTCTTTTTCATCTACCGCCGGAAGAATTTATTTACTTCTACTATACTCTTGGGTTTATAGTGTTTCTAGTTCTCCCGTGTCTTTATATTGCTATAAGCATCGATATATATGGTTTATAATTTTTGGTTTGTCGTTGGGCTTTATATCTTCCCTTATATTTCAAAGTCTCTGTTTCTATCTTCTATAATCATTGTCATCCACAGTTAATGCTCTCTTTTATTTGCTGCAATTTATACCCCAATTTCTATTTCAGAGTTTTGTCCTTTCGTTTCTTCTTCTTGCGATTAAGCACCGCTTGTAATGGTCCAGAATTCACAAATATGATTTTCGGAATGAACATTGTTAATGTTCTAGGAAGGAAATTGTGATGGCACGATCTTGACTTGTCAAATAACTAGAATACCTTGGAAAAGGCCGAATCATCAAGAAATATTTTCTTGATATTTTAGAGGTTAAATAGAATACAAAAGTCGTATAACATGGCACATGATGATGTTATGATCTGTGAATCATCACGTTCCATTTAGAAACTCAGCATGAATTACTGTAATATAATCACGTTGATCAAGTGTCATTATATTATACTAACTCATGCTTCAGTTTCCAACACTACTTAAAAAACATTCATATTTTAAACTCAAAGGTTTACAGAGTATAGGAACTAAACAGTTTCCTTTTTGATGTAATACAGATAGCGCAAAGAGATAAATGATTCCAGATAAGAATAGTTATGGAAATATCTTCAGAAATATGGAGGATATTTATAATGAAAGATACGATGATATCTTAGAATTTCTAATATCAGAGGATGATGAAGAATATTGTCTGTAAGGGTTTAGTGTCAGGAGCAAGGTATTTGTTAATGACTTCAGCAGAAACTGAATCATTTAGATTCTTTGAAGGCAGGTTCAGTCTTTGTGATTTGTCCACAGCCTCCTTCATACTTTGCTCAATCCGTTTTCCAGTTCCAAAACTTCTCTATTTCTGAGCTTTGTTAATACACTAATCTTTATCATCAAACTTTTTACTGCTAAGGTCGTTTACAGTTTTTGTTGCTTCATCATCATTTCGAGAACTAGTTCGCGGTTCAGAGTGTTTTTCAGAAACTTCACATTCGAAGTATGTAAGCCTTGGAAATAGACGTTATGTATAACTGTTGGTGTCAACATGCTGTGAGATTTCAAAATACTGATTGCTAACTCCCAATGATTCGTATGACAATTCTCATTACAAGAGGCAGGTGAGTAAATGATGAGGTTTCGATAAATATAAAGATTCTTCGGAATGCCCAAGATCAGTGAAGTTGTTGGTAAGTTTATTGCTAATGTGGTGGAATATGAAAGGTTCTCCGGTAACAAAAGGGTAATCACATATATCAAAATTATGATAAGGCTACTCCGAATGAAAAAATCGAAGTTGTCTTGCTGGAGCTGTGATATAATTTGCTACTTTGCAAAGGAATTGCAAGGTTATTTTTGCTAATAAATGCCAAAAGATCTGACACAGATATGTGTTGAATTATGACTTTGGTTTCGAGAGCTTTTTAAGTACATAACTGTGGGTAATATGTGGTTGGATCATCATCTCGATTGCTCATTATTTGAAGTGTCTTCAGAGATTTTCGAAGGGTTTGAACATAGATTGTAATCGTTTGTATACATTTGATGTTCTAACACACTTTTGAAGTCAAAGTATAGCTTTGAAAGATGTAGGAATCTAAAAGTAATGGTACCGGTTATATCTCGAATTGAATTCTGAGATTTTAAAATCAGAATACGTAATTGGGTTTGAATGAGTATGGTTGTTTTGATTTCTATGAAAGAATGTATATCATTGTGAAAGTAGGAAGTATAATTGATAATTTGCTTAATCTGATTCGAAGAATGTAACATATTAATTGTGAATTTATATATATCTCTCGGGTATTACCTACCCGTTAAAAATTTTCACAATTAATATTTTTTACATAAGAATTTTATTACAGTCTTTATGAAAATATATATGTATATATTCTCCTCATATGTAACATAGATTTTAATGAGTTAATACTAAATTAAACTCATTCGATTTACAGTTGGAACTAGAATTGAATAATTCCTTGAAGGTTTAGAGGTTACATAAGTATTTCTTCAATAATATTGAAATTATGAATCAATACTTCGTTATTTGTTGAGAAGTGATGTTGGTTTTCGTTAAATTCTTGTGAACTTCGCAAAGTACGAATGATGTTATCTGAAAAGTTTCGGTTACATCAATGATGAAGTGTAAAATCAAATATATACTTGATTTATTAGGAATTGGAATTTGTTGAATTGAGACAGAGATTGTAGTTAACGATGGTTAAGTCGCGGGTGAGGGACGTACATTATTGCATATTTGTAATATGAATTAACTGAGTAGTTAAGATTCACACACAATAGCTTAGCACGGAAAGATTTGTTTTTTATTTCAAAATATATATATATATATATATATATATATATATATATATATATATATATATATATATATATATATATATATATATATATATATATATATATATATATATAATATATATAATTTCTTCAGAGGGAATGAGTTAATTCTTCATAACTTGTTGATACAATATACACGTTATTGATTCGTAATGATGTCCACAGTGATTCTTGAACTGACGGAGTTTGTGATGTTATAGGTGTTGTTGATTCTGATGTTGACTGTACTGACGATGCTGGTGACGTTGACGGTACTGTTGATGCTGTTGGTAAAACAAGTTTAACTTGTTAATCACACACCATTTTTGTCAGGGTTTCTACTCTTCTTTCTATCATTTTGGTTCGCTTAACTGATTTATGGTTAGGGCTAGATTAGATAATCTCTAAGACTTTAGAGATTATATAATCGCCGCGGAATGTTTCTCCAATGAAGTTATGAATTAATACTTCGTCAGTTATTGTTGTTGGTACTCCTTGGTATCTATGGTGCGTATGACGTTGATGCTCGTGGGACAGATTGTGAAGTTGAGGTTTACAACGCGGTTGTGGTTGGAGGTGGTAATGGTACTGTTGGCGTTGATGATGGTGGTACTGGTTATGCTGCTGGTGCTGCTGCTGGTGTTTGTAATCTCTGCACCATATTCTCCAAAGCCACTACCCGAGCGCGAAGTTCGTTGACTTCTTCTATTATTCCAGAATGATTGTCGGTCGGAACGAGCGGATAAATAAAATCTAGAATTTGATGTAGTATATAATCGTGATGAGATACCCTGGAAATGAGAGAGAAAATGGTGTCTCGAACAGGTTCGCCGGTAAGTGCTTCAGGTTCTTCGCCAAGAGGGCAATGTGGTGGATGAAAAGGATCGCCTTCTTCTTGTTTCCAATGATTGAGGAGGCTACGAACCCATCCCCAATTCATCCAGAATAGGTGATGACTGATTGGTTGATCCATTCCGGTCACACTGCTTTCGGAGCTTGAGTGAGATTCCATTTCGGAATCCGAGTGACTTGAACTGATGAAAAATTCCATTTCGTACGATTGGATAAAGGATTTTCAATATAAAAATGATTTTTCAGCTATCGGGTGGTATTCTATTTACATAGGATATCTATATATAGAGATCAAAAGATTTCATAGATTACGGAGGAATTTGCGGGGTATGTCAGGTAAAGTTTAAAGTAACAGATACGATAAGATATGATTTAGCAGATACGCTAAGATATAAAGTTTGTCTATACACTACTCATGCAATTAATGTAGCAAGACGTGTCTAGACTAATAATGATAAGCAGGTAATTTCCTATGGATGATAAGCAGATGATTTCCGACTAGAAATGATAAGCAAAACTTTTGACATGCAGACACGGTCGAAGTCCAGACTCACTAATGCATCCTAACGACTTATCAGTTTGACACACTAATGCAGACCTGGTTCGCTAAGACCACCGCTCTGATACCAACTGAAAGGACCCGTTCATATACAATATAAACGATCCACAATAGTTGATTACATTGCGAGGTATTTGACCTATATATGATATATTTTACAAACATTGCATTCGTTTTTAAAAGACAATCTTTCTTTACATCAAAAATTGACAGGCATGCATACCATTTCATAATATCCACTATCCAACTATAAATTGATTTAATAATAATCTTTGATGAACTCAATGACTCGAATGCAACGTTCTTCGAAATATGCTATGAAAGACTCCAAGTAATATCTTTAAAATGAGCAAATGCACAGCGGAAGATTTCTTTAACACCTGAGAATAAACATGCTTTAAAGTGTCAACCAAAAGGTTGGTGAGTTCATTAGTTTATCATAATCATTTATTTCCATCATTTTAATAGACCACAAGAATTTCATTTCCAGTTCTCATAAATATACGTCCCATGCATAGAGACAAAAAATAATCATTCATATGGTGAACACCTGGTAACCGACATTAACTAGATACATATAAGAATATCCCCTATCATTCCGGGATCCTCCTTCGGACATGATATAATTTCGAAGTACTAAAGCATCCGGTACTTTGGATGGGGTTTGTTAGGCCCAATAGATCTATCTTTAGGATTCGCGTCAATTAGGGTGTCTGTTCCCTAATTCTTAGATTACCAGACTTAATAAAAAGGGGCATATTCGATTTCGATAATTCAACCATATAATGTAGTTTCGATTACTTGTGTCTATTTCGAAAAACATTTATAAAAATTGCGCATGTATTCTCAGCCCAAAAATATAAAGGGTAAAAAGGCAAATGAAACTCACCATACTGTATTTCGTAGTAAAAATACATATAACGTCATTGAACAAGTGCAAGGTTGGCCTCGGATTCACGAACCTAAATTAATTATATATATTTATGTGTTGGTCAATATTTGTCTAACAAATTAGGTCAAGTCATAGTGTACCACAATCCTAATGCTCGAGACTAATATGCAAAAGTCAACAAAAGTAAATTTGACTCAAAATAATTTCCAAAAATTTATACATGATTAATATATAGTTTAAATATCGTCGTTTTATATTTTTAAATATTTTTAAAAGATTTATTAGAGTAAATAATATAATTTATTTATTAATAAATAAAATTTTATATTATATTTATATAATAAAATATACTTTTATATATATTAAGTAATAAAATTTATAGGGTTCATTTAATATTATAAAGATAATATGATACGTATTATTAAAGTAAGTTATTACACGTAGTAAAATATGTTTGTATCAAATATTTATTTGATAAAATAATATCTATAATGATAGTAAGTAAAAGTTGTATTATTTTCTAATAATAATTATTATTATAAAAATATCAATATTTATAATTACTAAGATGACATTATGATAAAACGATAATTCTAATTATGATAACTTTAATATTTACGATAATTTTTAATATTATCTTTAAAATAATAATTCTATTTAAAATAATAATAATAATGATATTTTATAGTAACAATGACATTTCAATTAAAATGATAATTTTTGTTAAAATGATATTTTTAATACTAACGATAATTTTAATAATAATAGTAATGATAAAAATAATAAGAACGATAATTTTATCTAAATCAATATCTTATAATATTTTAATTTCATCATGATACTCTTACCCATTATTTTCTAATCGTTTCGTTTAATAGCTTTTAATCGTCTTTTATATCGTGTTCGTAATAATGATAATAATAGTAATCAAAATAATTAGGTGTTACAAATATTTGTTTTAATTACACTAATATTAATAATGATAGTTACTATAACATTATTAACGATAATACTAATAATTATCTTAATGATAATATAGTAATAATAATAATAACAATAACAATAACCATTTTTAAATAATGATATATATATTAATAATGATAATAATAAAAATAATACCAATAATAATAATAATAATAATAATAATAATAATAATAATAATAATAATAATAATAATAATAATAATAATAATAATAATTGGATAATAATAATAATACTAATTATAACTTTAACGATAATAACGATAGTAATAATAAAAAAAATAACAATTTTTAATGATAAATCCTTTTATTAATAAAGATAATAATAATAATAATAAGAAAAAACTAGAACGACGATAATAATAATCATTTTTAATAATAATACAAAAATTCGATGGACTATAACTTCAAATCCGTTCATCGAAATCATTCGATATCTAAATGAAAAGTTCTTAATTTTTTGCTAGCTTTCCAACGACATGCATATCTTATACCTTATCTCAGTCGCATATATAACTAATTCAGGATTCAACATAATCTAACTAAAGGCAATATCAAAAGTACAAACATGCATAATCCTATATACTCGAGCACTAGTCAGGGATACACTATTAGTATGTAAAAGTTAAATTATGAGTACTCACGTATCAATATTGAGATTCAATATTGCAGGAAAGGTACGTAGACGCAACGGAGATGATAAACACTATATTGACCTCACGAGCATACCCATGAACCATACCAATCACCTCCATAGCTATAACCCATAATTTCCTTAATCCAATCCCACTCGAAAAACAATTTCGAAATCACTCGGACAGCACTCTGACGTAATATTTTATGTATACTAATAATATTTTGAAATAATACGGAGTAAATATATATATGTAAATCGATTGAGAGAGTTTAGAGAAAAATATTTTCAAGTTTCTATGAAATAATGAAGCCTGTTGAATTCAATTTATAATAGATTTTTGAATTATTAAAGTATGAATTATTAAAGTATGAATTATTAAAGTGAATTATTAAAGTATGAATTATTAAAGTGAATTATTAAAGTATGAATTATTAAAGTGAATTATTAAAGTATGAATTATTAAAGTGAATTATTAAAGTTAAAGTAAAGTAAAAATAAAGTAAAGGTAAAGTTTAAGTATAGTAAAAGTATAAAACTATGTACGTATAATACGCATATAAATATATATAATATTAATTTAAATCGTTATATATATTTAATAAAATAAAATATAAATATCGTTATCTTTATCATACTGGTTAAGTAATGAGTTGTCAAAAGTGGTTCTAGATATTTATAAAAGTTATATACGTTTTAATAATAAAGTTCTTTTTAAACTGAAAACGTTTTTGTACGTTTGAAACTAAATCAAATAAATATAATAATTTTGTTTTCCAAAACCAAATATATTTTTAAGAATCATTTTGTTTAAAGGTTAAAATAATAGAAATCGTTATATCATAAAATGTTTTAAAAAAATAGAATCATATATATTCATAATAGGTTTCAAGTTTTTAAAATACAGTTTGTTGGTGAAGCATGGGATAAAGTTCAAAGGTTAAATAAACGTATGAAATCATCTTAATAAAAAATGTCGAGTTACTTAACTTGTCGATATCCAACATCTAAGTTATTTACACTTCACGTTCTTACTTATAAATCACTTTACCATTTTCCGAATGTTGTCAAAAAGTATAGATTTCTTAAATCACAGTGGACCTCATAACATAGACCCGTAATCATATCATAATGTATCTGATAAATCAACAATTTGATATTATCTTCTAATTCCATCGATAAACATATTGAAACAAATACGATCATGTAAAGTATTATACGTTTAATACTTTATTAATATTCTCAAGTTATAATATATATATATATATATACATATATATACATATTTATTTATATATAACGGTTCGTGAATCGTCTGAATTTGGTCGAGGTTATAATGAATGTATGAACACAATTTAAAATTCTTGAGATTTAATTTAACAAACTTTGCTTATCGTGTCGGAATAATATAAAGATAAAGTTTAAATTTGATTGGAAATTTCAGGGTTGTCACACCTGTGACGAAGCATTGGCTCTTACTCCTCGGGGTCCGATTATGGTTGGCTTTGCCGAGAGGCGGGACTGTAAAATCAGTGTCTGATGTACGCTCAGTGGTCACCAGGCGGTTAGCTGGGAAGGCACTGAGTGGGATGCGTCCCCAACATTTCAGTTGGCATCAGAGCGGTGGTCTTAGCGAACCAGGTCTTGCATTAGTGTGTCTAACTGATAGTTGTTAGGATGCATTAGTGAGTCTGGACTTCGGCCATGTCTACATGTCAAAAGTTTTTCTTATCATTTCTTGTCGGAAATTATTTGCTTATCATTCTTAGTCTAGGCACATCTTACTGCATTGATTGCATGAATGGTGTATAGACAAAATTCATATCTTAGTATATCTGCTAAATCATATCTTAGCGTATCTGTTACTGTAAACTTTGCCTGACATATTCCGTAATCTACGAAATCTTTTGTTCTATATATATATATATATATATATATATATATATATATATATATATATATATATATATATATATATATATATATATATATATATTCTATGTAATTAGAATACCATCCGATAGTCGGAAATCATTTCATATCAAAAAAATCCTTTATTCAATCGTACGAAATGGAACTCGCCACTAGTTCAAGTCCCTCGGTTTCTGATATGGAGTTTCACTCGAGCTCCGAAACCAGTGTGACTGGAATGGATTAACCAATTAGCCATCATCTATTCTAGATGAATTGGGGATGGGTTCGCAGTCTACTTAATCATTGGAGACAAGAAGAAGGTGATCCCTTCCATCCACCACATTTCCCTCTTGGCGAAGAACCAGAAGCACTTACCGGCGAACCTGTTCGAAACACCATTTTCTCTCTCATTTCCAGAGTATCTCGTCACGATTATATACTATCCCAAATTCTAGATTTATTCATCCGCTCATCTGAACAACAATCATCCCGGTGTAATAGAAGAAGTCAACGAGCTTCGCACTCGGGTAGTGGCTTTAGAAAATTTGGTGCAAAGGTTACAAGCACCAGCAGCATCACCGGCATCAACAGTACCACCATCAGCAACATCAACAGTACCATTACCACCATCAACAACAACATCCACATCCCACACCTCAACGTCACAATCTATACCTCGAGCATCAACGTCATACGCACCGTAGATTCCAAGGAGTACCAACAACAATAACCGATGAAGTATTGATTCATAACTTCATTGGAGAACATTCTTCGGTGATTATGTAATCTCAAAAGTCTTAGAGATTATCTATTCTAGCCTTAACCATAAATCAGATGAGTGGATCGAAATGATAGAAGGAAGAGTAGAAAACCCGACAAGAATGGTGCGTGGTTTACAAGCTAGACTTGTTATACAAGCACCACCGGTAGTACCACCAGCATCACCATCAGTATCACCAACACCGGCAAAACCTGTAGCACTACAAGCTCCGTCAATTCCATAATCATCAACATCATCACAAATCAACAACACGTATATTGTATCAACGATTTATGAAGTATTAACTCATTCCCCCAAAGAAATTATATGTATATTTTATATATATATGAATTTTGAGATCAAAATAAATCTTTTCGTACTAAGCTATTATGTATGAATTGAAAAAGGGTAGATACTACTCGGTTAAATTCATATTAATATGCTATGATGTACATCCGTCGTTAACAACTTAACCATCGTTAACTACAATCTTTGTTTCAATTCAATGAATTCCATTTCATAATAAACCAAGTGTATTATTCAATTACATGTTTGATTTTACACTTTCATCTTCGATGTACTCGAAATCTTCTGGAAAACATCATTCTTGCTTTACGAAATTCACAAGAACTCCACAAACATCAACATCATTCACCGAAGAAATGTCAATAAGAATAAATAATGATGTATTGACTACATTAGTGAAATACTCCGCGAAGATTATGTAATCTCTAATGTTTTAGAGATTATTCATTCCTAGTTCCAGCCAAAAATCAAATGAGTTTAATATTATATTAACTTATTAAATCTATGTTACATCTGCAGAAAATATACATATATATATATATATATATATATATATATATATATATATATATATATATATATATATATATATATATATATATATATATATATATATATATATATATATATATATATATATTTTCATAAAGGCTATAATAAAAGTTCTATTGTACAAAATATTACTTGTGAAACTTTTAACAGGTAGGTAATAACCGAGAAATATATAAATTCACAATTAATATGTTACATTGTTCGATTCTGATTCAGCAAATCATCAACTATACTCACTACATTCATAACGATATACATTCTTTATAGAAATCAAAACAACCATTCTCATCCAAATTTGATTACATATTCTGATTTTGACAAATCAAAATTTAAGTCAAGATTTAACAGAAGACATCACTCTTAGATCCCTACAGTTTTCAAAGCTATACTTTGACTTCAAAACTGTGATAGAACATCACTTCTATTCATAAAACTCAGAAAAATATTCATGTCGTCCAAAACTCTAGAACATCATATGTATATTGACGATTACAATCTGCGTTTAAACCCTTCATGAGTCTTGAAAACACCTCAATTAAGAAACAATCGAGAAGATGATCCAACCACGCGTTATCTATGAAAAGAAGAACTTATGCATACAGTCATACACCTGGAAAACTCCCAGAACCCAAGTAGAAGTTTAACACGTATCCGTGTCAGATCCTTTGGCATTTATTACCAAAAATAACTTTTCAATCCCTTTTCAAAGTAGACAGTTTTGTCACAGCTCCAGCAAATCAACTTCAATTTTTCATTCGAATAAGCCTTATTATAACGATTACCCCTTCATCATTGTTACCGGGGAACCTTTTATATCTCATCACATTAGCAGTAAACTTACCAACAACTTCATTGATCTTTGATCTTCCGAAAAATCATTATACTCATTGAAACTGTATCATGTACTTATCCACATCTTGTAACAATAATTGCCATACCAACTACCAGTAATTAGCAATCAGTATTTCAAATCTCACAACGTTTCTACATCAACAGTTATATGCATACGTATAACAATTATCTCTTAGAATTATGATCTTCCATTATGAAATTCTTAAAAGCGCCCAACCTACAAATTAGTTCTCCAAATTTTAAAAAATACTGATGAAGCAGCAAAAAACTGTAAACGACCTTAACAGCCAAAAGTTTGATGATAAAGAATAGTGCGTTGGCAAAGCTCAGAAAAGAGAAGGTTTGGAACTGGAAAACGGATTGAGCAAACCATGAAGGAGGCTGTGGACAAATCACAAAGACTAAACCTGCCTTCAAAGAATCCAAATGATTCAGTGTCTGCTTAAGTCATTAACGAATACCTTGCTTCTAACTCTAAACCTTTGCAGACAAATCTTCTTCATCACCTTTCGATCTTAGAAATTCTAAGATATCATCGTATCTTTCATTATAAATATCCTAGATATTTCTGAAGATATTTTTGTAACTATTATTATCTAAAATTATTCATTTATGCACGCTATCTGTGTTATATCATAAAAGAAACTGTTTTAGTTTCTAAATTCTGGAAAAAAAAAATTCGAATTTAAAATATGAATGTTTTTGAAGTAGTGTTGGGGACTGAAGCATGAGTTAGTATAATATAATGACACTTGATCAACGTGATTATATTACAGTAAGTCATGCTGAGTTTCTAATGAAACATGATGATTCACAGACCATACCATCATCATGTGCCATGTTACATAACTTTTCCGTTCTATTTAATCTCTAGAATTATCAAAAAAATAATTTTCTTGATGATTCGGTCTTTTCCGTAATTTTCTGGTAATTTAACAAGTCAGATCGTGCTATTACCATTTCTTTCTTAGAACATTAGTATTGTTCATCCGAAGCTTCATACCTACGAATTCTGAACCATTACTCGGTTGACTTGAAGTCGAAAAGAGGAGACAAAAGCATGGAACTCTTAATTATAAAAGAAAATATAAAGCCCAACAACAATACATAAATTACAAACTGTGCATGTCAATACGTATTGCAACGTAAAGGCACGGGAGAATTAAAAACACTATAACCCCAAGGTAATAGTAAAAGTAAATAAATTCCTCCAGTTGTAGATGAAAAAGAAGAATGACAGATATGAAAGTTAGGAGTATATCAAGAATCAGAACTGGATGGAGCATATTGACGAATGTTTTAGAAGTATGAATTAAAGAAGAAAGTATAAAAGATGAGAGATGTGGAAATAAGGAAACGAAGGGGGGTGTTAATTTATAGCGAAATATCAGACATAGCAATCAAGGCAGATTACGTACCTAATCGAAGAAAATTCTAATTTCCTTAATTACCGAAGAATCAAATCTTATTAAGATTACAAAGATTTTCTTTAATCCAGAAATCAGCCGTGACGACGTCAAAAGTTAAGACGAATCTTTACTTTCCTCATTTCACTATTTTGCGATAGCTTCACTCATACACTTCACATAATCGAATTGTTTTATCCATATTACTCACTGATGATAAAACTCTAATTTTCAACTCGTATTCATCATGAAAACATACTTATTGCCAGCCATGACGATCTCGATCAAATTTCGGGACGAAATTTCTTTAACGGGTAGGTACTGTAACGACCCGGATTTTTCCGACTACTTGATTATAATATTTACATGATTTAATTATTCCGACTTAATAAGAAATGAATTTTAATAAGTCTTGAACCTCCGGAAAGAGTTTTACACAAGCTTTTGGTCTCCCTTTTATTCCGACAATTCACGAACGTCATAACTTGATTTAATTGTTTAATTATTGTGTACATATATGGATTTATATATATTTAACTTGAAAATATGATAATTAAATATCTCATTATGTATATTAACAAAGTATTATATATACTTTCATACTACT
The DNA here is from genome assembly GCF_046630445.1 of Rutidosis leptorrhynchoides. Lineage (NCBI taxonomy): Eukaryota > Viridiplantae > Streptophyta > Magnoliopsida > Asterales > Asteraceae > Rutidosis > Rutidosis leptorrhynchoides. The sequence goes on from NC_092336.1 coordinate 263,854,591, forward strand.
AATTTAAAGAGTTTTTGAACAATATATATGTTACTATTTAAACGACTTAATTAACTTATGTTAAAATGTATTTACATATAAAGTATTACGAGTGTAAATACATCCTTACAAGTATTAAATACACTTTATAATATACATATATATTAAGAATAGCTATACTCGTATTTTCGTTCAATTTCCTCAAAAATTCTACTCGCATTCATACGGTATTTTAACCCGTATTATACACAGCTTCTAGAAGTATTTACTATTGGTATATACCAATAGAAATCGGCAATTATTTGTGTAATATGTCATCCATGACCTAATCAATTTAGTATTTCATCTATGACTTAATACATTTTAACTTATCTTAGATATTTTCACTAAAAACCAAATTTTCAAGCATATAAATAACCACCATTTCTAACTCATTTTTACACATTCATTATCTAAATTTTACTTCCAATTTTTACACACACTTGCAAGAACTTTCTCAATTTTTGTTCTACTACTTCTTTCCAGCAACTTTACATTCTAAACTTGAGGTGAAAACTCTACTTCAACTCTTGTTCAATTCATATGTCTATAGTTATCTATAACAAATGGCCCCACTAAATTGTTGTATTTGTCTGTTGAATATGAAAAAAAAGGGATACAGCTAGAAAAAGGCGATGGCACAATTGTAATTAAATGGAACTTAAATCGGCTTGTTGATGCATTTTATGTAAAGTCCCTAGACATCTAACCTACGTCCATTGCAGGTACTTTAGTTTATGGGATACCAAGATCGCTCGTTATTATCCTATCTGTGTTTGTATGTGGTTACAGGTATTGCAGGAACGCAATACGGATGTTTGACTTTGATAAACTTAGTCAGATGTACGAGTGAAGTATCACTCGTACGGCTGACAGGCTCATACGCACGGTTGATGCTGAGCTAAGTCATAATTATAACCTGAATGAGAGGACACGAGTGAGTGATCACCCGTACGGCTGATGAAGCCAACTCGTACGTGTGATGGATGACTCGTATGAGTGAGTCAACAACAGGGGTATATAAAGTCTTATGTTCTTCATTTTAGGTTAAGCCTCTCTCACACACAATCACTCAGATCTGGTTCACCTGATCTGATTCTCTCTCAACCCAAATCACTCATGGTAGTGAATAATAGCTCTAGGCATTAATCTAATCACAATCTTTGTTGTGGTTTGACTAATTTAATCCCAAAAAGCTACTCATATTCACTTTGATTGGTTTGATTCACTAATTCCGCCTTTGTGTAAATTAAACCTGTTGATCTCGAAGTTCCTAGTCATGTTTCATCATTGGTATCAGAGCATTGGTTGTGATTTCAACATCATCAAGTGATTTTTGGTGATTAATAGGGTTTATTATTTGGGTTTTTGAGATAAAAGTGATTTTAATTAAAAAGGAATCATTTTTACGTGTGTAATTGTAATTAGAGAGTGTGTTTATGTTTGTTTAGTGTTAATCCAGCTTTTGGACGAAGAAATTGAGGTTTAACATCTTTAAGGTTTTTGGGTGAATTGAGCTGAACAGAAGTTCACACGAGTGGGTCATACTTTTTGATCACACGCACGGTTGACCACACGGTTGATCGTCACTCATGAACTCATACGCACGGATTAGCATAACCTTTTGAGGTTAAGTAACTACAGTCTGATCACACGGGTGATCAAACGGTTGATTGTGACACGTACGAGTAATCACACGGATGATTGTCACTCACACGGTTGATTCTTTGTGTTAGGTTTGTTGGTTAAGTAGCAACACGTACGCTTGAGTCTATGACATGTACCGTTGATACTTTCACATGTACAGTTGATACTATCACACAAACGATTGATAACCTGAACCTCACGGTTTACCCTTTGGTAATGTTTTCAAGATGTTTAATTCAAATGATTACGCGTTGGCCGCACCGTTAGTTCAGAGCATTACCAATATGACTCAACGATTACTCCTTGCTGAGAGTGAATCAGGAAGTGGTACGAAATGTCCGAGGTTGCTGAATATGGATAATTATTCTACTAGGAAGTCGAGGTTTAAGGTTTGGTCTGATGGTCAGGACACGAAGCTTTGGAAGTACATTTAAACCGAATTTCAATGGCCACGTTCACCAGTTACGAATGAGTTGTATACACTACACAACATGCCTTCTGCAGAACGTGAGGAGTATAACTTGGAGAAAAAGATGTACTGTAATTTGACAAGTGCTCTTGATGGTCTGATTTTCCATCAATTTCTGTGTCATGATAATTCATTCAAGATATGGGAAGCACTTCGTGCTTTCAATGAAGGAAATTCATCTTACAGAACAAGAAAAGGTTTAGAGCTGAAAGCTGAGTTTGATCGTTTTCACTGGCAAGTTGGAGAGTCTATTATAGAATTGGTTGAAAGATATCGTCATTTGCTAGCTGAAATACATAAGCATGATGTAACTATCGAAGAGAAAGACAAAGTGACATGTCTAGCTGGAGCATTACCATTAGAATGGAATGGTTTTGTATTAACTATGAAAACTAGTGGAGAATTAGCTACTACTACAGTGAACTCATTTATTGCAAGACCTCAGGAAGAAGAACTAGAGTTGTTAAACAAAGTCAAGAGGTCTAAACAAGTTCAAGACACCAAAATAAACTGTCCAAATGGTTACACATCGCCTAAGTCGGCTCATGCACCATTTCAAATAGCTTTTGCTACAAACAATCAGAATATGTATGGTTTGAATGTTAGCAGTACACCTATTCAACAAACTTCGTACCCACCACAAGTTTCACCATGTTCACTCAACAATCAATCACAGCCTACTTTAAATACTACTCAGTCATCTAAGCCGACTGCATCAGATGTTCTTTCTGCACTTAAGATCAAAAACATGAGGAAAGCTGGGAAAGAGAAGATTAGTGAAGATATAGCTTTACTGTCAAGCCTTGTTAATTCTTATGATAGTTATCTTGATGGTCGCGTAGGTAATATTCATCTAACAACTGAAGATTATCAACAACTTGATAAGAACGAAGCTGAGAAGATGGATATTATGTGGGGTATGGAAAATCTTGTGAGACGTGCTAGAGATTATGAAGAGTGAACTGGGAAAACGATCAGTCTGACCAAAGATACAAAACTGGGTTTTGATATGAATTCTGTTACTTGTTATAACTATGGAGAACTAGGTCATTTTTCAAGACAGTGCACAAAACAGAAGAAGCAGGGTAATCGTAATCTGTTCAAGAATCAGAACTACAGTTCTCAGAGTCATTCAACTAAATGTGAGATCTACATTATAGATAAAGTAAATGAAGCTGATGCAGCTGAAAGTCCGAACAAAGCTTTGGTTGTTATTCATGGAGACGATGATGATTGGTCTATGAAGTTAAATGTGGCTGACCAGCAACCCAAAGCCAACATGGAAAAGATCACCAAAGTAGAAGAAGACTGCATCACTAGTCTAAACATAATTGAGAATCTGACTGCTCGTACTGAAAGAGCTGAAGAATTGTCAAGAACCATTCGAAGAGAGAAGATTCAGAAGCAAGTTGTGAGTAAATTCAAAAAGGCACGTGATTCAGTTCCTCGTACACCTGAATCTGGAAGTGTTTCACCGACATCATTAGAGGACTACTACTTCAACAGTTGGAAGGATAAGTATGGTGATACCTCAGTGTTTGAGGACAGTCTAGAAGCAGATCATAGTGAAGAAACATTGGTTGATGCTGATAAGGAATTAGACGAATAGGGTAGAATTATTGCTGTTAAATTCGAGATGTTAGTTCTTTTGGGTGAAGGTTCAGATCTCGAGAGTGTAAATTCAGAAATTGATGATTCAGACAAGATGTCAGAATCAGAGGTTGAAGATAAAGCTGATCATACTGGGGTAGATCAAACTGATTTTGAAGCATTGAACAATCAAGCAGTTGACTTATTGAAGATGTGCTTATCAGCTAGTGATCTTGAAAAGGTTTCCAGTTTGACAAGAGCTAAGGATATATGGGATAAACTTGAGCAGATTCATTTGGGAAAAGATGCTGATACTTCAGAGTTTCTTACAGACTCGTCAGAATCAGAATATGAGCTCGATGATAGGAAAAAGACAGATTTCTTTGCATTTATGGCTGAGACTTCCTCATCAAATAATGCTCAACAGGTATCTTCTGATCCATCTACTATTGTTGAATGTATTAAATGTGATGAATCTAAGGTAACAATAGATAATTTAACTAAGGCATATGCGGAAATGAAAGAAAATGGCATGCTGACCATGTAACCACTAAGGTTGAAAATGAGTTGAAAGAGCAAATCAAAGTTTATAAAAAACAACTTTACGATCTGAAATGTTATAACTTTGATATAAATCAAGCTTTAGTTAAACGTGTTGACACAATAAACGAATTGAAGAAAGAAAATGAATGTGTTAAAGCTGATTTAGAAGCTATGTCAATTAAGATGAAATGTTGGGCAAGCGCATCACAATGGAATGCATTAATGGTGGAATTAAATGGCACCAAGGGAAAGGGTATTGGATTAAAGGCCGCAGCTCCACCGTTTCAGAACAAATTTGTTAATGCAAATGTTGTTGATGGACGACCAGAAGACTGTATTCCACCTAGTTATGAGGACTATGTTGAGAAGAACAAAAAGTGTAGCTCAACTGAGAATGCACCTTCTGATGATACCACTGAAGGATCTTTAGATCATGAGGAAGATAAGAAAACTGGCCTAGGAGATAAGTCGGAGAAAAGGAAGGTGATAACACCTGATGAGCCAATTCGGATTATGAAAAATCTAAAGTTTGCTAATAGAGTGGTTCCAACGGTTACACCTAAACCTGTATCTAAATCTGTTCCTAGAAAGAGGTTAAACGTTTCTCTTGTGTCTGCAAAAACACAAGATCCCTCTTCCTCTAACTCTAATAATCAATATCAACCTAGAGGATATAGAGAATTTCGACAATGTTTTAGTTGTGGTGTGTTTGGACACATTACTGCTAACTGTCCTACAAGGTTTAGAACACCAAGACGTAAGATTGACCTCACATATGATGATCACCGATCACCTTATATTCACAGAACAGGTTCACCTGTTCGTGATGAAGTTCGCACTCGAAGACATATGAAAAATGTTGTCTATGGAGACTATAAGAGAAAGAACTTCAATAGGTCAATTTCCACTGTGAAGATGAAGGATCCTAAGAAGGATACTGAGGCAAGAGTTGCTGAATCAAGTGATCGAGAATTTAAGGCACGATCACCTTCGTAAAACGCTAGTCATAGGAAATATTTTTCCTGTAACAGACCACGAGTAAATCGCTCTGAAGATGAGCAAAATCTGAAAAACCAGAAGAGCAATGTTGCTTCTTCTAAACTGTCTAAGTTTATGGTTTCAGACGATGAGGTTCCACCTGAATCAAATGGGAAGTGGATGGAAGTTCAAGCTATGGGTATTAATGGACAACCTACTGTCGTCCGGGCGTGGGTTCCCATTATCATTTAATTCTTTTAATGTGATATGCAGGGAACCAGGCTGCCTGTAAACAACACCTGGATAGTGGATAGCGGCGCCTCGAGACGTATGACTGGATAGCTATCTCTTCTCTCGGATGTACACCCAGTTAAGGGAGGTTATGTTGCATTTGCTGGAGATAAAGGAGGTCACATTTCAACTTAAGGTTTATTGAAGAATGATAACGTTAGTTTCGACAAAGTAAACTACTGTCAAGAGCTTGCAAACAATTTGTTGTCGGTTTCCAAATCTATGAAAAATCCTTCAAAGTAGCATTTGATGACAATTTCAGCTACATTTTGAAACCAGAATTTGTGATTCCTCCAGAAATGATTTTGATGAATGCTCCTAGACAAGCTAATTTATACATTCTAGATATGAATGTTGCTACTTCAACTGCTGAACATCATCAAGCTTTTATTTCTAAAGCGACTGAACAAGATTCTATTACATGGCACAAACGCATGGGTCATTTAAGTTTTCGGAAGATGAACCATATGGTTCACAACAATCTTGTAGAAGGTGTTGATCTTCGATCTTTTCAGATCCCAGGAACATGTGTTCCGTGTAAGAAGGGTAAGCAAAGCAAGAAAGCTCATAAGTTGGTGAAGTACAATCCTATCTCTGCTCCACTTGAATTGTTACATATGGACCTTCTCGGCCCAATCCGTTTTGAAAGCATTGATGGAAGTAAGTATTGTCTAGTAGTAACTGATGATTATTCAAGATTCTCTTGGGTAATGTTCTTGAAAGAGAAGTCTGATATGTTTGAGAACTTGAAAGTGCTAATCAATCGATTAGAGACAGGTTTTAATTTGAAAGTTAGAAAGATTCGTTGCGACAACGGTACAGAATTCAAGAATCAGTTTCTTGCAGGTTTTTGTATTGAAAAAGGTATCAATATGCAGTTCAGTTCTGCATATGCTCCACAGATGAATGGTGTTACTGAAAGAAAGAATAGGGTTTTGATTGAAACTGCTAGAACTATGGTAGCTGATTCATCTTTACCTGTTCATTTTTGGGGTAAAGCTGTTGCAAATGCTTGTTACACTATGAATCGGGTATTAACTGTTAAACGACTGGGTAAAACATGCTATGAGTTATTGCATGGGAGAAAACCATCATTGAAGCATCTAGAACCATTTGGTGCCCCGTGTACCATTTTGAAGAGAAAACCCGGAAGTAAGTTTGATTCAAAAGTGGTTACTGGAGTGTTTCTCGGTTACAGTTCTCCTAACAAGTGAGTTTTCAACAATGAAACGAGATGTGTTGAAGAATGGTCTGAAGTTGATGTCTAACAGAATTACACAAAGACTGCTACCAAAAGTCATCCTTGGATCTACAACTATGATGAGCTGATTGATTCATTTAATTTTGCTCCAGATCAGACGGAGAATGAAGTAGAGTTACAAATGCTGTTTGATTTACAGAACGAGCCAGAAGTGTCTGCACCTACTCCAACTCCATTACCTACTGTCGTTGAACCCGCACAAGATTCAGATCAAGATGTTAATCCAGTGTAGGATACCTGCGGATCAGATATTTCGAGTGATAATTCTGATAATCCTGAAGATGGAGATACCACGAATCTACATCGAGAAATACCTGTTCCCGCACACCCAGTTGCTAGAACTATAACTGCTCATCATAGGGAAAATATAATTGGAGATCCAAATGCATGCGTTAGGACAAGAAGACAAGTTCAGTTTGATGGTCAAGTTGATTCTCATATGACAGCCGATGCTGCATATTACGAGTATTCATGTCATATTTCTAGAATAGAGCCAAAGATAACAAAAGAAGCTTTGAAGCATGTTGATTGGGTGATGGCTATGTAAGAAGAGATTCAACAATTCCATCGTCTAGATATTTGGAAGTTAGTTACTAAGCCGCATGGTGCGAAGGTTATCAACCTCAAATGGGTTTGGAAGTGCAAATTCGACGAAGATGGCAATGTTACCCTTAATAAAGCAAGATTAGTTGTTAAAGGTTATCAGCAAGATCCTGATTTTAATTACGATGAGGTTTTCGCTCCTGTTGCCAGATTGGAAGTGTTTCGCATTTTCTTGACTTTCGCGTCTTTTATGAAGTTTAAAGTTTATCAAATGGATGTTAAGAGTGCATTTCTGTATGGCAAGCTAAATGAAAGAGTATATGTCAGTCAACCTCCGGGTTTTGAAGATCATCTTCATCCTGACAAAGTTTACCGATTACGTCGAGCCCTTTATGGTTTACATCAAGATCCTAGACCTTGGTACGGACGGTTATCTAGTTATCTGATTTAAAAAGGATACCAAATGGGCACGGTAGACTGTACTCTATTCACAAAAGTTCAAGATGACGACATTATTTTAGTCCAGATTTATGTTGATGATATTATCTTCGGTGCTACTAAGCAGGAACTCGTTGATGAGTTCGAACAGGTGATGAAGGACGAGTTCGAAATGAGTAAATTGGGTCGCTTACACTACTTTCTTGGTTTACAAGTTGAACAGACTAGTAATGGTATTTTTTTTCATCAAGCAAAGTATGTAAATGATATACTCGAACGATTCGGTATGACTCAAGAACGTCCTGTGTCAACTCCGTTAGTTGTGAATCATGGTATTTCTCTAGAGTACGAAGGAGAACCTGTTGATCCTACATATTATCGAGCAATCATCGGATCGCTCATGTATCTCACTGCGTCCAGGCCAAATATTATGTTCGCAACATGTATGTGTGCTCGTTATCAAGTTAATCCGAATATAGTTCATCTTACAGCTGCCAAAAGAATTATACGTTATCTGTTGCATTCGCCAAATCTTGGCATCTGGTATTCGAACGATGAGAAGTTTGATCTTGTAGCTTACAGCGATTCAGATTATGCTGGTTGCAAAATCAACAACAAGTCTACATCAGGAGGATGTCAATTTCTAGGTGAAAGGATGGTGGCATGGCAGTGCAAGAAACAAACTCCAGTTGCTCTTTCCACGTGTGAAGCTGAATATATAGCTGCTGCTAGTTATTGTTCGCAAGTTGTTTGGATCCAACAACAACTTCGCGATTATGGGCTAAGAATCTCTTTCTCTCCTCTTTATATTGATAATACTGCTGCTATAGCAGTTACTAAGAATCCTGTGCAACATTGTAAGACTAAACACATAGGTGTTAAATATCATTTTCTTATTAATTGTCATGAGAAAAAGATTATTGAGGTTAAGAGAATAGGTACTAAGGACCAAAGGGCTGACCTATTCACTAAGGCTTTTGATAAACCTAAGTTCTTACTCCTACAAGAGATGAATGGCATTATTGATCGAGACAAAGTAATTTCGGATGTTGTGTATGAGGGTTAGTCAAGCTTTTAGACTTTGCATGTAGGATGCATGACATGTATATTTTTAATTGTTTAATTATCTGTATTGCAAATTTTTGCTTTCTGTTTGCATTCCTTTGCATGATTTATTTCATGTTTGCATGCTAGTCTGTAGTTATTTTCTGTTTGGTTAAAATGCTAAAACACAAAAATATTTTATATTTCAGCATTTTAGGGGGAGTATATCAGCAGAAAATACCTAAAAAGTGAAAAATGCCTCACCAGAAAATCTTAAAAAGTTGAAAAATCCGAAAATGAGCTTGTTTTGATTATTATGTTGGAAATGAAGAAATTACTGTACTGAGAATTGATATATTTGATTAGTAATGACTGATTTGAATGTTTATGTCTATCTGTTGTGTAATGTACTGGTAGACGTGACTTATGAATTCTTGGCTTTAGACAATCATATTAAGAATAACGATCATCTAAGATTCAGAAGTCATGGATGATCTGTAGCGTTTGAAGGTAATCACCTAATTATCTCCGAAACTGCATGAAATGATAGTTGTTGAGGAACTCAACAGTCGGTTGAGGGTATCCCCTATCATAATTGATAATTGTTAGAGAAAGTTGGTGTTGGATGTCCCCAAGCAAAATTCAACGTTGCTCTACCAATTCAGCTTCACAGCTATGAATGGGACATTCAATAGTTCATTTAGGGGGTTGAGGATTATCTGTTTGGCTGGTGCATACCACGTTGTCACGAGCCTGAGACTTAATAATCGAAACAAAACCCTGAAGATACAGAGAAAATTAGTTTATGTCGAAAGTAAGTGTCCCTTCTCACTTAAGGTCGAAAAGTATAACTCCTTATTGCGGACCGTTTAAGCATTTAAGGGAGAACACCTTCGAGTGATCTGAGCACACAACAAAGAAACATGAGTTCATGCATAAAAATGGAAAATCCATTCATGATGGCGTTCAAAATCAATATATCAAAAGACAGTGATGTGCTGTAAAATCAAGATATCAAAAGAAAATCAATGTCAATAAAATTGGCGTATCAAGATGGCAAAGTCCTGAAAGTATGAAGAATGCTGATTCATGATGTGCTCATAAAGAACTCAGATCATTCTTAGTGTGACGCCCCCGCGCAACTTGAATTGTTTAATCACGACATTCAAACTGAACTATCAAGATTCTTGTCGTCTGCAATATAGAGTTATATCCATTAAGACTGTAAGTTGGAAAGATACTTGCCTATATATACTCTAATACTTAGTTATGAAATTTTAACTTTCGATTCCGTTTTCCATGACAACTTGAACATAAAGAAGTTAAGGGCCTCGAGATTTATTTCGTGTGACGACTGGTCATCAGGCATGTCTGCTTTAACTGTAGACCAATCCCCGTGGTAAATAGTGCGCCTATTCGGATAATCCAATATACTCTGAGATTTGCCGAGCCAACTAGATTGAAGATTGTCAACACATGGGTAGAAGCCAAAGGCTGACAGGGTTATTTAAAATGTCGTGAGAACCATCCTGTTCAATTTAAATGAAGTACATGGAAAGAGATAACGAAAAGTTACTTGTAATGAATTGACAACCTAATAGAAATGCACAATCATAAGTGATGGAAGAATCAAGGATTAATGAACTTAGCATGATCTCAAAAATCATTGCTTTATACTGTTCAAGTAATTAATGCCAACATGATTGTCGAAGTGTCCGGAATGAATATGTTCATGTTTAATGAGCATTGATATCAGTAATTGCATGATAATAGACATAGATTGGATAATTAGGAATGAACGACAGAAATTGATTCAATATGTCAGTTCTGATCCATTTTTTTAAAAATTGTTAATCATCTTGCTCACAAAAAGAATGTGGATTTGTATGTCTTATATATCTGTTCTGTTATTTTGTTTGCATTATAAACTATAAAACAACAAAAAGATTTTGGTTTGCATGTTATTGGATTTCATGATAGAATGTCTTTCATTTGCATAATTTTAGTTGCATGACATTTTGCATCAGAAAATCCATAAAGATTTTATCATTTCCTTGTTTTTCTGATTATCCTCTGAGTGCATAACGACATCTGAAAGAACTTTGTTGAGATCAAGATATTGGGCCACCAAATCCATGAGTTAGAAGTTCGTAGAGTTTGTGACTATTTGAAGGACATTGATGTTTTAGATTGCTAATGAACTTAAGTTTTCATTACACTGTAGGACTTACTCTTAGATCACAGATTGATTAGAGTAATAACCTTGTTTAGGTTAGGATTTTATCTGCCTAAGTGTTAATGATCATTTCTTGAAGGCTTAGTGATTTTCGAATCAAGTTGAAAGTGCTTGTTAGATCTAAGATTGCCGAACGAGTGGAAATCCTAAGGTTGTAGAATTTTTTAAGTTTTGAAATTTCCTAAGTGCTCACTCGCACGTTTGATGTGTGAACTGTACGATTGACCACACGTTTGAGGTTAACCGTACGGATGACCCTAATCAACTTGTCCTAAGACAATTGGGTCACACGCACGTGTGATCTAGGTGAGACGCGCGTTTAATGGTGGATCGTGTGATCAACCACACGGTTGATAACGAGAGTATAAATAGGGGTGATGAGCTCAACAGCTCACACTTGTGCACCCAATACTTTTTCTCTCTCTATTTTGGATCATCACCGATCAAGCATTCTTTTGCAACGAACGTTAAGCATACTTAGACGAATCTAGCACCACTTATTAGATATGATTTCATCGAGTTTAAGTTAGTTAATTTTGTGTTTTAATGTGCCGAAACCCTAAGGGTTCTTAACTCGAATTTCATGAAATTGAAGCTCATTTTGATGTATATCTGTGATTGTTTTGAGTTAATCGATACTTACACTTGCTATTGTGATGTAAATCGACACATAAAACGATCAAACTTGTGATCCCGTTAATTTAAAAAGTGCATTTAATATTCGGTTTCATCAGACATGCACGAGTGACGTCACTCGCACGCGTGAGGCATGACTCGCACGAGTCAGTGCATGGTTGATGATCAACCGTGTATACCTTTGAACTCAATCGTTTGTCTTGATTTTATTGATCACTCGTCTGCAAGAGCTGACATGTGTGATTAACTGCACGAGTCACCACACGGTTGATTCACTCGCTTAGAATTTCGGCATCAGCAGTGTACCCTGTCTGAAACCATATTACTGCTCAAACGTGTCAACAGTGACACTAGTGACTATATCACTCGCACGGTTGATCTATCAACCGCACATGTGAAACTGTCACTCGCACGTTTTCATCTTGTTCAACATATTTATGACACTTTGATGCAAATGCTATGATGATGTATGCTGATTGATTTATATATCTAACATCTCTGTTAATGTTTCAGTTTCTGTTTAGATATAATCAGATGGCAGAACAACAAGTAAATGTTCCAGTTGATAACGTTAAAGGACATGGGGAGCAACAAGTTAATCCGCAAGCGAATCCTCAAGTGAATCCAGTCATCCCACCTGCTCAGGAAGAGATTCCTCTAGAGATGGGTGAACTGAACAATCAAGTCGCTCTCTATGACACTACTTTAGAGAGAGGTTCTCACTTTAAGGAGATTATCGAATTTCTTAAGAGATCAAGGATACACACTGCTATTTCTACTAAATGCACTGCATACTACAGTCATCAGAGAGACTTCTGGAGAAATGCTGTGTTAGATGTTGATGAAGATAAGCTTGTTAATAAGATTCAAGGTCATGATATTATTGTTTCTAAGAATGTGATTACAAGGATTTTGGGTTTCAATGACGAGAACTGCTCCCATATGTGAAGGTTCTTCGTATGCCCGAGAGACATATTAAATTAATGTGGCTAATGTGTTATGATCCAAGTCGGGTCATACCCAATAACAAGCTTACCGACACCTTATATGTATTTAATCTTAGCGATTGGATCGTTGATTAAATACTCGACACTTGAACTTTAAGAAAATGGCTTTCTTAAATTATTACTTGATGTATATTTATATGAATCATGGAATAATTTATATGATATGGATTTAATTATTTATAGGTTAAATAATTAATTAATTATGTTACATTTTATAAAATAGGTTTTATAAATGATGTAAACATAATAAATAAAATGGAAGTTTTATAAAATGTATTTTATAAATTAAGTTTTATAAAATGTAATTTTATAAAATAAATCCATTTTATTTAATATTAGTAGTGGCCTTGGAGTTGTGCATACACATGCTAGAGATGCCATTCCTTTGGTCATGCTTTTCCATATATCCATATACATGTTCCTTGACTTCTTGGAACAACATACATGCAATATACTTCAAAAAAAAAAAACTGCACCAAACTCCTCCCAAATGCTGCTGTCCAGCAGTGACTTTTAGGGAAGAAAAGAGGGTTCAAAGTTTGGTTTTTGCAAGTATAATTCAAGTGTTTATAAATCCTAACTAAGGCTAGGTGTTGGTGCATAAGTTTGGGGTATAACTACTTGAGGTTTCATCCATTTGAAGCTCTATTCTTCATCATCATCTTCATCATCAACTACATAGCTTGGAGAAGGTATAATCTCTTATCTATCTTGTAGTTTGTAAGTATGTTTCACAACTTGATCCTAATTGGGATTTAACTTTAATTGGTTAAAGTTTAACAAGTCTAAAATTGGTAATTAACATGCTTCCGCTTTCTTAATTCTTAAAATGGTTTAAGTATATTATGAACTTGTTAAATCCCAACAATGGTATCTAGAGCCGAAGTTGATGGAATATGCTTCGAGATGATTTATTAAACCCACTATAATTTTGCATTCTATGAACATGCATGAAGTAGAATGTAAAATTTTCGGTTTTGGGTGGTTTGTCATTTTGGCCAAAATCACTTGTGATTCGGCATTCTGTATTGTCAATCACTTGTGATTCTGTACTGCCAATCACTTGTGATTCTGTACTTCCAATCACTTGTGATTCTGTACTGCCGATCACTTGTGATTCTGTACTGCCAATCACTTGTGATTCTGTACTGCCGATCACTTGTGATTCTGTACTGCCAATCACTTGTGATTCTGTATTGCCTATCTCTTATGTAGTTAAAGTTCACAATCTAAGCCTTGACCTTGTATTTGGTTGCATGCATGGTTGATTGATATTTATTCAATTGGTTTGTAATAATATTTATTCATTTGGCATGTAATAATTCATTTGGTTATGTAATTTATTTTATATTTGGTATGTAAAATAGATTAGGTTGTAATTTCATTTTTTAGACAAAATGTATTAGGATATATTTTGTAAAATGATGAAGAATGATGAAGACTTGAAGAACACATGAAGAAGCATTTGGATGCAAGGTTAAGTGGGAGATTTGAAATCTCCTACTTTGTGTAATTACCCCTTACCCGGTGGCGTTTTGTTTTCGGCTAAACAAAATGCTTACAAAAGGCTTGATTGTGAACATGTTGTTTTGCATGCTTGGTTGTTTTGTATGATTATGTGGATTGTGTGTTTGTATGCTACAAGTTAATCACACAAGTCGACAACTAGAAAATGGCAATTTAATTGGTTAAATTATAACATTATGCAAAACGTCAATTTAAATGGTTAAATTAAAAATGGCTAAAAGGACATTAATAATCGGTTATTAAGAACATGATAAGGATCATATATATATAAAATGGTTTATATCAAGTAATTGGCTAAAATTACAAGACTTGAAAATGGATTTCAAATGAACCATACACTAAATGCATGTTGGTGTATGGCATAAATGTTTTCTTAAACTAGAATTAACGAAAACTTAAAATCCCTTAATCGACAAGGTAAACAAGTTTAACGCCATCCTTTTGTGGGACACTTAAACATAGTAGGGAACTCATAAATGGGATAAAGGTCACCTAACCGTTATGAGCTAACTAATATGGTTAAGGTAAAATTCACATGCTTGTGGGATAAAGGTCACCTAACCACTTGTATGTTAATTTTACATGTTTACACAAGTAGGACGACTTGATTTGGGAATCATGAACTTAGGGTCACCGAAGCATGAGGAACAAATAGGCGTTGATGGGATAAATATGCCATGCAAAAGGATTGCATGATCCCATAATTTAGAAGTTGCAAAAGGATTGCAATTGTCATATAATGACTACCTAGCTAAATCAAATGACGGGATAAAGGTCACCTAACCGAAATTTGGTTTACCGTTGGATTCTAAAATTTAATATATATATCAATTGGATTTAAAGGGTATTGATTGTTAAATTTAAAATCGATACTTAAATGAACTTTGTTAAATTTTGTAGATGGCCGCCAATAACAACAACATGCAAAACGCACCTATTAACTTGAACAACCTATCGTTAAGGTCTCTCCTCGAGAAAGACAAACTCAACCATACGAACTTTATGGATTGGTTCCGCAATCTTAGGATTGTCCTCAAACTTGAGGATAAGGCGTATGTGTTGGAAGACCCCATTCCCGATCAACCCGATGAGGATGATACGGAAGGCATGGCTTATTGGGATAAGTATTGCGCCGATTCGGTGCAAGTCGCTTGCCTAATGCTTGGGACTATGATACCCGAACTCCAAAAGGATTTCAAGCATCATACTGCATACGACATGATCACGCAATTGAAGGAGATGTTCCTTCAACAAGCTCGTGTCGAGCGCTTTGAAACGGTCCGAGCGCTTCATGCATGTCGTATGGACGACTCCCAATCCGTTTCATCTTATGTCCTTAAGATGAAAAGCCTCATTGATCGCGCAAACCGTCTTAATCTAAACATATCTAATGAGCTTGCCACGGATCTTATCCTAAACTCCTTGTCAAAGAGGTTTGACCAATTTGTAATTAATTACAATATGAATGGGATGGATAAGACCATTGGTGAACTTCATGGCATGCTTAGAACGGCAGAAACTAGCATGGGTAAGAGGGCTTTACCCGTGCTAATGGTCAATGATGGTGGGTCCAAAGGTAATAACACCTCTAAGCCAAAGGTGGCTAAGAGGAAAGGACCCGCCCATCAAGGCAAGGGAAAGGGGAGGATGGTTACCCCAACCAAAAACAAGAACAAGAAGCAAAAGGTTGCCGGACAAGCAAACCCCAAGGAAGACCCGTGCTTCGGTTGCGGTGAAATGGGTCACTGGAAACGCAAGTGCCCAGTCTACCTTAAGGAGTTGAAGGAAAAGAGGGATGCGGGGCAAACCTCAGGTAATATATATATGGTATATATAGAGCTTAGTATTACTTCTTCTAATACATGGGTATTAGACACTGGATGTGGAACTCACATTTGCAATTCTTTGCAGGGGTTCAAAAGAAGTAGCAAGCAAGCGGGAACATCAAGTCTCTTTATGGGTAATGGAGCCAAAGTGCAAGTGAAGGCTCAAGGAGACTTTGTATTAAAGCCTCCAAGTGGTTTAGAACTTATTTTGAACAATGTTTTGTATGCACCGGATTTATGTCGAAACATTATTTCAGTTTCCCGTTTAAAACAATGTGGTTTTTATCTTAATTTTGTTAATGATGATATCCACGTTTATTTAGAAAATGTATTCTATTTTAAGGCTTCGCCTTCAAATGGAATTTATGAATTGGTTCGTGATGACACATCATCTAGTAGCTCAATATACCATACTAGCACCAAGAAACTCAAAAGGGATTTGAGTGATTCCTACTTATGGCATTGTCGCCTTGGTCACATAAACAAGAACCGAATGCATACAATTCAAAAGAATGGACTTTTGAAATCAAATGATCTAGACTCGTTTGATGTATGTGAGTCTTGTTTACAAGGCAAAATGACTAAATCACCTTTCAAAGGGACCTATGAAAGGGCTAAGGACTTATTGGGATTAATACATTCGGATGTATGTGGACCCTTTAAGCCCATAACTAGGAATGGTGAAAGATACTTCGTTACTTTCATTGATGACTTCAGCCGTTTTGGATATGTCTACTTGTTAAAACATAAGGATGAAACTTTTGAAGCATTCAAAGAGTATCAAAATGAAGTACAAAATCAACTCAATAAGACAATCAAGGTACTTCGTACCGATAGAGGAGGTGAATACCTAAGCGTTGCTTTCCAAGATCATCTTAGAAGTTGTGGGATTATCTCACAACTCACTCCTCCTGGAACACCTCAACTGAATGGAGTTTCCGAAAGGAGGAACTGAACCCTAATGGATATGGTTCGATCTATGATGGCTAGAAGCTCGTTACCTCTATCATTTTGGGGTTATTGTCTATGCTCCGCGGCTCGTATTTTAAATATGGCCCCAACCAAGAAAGTGGAACGAACACCTCATGAGATGTGGTTTGGAAAACCTCCATCTATATCATACTTAAAGGTATGGGGATGTGAAGCTTACCCTAAGCATTACGTCCCTAATAAGTTGAATGCTCGATCCACGAAGTGTATCTTCATAGGATATCCCTAGGATGATATGGGATATTATTTCTATGATCCATCCGAGCAGAATGTATTTGTTGCTCGGAAGGCGGAATTCCTTGAAACTAAGTTCCTAATGGAAGGAAATAGTGAAAGGAAGATAGATCTTGAGGAGGTTCAAGATCAAGTAGATGATACACAATTGGCTGACACTAGCACTCAACATGAAAATGTTGAGAGTGATCAAATGGATGATCAAAATACACAAGACGTTCGCAGATCTGGTAGGATTAGTAATCCTCCTGAGAGATATGGGTTTCTCATGGATGGTTGCTATGTGGTTGATTTGGATGAGCCAACAAACTACCGTGATGCTTTATCAAGGATTGATAAGGATAAATGGCAGGAATCCATGAATGCTGAGATGCAATCCATGTATGACAACCAAGTTTGGGAACTTGTTGAACAACCTACTGGCTCAAGGCTAGTTGATTGTAAATGGCTTTTCAAAATGAAAACCGACATACATGGAAACTTGGATACATATAAAGCTAGACTTGTAGCAAAAGGTTTCACTCAAACTCAAGGGGTTGACTATGATGAAACTTTTTCGCCTGTGGCAATGCTAAAGTCTATTAGGATATTACTTGCCATTGCTGCTCATTATGATTATGAAATATGGCAAATGGATGTCAAGACCGCTTTCCTAAATGGACATCTTGAGGAAGATGTCTATATGGTTCAGCCTGAAGGTTTTGTTGATCCGAAGTGTCCTAAAAGGGTATGCAAGTTAAAGAAGTCAATCTACGGATTGAAACAAGCATCTAGAATGTGGAATCATCGTTTTAATGAGGAAGACAAGAAATTTGGCTTCATTAAAAATGGTGATGAAGCTTATGTATACAAGAAGGCTAGTGGGAGCACAATCATGTTCCTTGTACTATATGTGGATGATATATTGTTATTTGGAAATGATATTCCGGAAATGCAAAGTGTTAAAACTTGGCTAAGTAAATGCTTCTCCATTAAGGATCTTGGAGAAGCACAATATGTCTTGGGGATTGGGATCTACAGGGATAGATCCAAGAAATTGATAGGTTTGAATCAAAGTGCATACATTGAAAAGATCTTGAAAAGGTTCAAGATGGAGAACTCTAAGAAAGGTTTAGTACCTATTCAAAGAGGAACACTCCTTAGTTCATCTCAGTGTCCCACCACGAAAGATGAACAGGAGAGAATGAAGAAAGTCCCATATGCGTCTGCTATTGGGTCAATCATGTATGCAATGATATGCACTAGACCGGATGTGTCATGCGCTCTTAGCCTGACAAGTAGATACCAGAATAACCCAGGAAACAGTCATTGGATTGCGGTTAAAAGTATATTGAAATACCTTAGGAGGACTAAAGATATGTTTCTTATATACGGGTCTGGTGAGGAGGAACTCGCTGTAAAAGGTTACGTGGACGCGAGTTTCCAAACTGATCGAGATGATTCTCGATCACAATCCGGTTATGTCTTCACGTTAAATGGAGGTGCAGTCTCTTGGAAGAGTACAAAACAGGATGTTGTTGCTTTATCCACTACAGAGTCGGAGTACATCGCCGCATCATTGGCAGCTCAGGAAGCTGCATGGATGAAGAAATTCATCGACGACTTAGGAGTAGTCCCTTCCATTCAGGACCCTCTTGAGATCTTTTGTGACAACGAGGGTGCGATTGCTCAAATCAAGGAACCTCGTGCTCACCAAAAGACCCGTCACATTGAGCGGAGATTCAACTACATAAGGGATGAAGTTGAAAAAGGAAAGATATGTATTCGTAAAGTTCACACAGATCTTAATATAGCGGATCCTCTCACGAAGCTCTTACATGGAGCAAAACATACTGGACATGTTTGTGCATTAGGGCTTCGATATTCTAGTGATTGGTCATGATCTGTTTAAGTATTGTAACGGAACGAAATTGTTCAAACTCATTAATATAATTATGGTATTAATTTATTTTGAGTCATGTTCCTATTTTGCATATTTTATCCATGAATAAGTAATTATTCTAAAATTCCATAGTCGATCACATTCGTGGGAACAAGTGTGAGGTTTAGACTATTATGAACTTGGATTGGTATACATTCACGCGATGAATGTGGGGGCAAGGTTGCAACCAAGGTTCATAGATGTTTGTGGGACACAAATATTGGAAGACCCGCTCTCAAGACTTACTAAATAGAGCCTTTGTGGTTGATCACTTGTAATCTTGAGTAAAGGCGAATATCATTGTATCCTCTGACCTGGGATACATATTGGGTTCGGATATTTACCAAGTATTGTGCCTTGATTCTTTCCTTCGCTATTCTGAAATATGGTAGCTCACAAGGAAGAGCTCAGGTATAATGCAAGGTACATATTTAGGACGTATGTAGTCAAGATGGAATTTGTCCCTCTTATTCGTTGAGAGTCAGATGTCTAAGGCCTGATAAAGTTAAATCTAAAAGAGAGTGATCACTCTGTATCTCTTGGATTTAACATGACATCTAGGACGAAAGGAAATAATGAAAGATTCACCTATTCATATTCGAGGTGGGAACTCGAAAGGGATGATGTTATTGAATGGCACAAAGTCATAGCATATTGGGGGTGATGGACGGTCGTTAGGTGGTATCTATCACTTGCATTAATTTCTTATGTTTCTCGTGCAAGTGGGAGATTGAAGGTTCTTCGTATGCCCGAGAGACATATTAAATTAATGTGGCTAATGTGTTATGATCCAAGTCGGGTCATACCCAATAACAAGCTTACCGACACCTTATATGTATTTAATCTTAGCGATTGGATAGTTGATTAAATACGCGACACTTGAACTTTAAGAAAATGGCTTTCTTAAATTATTACTTAATGTATATTTATATGAATCATGGAATAATTTATATGATATGGATTTAATTATTTATAGGTTAAATAATTAATTAATTATGTTACATTTTATAAAATAGGTTTTATAAATGATGTAAACATAATAAATAAAATGGAAGTTTTATAAAATGTATTTTATAAATTAAGTTTTATAAAATGTAATTTTATAAAATAAATCCATTTTATTTAATATTAGTAGTGGCCTTGGAGTTGTGCATACACATGCTAGAGATGCCATTCCTTTGGTCATGCTTTTCCATATATCCATATACATGTTCCTTGACTTCTTGGAACAACATACATGCAATATACTTCAAAAAAAACTGCACCAAACTCCTCCCAAATGCTGCTGTCCAGCAGTGACTTTTAGGGAAGAAAAGAGGGTTCAAAGTTTGGTTTTTGCAAGTATAATTCAAGTGTTTATAAATCCTAACTAAGGCTAGGTGTTGGTGCATAAGTTTGGGGTATAACTACTTGAGGTTTCATCCATTTGAAGCTCTATTCTTCATCATCATCTTCATCATCAACTACATAGCTTGGAGAAGGTATAATCTCTTATCTATCTTGTAGTTTGTAAGTATGTTTCACAACTTGATCCTAATTGGGATTTAACTTTAATTGGTTAAAGTTTAACAAGTCTAAAATTGGTAATTAACATGTTTCCGCTTTCTTAATTCTTAAAATGGTTTAAGTATATTATGAACTTGTTAAATCCCAACAATATGACTATCAGTAGAGAACGAATCCATGGTTGTTTTAGAAGATGTGCTTATTCTGGTTACCTTGTTGGCAAATCTGAGCCGGTGAAGAC
This sequence comes from Rutidosis leptorrhynchoides, assembly GCF_046630445.1. Taxonomy (NCBI): domain Eukaryota; kingdom Viridiplantae; phylum Streptophyta; class Magnoliopsida; order Asterales; family Asteraceae; genus Rutidosis; species Rutidosis leptorrhynchoides. The sequence goes on from NC_092336.1 coordinate 263,875,537, forward strand.
ATGTCTGCCACCGCAGTTTAGATATCTTGCTCATGTAATCATGCATTGTTTGAGTGGACGCAAATCTGGTTTTGACAAGCTGAACGAGAAAGTGCAGAGTATGTTTGTAGCACTTGTTCTCAAGGATCCATATGATTTTTCGGGTTTTGTTTTCTACTATTTCAAGGCAAATCACTTAAGTTCTTCCCAGAGATACCTGATCTATGCCCGTTTTCTTCAATTAATCATTAATGATGCTGCACCTGATTTACCTAAGCTTGAAGAGGATATTATCCACCTGAAGCCGATGAATCCGATTACTTTCCGCAGAATGGAAGAGACAAGGATTGCTGAGTTAAAGCCTGACTTTAATAGAAAGCTCATTTGTCATCTTATCAAGGAGAACTATCGATGTCCAGCAGGTAATGCTTGGAGGAATGAGGATTCAGACTCTAACTATGAAGTTACAGATGAGGAAGGTGAGGGTGATAATCAGAAAGTTGCTGGTAATGTTCAAGGAGGAGGTAATGTTGATGATAAGATTATTGAGGGTGATGATGAAGCGACAGAGGAGGATGCCATCTTAATTCAGAGAAAAAGGAAAGGAAAGGATCCTATGACCGCAGAGCAACTCAAAAAGAAGGAGAAAAGAACAAAGTACTCTTATGAGTCACCTCAGAGATCATCACAGGGAGGTTCAAGGCAACAAGCTCAGAGAAAGCCATTGATGTGTAATTTCGTACTCTAAATTATTAGCTAAATACCTATCGATTATCACACAATACAGGAAACTATAACCAGTTCGTGTAGTAATTAAACAAGTATTTGACTAATTCATTCCACAGAGAGCAGGTAATTGAAAACTTGAACTATTAATTATTCTAAGATTTAAAAGGGAAGTTTTGTTGTAAAACTGACTAAACACTAAAGTAAATTAAACTTAACTCAATAAGAAACAAAGGTATCCACTTAGCTACAATTCCCTAGGCTAGGATTGCTCGGTTAAACTCGTTAAGTAAATAATTATAATGATGTGACACTGTATTTATCTGTCAATTCCTACAGTTTAAGACTAGCAACCTAAGTATAACTGTCGTTAACCTAGAATTACTAACCAATTCACAATGATATTACTCAAGATTATAATCTAACTTAGGTTGGTTTGGTGTCCCTTACAACCTCACAATTATTGCAACTAATTTCAAGCTCAACCACTATACGATTAATTTTATTATCGGTGTCCCTCATAAAATCTCACGTATTCCTAAATTATTCATGTTCAATAATCTAGTAAAAGCTATTAATCAATTTAACTGTCGTTAATTAATCAATAACTCCCGTGATCTAACAATCAATAATCTTTAATAATGGTGGATCTTAGCAAGACATAAAATTGTGTAATTTTAATTAATTGTCGTTAACCAAAAGATCACAATCCATCACCTAGGTTCATGCATCTAAGCGAATATTAAATATTTAGCTACTGATGGTAAAGCAAACAACAAATAAATAAGAAGAACAATTAAGCACGAACATTGAATTGAATAAAGAACAAAATAATAAAAGTTAAATAAGAGATTAAACTAACCAAACTTGATGTAATAAATTTAACCCTTGCAAAATAATGTAGAAAAGCTAATAAATTCGTAATTAATGTTGCTGTGAAAGAAAATTCGTAAATAAAACTGCATGCCCTAAATTAGGGTAAAATTCGTCTATTTATAGGAGTAAACAAATCAGCTGGAACTGACCCTGGTCGCGATCTGCAACAACCCATCACGAAACGCGATGAACCAGGACGCGACCAATTTGCTTGAAACGCGACAGATTGGTCAGTTTGGCTTCTTCTCCATGTCGTGTTCTAATGCACTTCATCACGTATCACGATGACCAAAACGCGATAAACCTCATCCTGAAGCAATGGAAACTGATTTTTCACCCAGGGCACGTTTATCTTCAACTCTAACTTCGTTTTGGCTATAACTTCGATGAAAATCAACATTAATGAGCCAACGAACCATATCTTGACACTTTCTTCATTTTAAACTCAAATAACTCGATATCTTAATCAAAGTCTTCAAAATACCAGCAAATGGAACAAGATAACACCCAAAATATATGTATGAAAATGGCGTTATCAAAATCCCCCACACTTGAACCTTGCTTGTCCTCAAGCAAGTCAATCTCGAACTAATAACTGTACGTATAATCTTCAACAAAATTTCGCAAGATTCAAGCCTTCAAGTCAGTCCTCCACAAGCTCTCGCACTCTTCATCTTTTCACGATTAAGCTTATTTCCTCACAAAACAATTCCTCACATTCCTGTCACTTATAAAAACAACATACAAACCATCAAACGCACCCCCCTTCTTCCCCCCATTTTCATTAAAACACATTTCAAAAACAATATCCTAAGTGGCCATTATTGCAAACAAATTTTCATAAAACATTTTTTCTAGGTCATGAATTGAGATGTAAAGATAATTTGGGTTGAGAACTCAAACTTCAAAAGTTTCCACAACTTTACTTCTTAACACAAACCTTTCATCTCAAAGCCTAAATTCTTTTCACTTAGCTTCCCCTAAAAATCACATTACTAGGCTTTCAATATCCTTCTTTTCTTTGCATCAATCAACCCTTAAGACTTAACTTTCAACCTCAATAACTAATCAACAATAAACATTCAAATTCCTACACAACGTGTCAAAAGAAACACACATTTTTTGAGTTGTTTCTACACCTGTGCTTATTTAATGAGGTAGATATAACTCGGATAACAATTGGTGTAAAATGATTACAAATGGTAAAAACAATCTTACGCTATAAGGTTTAGTATTTGTAACATGACTCTTATTCGCATCAAGATAGCCTACTAACAATATTTAAGGCACTATTGCAAATACCAATACTTCACAATTTAATTAGAGATCCAGTTATAAATAGATTCATACCTGTGTTTATGTAGGGAAACCCGTTTAACTTTTTAACTCTCTTGATTCCATTTCATGCTGATAATTTCTAAATATTCAAGCTATCCACATACTGGTCACATCTCTCTTATCCAACGTACCCCTCAAAGGTAACTCTCCCCAAGGTCTAGCCTTACTAGGTATTTCCTACATCATGAGCCAAAGGTGATCACTGCCGCATAAGTATAAGACGAGTACTTACAACCAAAACTACCTAAAGATGATCACCTTGCCTTGAGATAGTAACGTCCTTGACCCGTGTAGCGAACCTTCAACCAACCGATCCCAAACCGAAAAAAGGTCTTAGGTGGTTAGGTGATCTAGCACCCAAAAGGATCTATCGGCTCGAGTCTTAGAAACTACTACTTAAGCTCGGATCTCATAAGCATTTTTTTTTAAGAAGAACAATTATAATACTCTCTTTGAATGTCTTCCTCGTCTTCAATTTGTGATTTTGTAGAACCCGCAATGTATGATGTAGCGGATGGATAATGATGTGATCGATGATGATGAATGATTTGTTGTAGGAAGTCTTTAACTCATGACAATAAGCAATACCATTCACACCGTAGTCAGCAACAGTCACCCCTTAAAGGGTCCATTGGAGTCAGAGATTTGTGATTTTTCCTCTTCAAGCTTACATACCTAGCACTTATGAGTATAACACTTCTTTAAGAGAGTCAAAAAGCCATAAACACAAAATATGAAGCCATTTATATCCCAATCTCTAATTTAACCATTTTTCTCGCATTTTACCTTAAAGCCCTAAATACCGTTCTTCTTCATTTCTTGACACAAATAAGTTGCATTGTCATTTTTAAAACAAAAACTAAACTAGATAAAATAAGATTAAATTTTTAACATTTTTAACCAAATTTATCCAACATCTATCCCTCTCAACTTTCACCTTTCATCAATTGCCTTTCCTCAAGCATTTATATACTCAAAATTTCTCAGTCATGGTCAAAAAGGTCCATTCATAATTAACAAACCACTAACAATTTGCTTAAACCTAATAAACCTCACCGACCAAAACCAAAAATTCCAAATCAACCCCTAATCATTACGGGTGCTCTCATGGGTAAACATCTCAATTATAACCTTAAAAGTTTAAAAATTCTGACCACCAAGGCAATTAAAACATGCAAACATTTCAAAATCCGCAGAGAATTTATCTCTCCCCCCACATTTAAGATCATGTAATGCCCTCATTTACATGAAATCAGATAAACAAAAATAAATTCGAGAGGACAAAATAGTGAAAAAGGGAAAACAAAAGAAAAGAAAAACCCGGATTTTTAGATCCGTAGATCGCGGAAACACGGTGCACGATGGCGCTGAACTTACTGCCAGCATAAGAACATTGGCATCCACTCGATCACCAAAACATCATAATCAAGTAAGGTGCTGAACTTAATGCCAGACTTTGAAAAATTAAAGCATAACCACCGTGGAACCTGAAACGAAAACATACATAGCCACAACCATAACTAATGGGGTGGTACCACCATGGTACCGAAATGCCCCATTCAAAATCCAAAGTATTAAGTTTAAGACTAACAATTATAATAATCCTAATTAAGTTTACAGTCATCCAAAATAAAAAAAACAAATAAACGAAATTAAAAAGTTTTTCTTGTCAACACACGATCACCACCGCATCCAATCACCAAGGGTTATACCCTCCATAAGATCCATCATACTGCCCACCATAAGGACCACCACCACCTGAATGACCTCCCTGGTTACCTTCATCATGCTGAGAACTAGAACCTGCTCCTCTTTGTCGGACCATATCCTCCCAGACTGCCTGAGCTGCTGTGCAATCATACACCCGATAAGGACCTGTCGACTCCGGAGTCCATGGAATACGAGTGCCATAAGGAGTAAAGATGGTATTAGGAGAAACAAGATCCATGTTGTGTCGATGCCAATCATGATGATACACAACCTCACTAATGCCATACCCAATCTGACTTTCCGAGAGTGCTCGGGTCTCCTCATTATAAAGCTGCATAGTTCGCATTTGTTCCATTAAATCCCGGTTGGTAAACCACTGACCCCCGATACCTTGACCCGCATCTTGACCACCCTCGGCCATCTCCTCATCCTCCTCCTGTGCCCCCTGCGCATCTCGAAAAACATTTTCCCCTAACACAACCGCTTCAGTAACAATTCGTTCCATATCCGATCTATCAATTTCAAAAACCGACGCAATCCTCGTGATAAAGTGACCACCTCTAATCGGGCTTCCCGCAGAATGAAGTCCACTACCCTGATGTTTTAAAAAATAAGCCACTCCATAAGCAACCGAAGTAGGTGTCTTGGTTCGGAATTGGTTCACATACCAAAGGTCCAGTAAAGAGACCTTCTCGTTCCCACTTCTTCGATGTGTAATAGTATGCGAAACCATTCATTGAATTGGACGAAGAGCTAGATCCATGATGTTAACACAAGGACAGTTACTCGGGCTCCATTCAGAATCGGAAGCAATCTCCCCTCAAACTCCTGCTGCATCAAATTCACGAGGATCAATCATATCAATCACCCTTTCAGCACCCCAAAGATAATCTCGAAAACTAACTCGTGTGCATTCTTCATCGTTATAAATTCCCAAACAAGTAGCCAACTGAAATAATGACATGGAGCAGTTAACCCCACCCAATCGAAAAGTCATAAATGTTGGATCATCAACATTTTCAGGGTGAAGGTTCATCACATATGTAGCGTAAAATTCAATAACCAACTCCCGGTAAACTACTTCATGAATACCAAAGAAAGCAACCCAATCATTATACACAGCACTTCGCCATTCCAATTGCAAATATTCCATAACGGTAGCATATAAACCTCTCCGTTGTAAAACATTCCGATCGATCACCCGGTGTGGTTCAAATTCTTTCCGAATCAATTCTTGAACATCCGCCTTTCTTTGCTTAATAACCTCCGATCGACCATTAAATCATAAATTCACATGTAATTCTGTTTGAGGAATTGGAGGTTGCGGTTGAACCTCCTGAGCTGCACCGACTGCAGTACCGGAACTTGAAGCATCCCTAGCATTACCACGTCCTTCTGTCTGAAAAACAAACACAATGACATCCAAAAAGATATATCCCAAAGGACATGTTAGCGTTAGCTATAACCTGCATTCTTCCACAAATATACCTAAGGCACATAATGTCAACGGTTATTTAAAAACATGCCAAAAGCATAGATCATATAAGACTCCAACAACTATCATGCACTTATAACAAATTCCCAAGTAACATCATTAATCATCATGAAAATCCTCACAGTTATAAACAATTCAAAGCATGGATGTCAAATTAAATCAACACAAATCAATCTACTAACGTCATCCTCTCATTAACATATGCACCTTTAACTAAGTAAATCAACAATAAAAACACGTAATCAAAGCATACATATCATCAGCACATGTTAAACACAATCCAAAAGTCAAACTGAGTCAAACCCAGTCAACCAAGTCAAAAATCCTCAATTACACATGAACCCTAGAAATTAAAATCAAAATCTAGACAATTTAAGCATGCATTCATGGTAATCATACTCAGCTAATAATCATACAACATTCAAAACATATCAATTTAACTCACAAATTCAAAACCCCCAATTAATCATACCTAAGAACCCTAGAAATCAAAGAATGAATTGATAGAACAATAGGCATGAAAATCGAAGTAATAACATGTTAAGCATACATAATCTTCAATAAAAATCGAACAATAACACATAAACACACCCCCACACTTGTTTTTCTCATAAACCCTAATGAAATTTTGAGATTAAGCATGAGAAATAAAGAAAAACAAGCAAGAAGATGATAAATCATACCCTAGCCATGTTGTTAGTGTTGATTAGATGAAGATTCGTGAGTAAATCGAAGGTTTAATTGATGGGTTATGGTGTATTGAGAGCAGAAAAATTGAGAGAGATGAAAAGAATTAAGTGGTGGTAATGAATAAAGGTTGGGAAGAGCTCAAATAACCCGACCTGCTGTCGCGTCGCGTTTGGCGACAGGGTGTCGCGTTTCGTGACAGTACTGATTCCAACGCGATCTCACAGGTTCAAACGCGACAACTTATGGGGTCCGGACTGATCAATCCATCGCGTTTTGGTGGTGTATGTCGCGTTCCGCGATTTTTTTTTTTATTTTTTTCAGGTTTTATATTGTTTTTGGAATTTTCATGGTTTACCAATTAAAGCAAAAATACACACAAATTACCTAACAAATACAAACTCTACACGAATTGATTTTTTAACGAGTCATTTTCTCGACTCATGACCACGCTCATGCGTCTTTTGGGTAGAGGGTGAGGTCCTCCCTCTCGGTGTTATCGAATGCCTCGTGATACAATTTTAACCTATGACCTTTCACCTTAAAGCTTCTACCCTCGTTATCTAACAATTCCACGTGCCCGGCCGGAAAAGCTTTCTTTACCACGAATGGACCGGACCATCGTGACCTAAGCTTTTCGGCGGAGAATTTAAACTTAGATTGAAATAACAAAACTTTATCGCCCGGTTCAAATTCTTTTCTCATATTCAAATGCGCATCATGCCATAACTTCATTTTCTCCTTATAAATGCGCGAATTCTCATAAGCATGGTTTCGCAATTCCTCAAGTTCATGAAATTGCAAAAACCGATGTTCTCCCTCTTCATTAAGGTCCATATTACACTGTTTAAGTGCCCAATACGCCTTATGCTCCACTTCAACCGGCAAATGACACGCTTTTCCATAAATGAGACGGAATGGTGTGGTACCAATAGGCATTTTATAAGCAGTTCGAAATGCCCATAGCGCGTCATTCAACTTTCGGTTCCAAATCTTAGGATTATTTTTCACCGTTCTTTGAAGAATGCGTTTTAGTGCGCGGTTAGTATTCTCAACTTGGCCACTCGTTTGAGGGTGGTAAGTCGTGGAGAAACGGTGGGTTACTCCATACTTTTTAAGCACCTTCTCGAGTAGTCGATTTGCAAAGTGCGTACCACGATCACTAATCAAGGCCTTTGGAAGCCCGAAATGCGAAAAGAGATTTTTAAGGAAGTCAACAACGACTCTTGCGTCATTAGTAGGCAAAGCTTTGGCCTCGGCCCACTTTGACACGTAGTCAACCGCCACAAGGATGTATTTGCATTTGTTGGATGCGGGAAAAGGTCCCATGAAATCAATCCCCCAAATGTCAAATATCTCACAAACTTGAATACTCGTTTGAGGCATCTCATCTCTTTTGGAGATGTTTCCCACCCTTTGGCAAGCGTCACAAGTTTTGATAAAGGCACTAGCATCTTTGAAAATGGTAGGCCAATAGAATCCCGAATCGAAGATTTTCTTAGCCGTATAATTAGCTCCAAGATGCCCACTCGTGGGTCCTTGGTGACAATGCTCTAGAATTTGTTGAGCTTCCTTCCCATAAACACAACGACGAATCACTTGATCTGCCCCAATTCGAAAAAGATGTGGGGCATCCCAAAAGTAGAATTTAATATCCGCAAAGAATTTCTTCTTTTGTTGGTAAGTTAAACCTTTGGAAACAATGCCCGCGGCTAGATAATTAGCAATATCGGCGAACCAAGGAGTTTCGGATTCAATTTCAATACCCATAAGGGAGTCATCGGGGAATGTATCATGAATGTCCGATTCATTGAGTTCCTCTAGGTTTGGATTTTCAAGACGCGATAAATGATCCGTTGCAAAATTTTCGGCACCCTTTTTATCCTTGATCTCAATGTCAAATTCTTGGAGAAGAAGAATCCAATGAATGAGTCTAGGTTTAGCATCTTGTTTAGAGAACAAGTACTTAAGGGCTGAATGATCGGTGTAAACGACCATTTTAGACAACACCAAATATGACCTAAATTTATCAAACGCAAAGACGACTGCAAGGAGCTCCTTTTCCGTGGTGGTATAATTCAATTGAGCCCCCGTAAGTGTCTTACTCTCATAATAAATAGGTTTAAAGTGATTAACGTGGCGTTGACCTAAAACTGCGCCTAGCGCAAAATCACTAGCATCACACATAAGCTCGAAAGGATGTGACCAATCGGAAGATACCATGAAAGGAGCGTGTGTGAGCTTCTCTTTTAAGAAGTTGAAAGCGTTCTCGCATTCGATATTAAAGCCGAAAGGAACGTCCTTCTCAAGGAGTTTGGTCAATGGTCGGGCAATCTTAGAAAAGTCCTTAATGAACCGTCTATAGAATCCCTCATGACCAAGAAAACTACGAATGGCTTTAACATTTGTAGGTTTGGGAATGCCCGAGATAACATCAATTTTGGCCTTATCAACCTCAATACCTGCACGAGAGAATTTGTGCCCTAAGACAATGCCTTTCTTCACCATGAAGTGGTATTTCTCCCAATTAAGAACAAGGTTTGATTCCTCACACCTTTTGAGCACTTTTTCAAGATTAGCAAGACACGAATCGAAAGAGTCTCCAAAGACAAAAAAATCGTCCATGAAAACTTCCATGAAGTCTTCGATCATGTCATGAAAGATGGTGACTATACACCTTTGGAAGGTGCTCGGGGCATTGCATAGCCCGAATGGCTTTCGCCGATAAGCAAAGGTACTGAAAGGAGAAGTAAATGTGGTTTTATCTAAGTCCTACGGATCAATGGGGATTTGGAAGTAGCCTAAAAATCCATCTAGGAAACAATAGAACTCCCTTCCCGCTAAACGCTAAAGCATTTGATCGATAAATGGAAGCAGAAAGTGGTCCTTACTAGTGGCGTCGTTCAAACGACGATAATCTATACAAACTCTCCATCCCATGACAGTACGAGTAGGAACAAGTTCGTCCTTCTCATTGAGAACAACAGTCATACCCCCCTTTTTGGGCACAACTTGAACAGGGCTTACCCACGGGCTGTCCGAGATGGGATAAATTAACCCAGCATCGAGCAATTTAACCACCTCTTTTTTAACGACCTCTTTCATATTCGGGTTTAGACGACGTTGCCTTTGTACCACGGGTTTAAAATCATCTTCCATTAGGATTCGATGAGTACAAAAGGCCGGATTGATGCCTGGTATGTCCGAGGTTTTCCAAGCTATTGCCCTTTGGTGGGATTTAAGAACGGAAACCAATCGACCATTTTGGTCGCCGGTAAGTGTCGAAGAAATAATAACCGGCAATTGGGACGTACCTTGAAGATAAGCATATTCCATGTGAGGTGGAAGTTCTTTAAGCTCCAAGGTGGGCGGTTCTTCGAGAGATGTTTTGATACGGAATTCATTTTTCAACCGGATAGTTTCAAATGATTCCGATTCTTTAAGCTCATCCTCTTTAAGCAATTCCTCCAACTTAACTTCCGAGTCGAAGTCATCGTTGACTTCACCCATCATGATTACATCCGACGTGTCTACACTTAACAATTCCTGCAAATCATGCTCAACACAATCGTCAATAACATCAATAGCAAAACATTCATCATAGGTTGAAATAGGGTGTCTCATGGCTTTATTAATGTGACAAATCACCCTCTCATTCCCAACACCTAAGCTAAGTTGTTCTTTTTGAATGTGGATGATAGCATCCGCGGTGTTAAGGAATGGTCGACCTAAAATAATGGGCACCTTAGTGTCCTCTCTTATCTCTAAGATCACGAAATCAACTGGGAATACAAGTGACTCAACCTTTACCAATATGTCCTCAGCTATTCCAATGGGGATATCAAAAGAGTGGTTCGCTAAGCGAATCCCCATTCTTATAGGTTTCAAGTCTCCTAGGCCAAGTTTAAGATATAACGAATATGGCATAAGGTTAACACTAGCACCTAATTCGGCAAGTGCATCGTACACTTCCGAATTACCCATAACACAAGGGATAAGAAAACTACCCGGGTCTCCCAATTTTGGAGGCATCTTGCTCTTTTTCAAGATGGCCGAACATTCCTTATGGAGGAATGCGGCGGATACCTCATGGTACTTACCTTTCTTGGAGATTAGATCTTTAAGAAACTTCCCATAGTTAGGCATCCCCTGGAGTACTTCCGCGAGTGACATGTTCACGCTAATCTGTTTAATCATGTTTGCAAATTTCTGATATTGACTAGCGAGCTTATCCTTCTTTAATGCTTTCGGGTAAGGAATTGGTGCTTTGTATTCCTTCAATGGCGGTGATTTAGTTATGATCTCTGGTGGATCATCTTCCTTTTTCTCTTTGTCAGGCGACTTTTCTAACTCGGTGAAAGGACCCGTCCTAATCCACCTGGACGAAGTCATCAACATTTGGTCCCATTGTTATGATCGGCTCCAAGTAATGTCCTTATATTGAGCAAATGCACAGCGGAAGACTTAATTCGTACCTGAGAATAAACATGCTTTAAAGTGTCAACCAAAAGGTTGGTGAGTTCATAGGTTTATCATAACAATCATTTCAATATGTTAATAGACCACAAGATTTCATATTCATAAACATAATACACTCGCAAGTGTATGTAAAGCATTCTAAGTGGTTGAGCACTAGGTAACCATACTTAACATTTAATCAACGTCGCATATTCCCTTTATTATGAAATCTCACTACACCGTACCAAGTGTAGTCACCAAAATGAAGTACTGTGCAACCGTTGAATACTGGTCGTCCAGTCCGGTTGGGGTTGTCAGGCCCGATAGATCTATCAACAGGATTCGCGTTTACAATACCCATGTAAATATTAGTTACCAAGCTACAGGTAAATATGCCAGTGGTACAACTCAACGTAGAATATATTTTTAAGTACTTGTGTCTATTTTGTAAACATTTATAAAAGCAGCGCATGTATTCTCAGCCCAAAAATATATATTGCAAAAGCAATTAAAAAGGGAGCAAATGAAACTCACTTTTGCCTTGAAGGTATTTAATTCGACTTGGTCTCCGATAGATATCACGAACCTAACCATATATATAATATATCAACATATTTTCTTTTTAAGTAATCGTTACATATATATATACTTTTAATACTTTTAATATTTTCTTAGTCCGTAGTTAGCAGTCCGATGTTAGTGGTCCACAATTAGTTGCTTAAATAAAATAAATAAAGACCCCATCGTATTCGTATTGATCAGAATTAATCTCGACCCATGGTACCATGTTGTCAAATGACGTGTTGCGTACATAAAGTACCGTGTTGTCAAATGACGTGTTGCGTACAATCATGAGGTCTTATGATTAATCTTCTCGTGTTGTTTACGGGTGGTCCTGAAATATATAAAATCAAATCATAAGTAATTATATATAAAATATCATATTAATTAGAAAAGATATGATTAATTTACTTTTTCTCCAAATATTTTCGTAGCTAAACTAGCTTCGGATACCCAATCTTGTTTTAGTCGTAGTTTCTTCATTACAACTCCGTTTTTGTTAGTTCAACTTTCTACTTCCTTGGATCGAGTCAAATTTTAAGAATATGAACTGAAAATTCCTTAGTTTGTATTCAAAATTTTTAAGAAATATTATTTTTCCAGAACATGAACTTCCAATTCAAAGTTCAAGATAGTTTTTAATTATCCAACCCAAAACAGCCCCCGGTTGCACTCCGACGACGTAAATTCAGTTTTTAAGATGTTCTTTGTAAAACCAAGTTATATCTTGTTAGGTTAGCATATCATTATGATATATTACAGGTCTTGAAGTGTTTTAAAAGTCAAGTTAGAAGGATCTATTTAGTTTGCGAACAAGTTTGAAATCATTCAAACTATGTTCTTGTTGTTAAAATTTTATACCACAAAATAAGATAGCTATATGAATATGAATTGAATAAGATTATGAACAAGGTTACTACCTCAAGTTACTTGGACAAAGTTACTGCAAAAGATAAGAAATAATCTTGGAATCAAAGAGTTGTGGAGTTAGATCAAAAGGTTGGAAGTCAACTTCTTCAAATGGGTGGTTATTTTGATATGTTCTTGAAAGAGTTTTCATATGGTGTTTAAGGCTTGTAATTGAAGCTAAATGATGGGGAAAATGCTTGGAGATGATCAAGTATGAAGTTAGGAGTATTTTGAAAGAGAAATGAGGGTGTAGGTATGAGAAAATTGAGTGAAGAAATGGTGTTCATTTATAAAAACCTTTTTAGTTTATAAAGAAAGAAAAGGATTCCTAATTTTGTTTTCTTACTAATAATTCATACTACTTGACAAATTCTAGTTACCTCATATCTAGGGTAGTAATAATGTTGATTAGGATGTTGATTTGATGTGTATATACCAATAGTAAATACGTATAGAAGCTGGGTGTGATACGGGTACATATACCCTAGATATACGTATAGAAATCTTGAGAAAACGGAACGAGAATTCAAATATAGCTATCTTTTGTGAATATACTTATATTGTTTTATGTATTTAATTCCTTAAAAAGTGATTAAATACATTATATATACGATACATGTATAAGCATTATAGATTATAAGTATATATATCAAAGAATGTTATGTATAGTTATCGTTTTGAAAACTTAAGTTAGTAGTTTCAAAATATACTTATAACTCATTGTCATTAGTACACAATGAGATGTTAAACCATCCTTAGATCATGTTAAATATATATAAATACATATATATACACAAACGTATAATTATCGTATGTTATATAGTTCGTGATATCATCGGTCATATTGGACGGTGAAACGTTGTGTAAAACTCTTTTCAAAAACACAAGTCTCAACAATTTGGATTGCTTATCATGTTGGTATGGTTTAATTTATGTAAATATTAATCTCATAAGTATAATTTGGTCGGAAAATTCCGGGTCATTACAGTACCTACCCGTTAAAGAAATTTCGTCCCCGAAATTTGATAGAGGTTGTTATGGATAACAATAAGAAGGTTTTCATGACAAATATAAGGTGATAATGGAGTTTTATCATCATTGAGTAATGTAGATAAAACGATTCGATTATGCGAAGAATATAAATGAGACTATCGTAAAAGAGTGAGATGAGTAAAATATATTCGTCTTAACCGATGACGTAGTTATGATTGATTTCCGGGATTTAAGGGATTTAAAGAGAATCTTACGTAATAAGATTTGGTTCTTTGGTGATTAAGGAAATTAGAATCTTCTTTGATTATATGCAATAATCTGTTTAGATTGCTCTGTCGGATATTTCACTATAAATTCACCCCTTCGTTTCCTTATTTTCCACGACTCACATCTTCTATTCTTTCTCCCTTGATTCTTACTTTAAAGCATTCATCAATATGCTCCATCCAGTCCTGATTCTTAATATACTCCTAACTTTTATATCTGTCATTCTTCTTTTTCATCTACCACCAGAAGAATCTATTTACTTCTACTATACTCTTGTGTTTATAGTATTTCTAATTCTCCCGTATCTCTATACTGCTATCTGCATCGATATACACGGTTTGAAATTTCGGGGTTATTATCGAAGTTTATATTCTTCATTATTTTTCGGAGCTTCATGCTTTCGTTTTCTCTTCCCGACTTCGAGTCAAGCGAGTAATGGTCCGGAATTCATAGATATGAAATTCAGAATGAACATAGCTAATGCTCTAAGAAGAAAATGGTAATAGAACGATTTTGATTTGTTAAAATACCAGAACACCCTGGAGAAGACCGAGTCATCCAGAAAATTATTCTCTTGATATGTTTAGAGATTAGATAGAATGTAAGAGTCGTGTAAATGGCACATGATGACGGTACTGTGAATCATCATGCTTCATTAGAAACTCAGCGTGACTTACTGTAATATAATGATGTTGATCAAGTGTCATTATATTATACTAATCCAAGCTTCGGTTCCCAACACTACTTCAAAACATTCATATTTTAAACTCGAAGGTTTCAGAATTTAGAAACTAACACAGTTTCTTTTATGTTGCAGATATTACGGAGAGATAAATGATCTCGGATAAGAATATTTGTGAAAATATCGCCAGAAATATGGAGGATATTTATAATAGAACATACGAGAATATCTTAGAATTTCTAATATCAATGGATGATGAAGAAGATTTGTCTATGAAGGTTTAGAATGAGAAATAAGATGTTTGCTAACGATTTCAGCAGGCACAGAATCATTTAGATTCTTTAAAGGAAAACTTATTCTTTGTGATTTGTCCACGGCTTTCTTCATAGTTTCACATAATCCGCTTTTCGGTACTAAATTTTCTATCGAGCGTTCCTAACACTCCTTTCTTTATCATCAAACTTTTGGCCATTAAGATCATCTACAACATGCTGCTTCGTCAGCATTTTCAAAGTTAACTAATCTGGGTCATCAGTTATCAAACCGAGGTAGTTTCAGGAGAATTGTGTTTTTAGAATGATTAATCGCTGATGGTAATATTGTGGAATATAAAAGGTTCCATAGTAACAATAAAGAGTACGCATATATATCGCGGTTATAATAAAGTTGTTTCGGATGAAAAGTCGGAGTTGACTTGCTGGAGCTGTGACTAAATTAGCTACTTTGGAAAGGGATTGCAAAATGATCTTCGGTAATAACAATGTCAAAGGAACTAGAACAGATACGTGTCAAATGTTTACTCAGTTTCCGAGGGTTTTTCAGGTGCATAACTATATGCATCAATCTTTTCTTCCATAGATGAAGTGCGGTTGGTTTATCCTCTCGATTGAGGTGTTTTTAAGAATCATGATAGGTTTGAACGCTGATTGTAATCGTCGAGATACAATGAGGTTTAAGATGAAATCAAGTGGCAATCTTGAAGAAATGTTTAGTTTCATATGTTATAATCAATATTTTAATTCATTTTAATTGTCCAATGTCATTAGTCCACAGTAGATATTCCACAGTAACAGTCCAATAATTTATATATAGTTTAATATATAATATACGAATTAATTAATACATGTCGTGACCCGTATACCTCTCAGACTCGATCACAACTCAAACTATATATATTATTGTAGAATCAACCTCAACCCTGTATAGAGAACTCGATCATTACTGCATATAGAGTGTCTATGGTGATTCCAAATAATATATATAGATGCGTCGATATGATATGTCAAAACATTGTATACGTGTCCCGATATTTAAAGTGCGTAAAATAATTACAGAAATTAAATGACGATAAATAAAAGTGCGATAATTAAATTGCGATAAATAAACTGCGATAAATAAAATGTAATCAGTTAGCTAGGAACAGTTAGCTGGAAAAGTTAGCGTGGATTCTTAACAAAATTTTTCATAGTTAATTTGTTTGTTTCTAACAAATTTTATTTTGTCATATGTTTTCTTCATATGCCACTTGTTGGATTCTGGGAAGTCAAAATCCAAATATGAAATTGAATGAAAATGGTTATTCTGTGGTGAACGGATACGTATATCGGTGGTTGTAAGTAGGATAGTAAATGACTGTTGAATCAGCTTCGACGAATGTACAATGTAACTTACTAAGATGAAATCTAATTATTCCTCGGGTATTACCTACCCGTTAAAAAAAAAATTTCACCATTAATATTTTGTACAAAAGAACTTTTAATTACAATCTTTATGAAAACATATATACATATATATTTTCTTCAGATGAAATCATGAATTTAATGAGTTAATATGATATTAATCTCATTTGCTTTTCGGTTTGAGCTAGAATAAGAAATCTCTAAAACTTTTTGAAACCACATATTCTTCGCAGAATATCAATGAAGTTATGGATCAATACTTCATCGTTCATTAATGTTGGTACTCCTTGGTATCTATGGTGCGTATGATGTTGATGTTTGTGGGACAGATTATGATGTCGAGACGTGTGATGCGGATGTTGTTTGTTAGTTGTGATGATGGTATTGTTGATGTTATTGATGGTGGTGCTGATTATGTTGCTGGTGCTGCTGCCGGTGTTTGCAACCTTCGCACCATGTTCTCCAAAGCCGTCACGCGAGCGCAAAGTTCGTTAACTTCTGCTAGTACACCGGGATGATTGGCGGTTGGAGCGAGCGAATGAACAAGATTTGTAATATAGGATAGTATATAATCGTGACGAGATACTCTAGAAATGAGAGAGAAAATGGTGTTTCGAATAGGTTCGCCGATAAGTGCTTCAGGTTCATCGCCAAGAGGGCAATTTAGTGGATGGAATGGATCACCTTCTTCTTGTCTACAGTGATTTAGTATATTACGAATCCATCCCCAATTCATCCAGAATAGATGATGGGAAATTGGTTGATCCATTCCGGTGACGCTGCTTTCGGAGCCCGAATGGAAATCCATATCGGCATAACTGTCGGAATCTGAAGAATTCGAACTAGATGCGGAATCCATCTTGTATAATGGGGAAAATGAATTTTTGGTATGGAATAGATTATAGGAGTTAGATTTGGTACTCTTCAATACATAATTTACATATGTATATATAATACCAAAATCCCGTAAATTATGGAGAATCTTTGAAAAGATATCAGTCAAAGTTCGCAATAACAGATATGCTAAGATAAGAATTAGTCTATATACTATCAATGTAGTAAATGCAGTAAAATGTGTCTAGACTTATGAATGATAAGCAGGTAATTTCCTAAGGATGATAAGCAGATGATTTCCGACTAGAAATGATAAGCAAAACTTTTGACATGTAGACACGGTCGAAGTCCAGACTCATTAATGCATCCTAACAACTACTAGTTAGACACACTAATGCAAGACCTGGTTCGCTACGACCACCGCTCTAATACCAACTGAAAAGGACCAGTCCTAATCCACCTGGATGAAGTCATCAACATTTGGTCCCATTGCGATGATCGGCTCCAAGTAATGTCCTTATATTGAGCAAATGCACAGCGGAAGACTTAATTCGTACCTGAGAATAAACATGCTTTAAAGTGTCAACCAAAAGGTTGGTGAGTTCATAGGTTTATCATAACAATCATTTCAATATGTTAATAGACCACAAGATTTCATAATCATAAACATAATACACTCGCAAGTGTATGTAAAGCATTCTAAGTGGTTGAGCACTTGGTAACCATACTTAACATTTAATCAACGTCGCATGTTCTCTTTATTATGAAATCTCACTACACCGTACCAAGTGTAGTCACCAAAACGAAGTACTGTGCAACCGTTGAATACTGGTCGTCCAGTCCGGTTGGGGTTGTCAGGCCCGATAGATCTATCAACAGGATTCGCGTTTACAATACCCATGTAAATATTAGTTACCAAGCTACAGGGAAATATGCCAGTGGTACAACTCAACGTAGAATATATTTTTAAGTACTTGTGTCTATTTTGTAAACATTTATAAAAGCAGCGCATGTATTCTCAGCCCAAAAATATATATTGCAAAAGCAATTAAAAAGGGAGCAAATGAAACTCACTTTTGCCTTGAAGGTATTTAATTCGACTTGGTCTCCGATAGATATCACGAACCTAACCATATATATAATATATCAACATATTTTCTTTTTAAGTAATCGTTACATATATATATATATATATATATATATATATATATATATATATATATACTTTTAATACTTTTAATATTTTCTTAGTCCGTAGTTAGCAGTCCGATGTTAGTGGTCCACAATTAGTTGCTTAAATAAAATAAATAAAGACCCCATCATATTCGTATTGATCAGAATTAATCTCGACCCATGGTACCATGTTGTCAAATGACGTGTTGCGTACATAAAGTACCGTGTTGTCAAATGACGTGTTGCGTACAATCATGAGGTCTTATGATTAATCTTCTCGTGTTGTTTACGGGTGGTTCTGAAATATATAAAATCAAATCATAAGTAATTATATATAAAATATCATATTAATTAGAAAAGATATGATTAATTTACTTTTTCTCCAAATATTTTCGTAGCTAAACTAGCTTCGGATACCCAATCTTGTTTTAGTCGTAGTTTCTTCATTACAACTCCATTTTTGTTGGTTCAACTTGACACTTCCTTGGATCGAGTCAAATTTTAAGAATATGAACTGAAAATACCTTAGTTTATATTCGAAATCATAGGTTATAGGTCAAACTTTGGTGAAACTTATGAAAGTGATCATTTTCCATCATAAAAACAACATTTAATGATCATTTTTCTAAAAATACTTACACTTTGAGTTAAACCATGAAATTTTTATGTGTTAATATATTCATAAGAAATATCATTTTTCCAGAACATGAACTTCCAATTCAAAGTTCAAGATGGTTTTTAATTATCCAACCCAAAACAGCCCCCGGTTGCACTCCGACGACGTAGATTCAGTTTTTAAGATGTTCTTTGTAAAACCAAGTTATATCTTGTTAGGTTAGCATATCATTATGATATATTACAGGTCTTGAAGTGTTTTAAAAGTCAAGTTAGAAGGATCTATTTAGTTTGCGAACAAGTTTGAAATCATTCAAAGTATGTTCTTGTTGTTAAAATTTTATACCACAAAATAAGATAGCTATATGAATATGAATCGAATAAGATTATGAACAAGGTTACTACCTCAAGTTACTTGGATAAAGTTACTGCAAAAGATAAGAAATAATCTTGGAATCAAAGAGTTGTGGAGTTAGATCAAAAGGTTGGAAGTAAACTTCTTCAAATGGGTGGTTATTTTGATATGTTCTTGAAAGAGTTTTCTTATGGTGTTTAAGGCTTGTAATTGAAGCTAAATGATGGGGAAAATTCTTGGAGATGATCAAGTATGAAGTTAGGAGTATTTAGTGAGAGAAATGAGAGTGTAGGTATGAGAAAATGGAGTGAAGAAATGGTGTTCATTTATAAAAACGTTTTTAGTTTATAAAGAAAGAAAAGGATTCCTAATTTTGTTTTCTTACAAATAATTTATACTACTTGACAAATTCTAGTTACCTCATATCTAGGGCAGTAATAATGTTGATTAGTATGTTGATTTGATGTGTATATACCAATAGTAAATACGTATAGAAGCTGAGTATGATACGGGTACATATACCCTAGATATACGTATAGAAATCTTGAGGAAACGGAACGAGAATTCAAATATAGCTATCTTTTGTGAATATACTTATATTGTTTTATGTATTTAAGTCCTTAAAAAGTGATTAAATACATTATATATACGATACATGTATAAGCATTATAGATTATAAGTATATATATCAAAGAATGTTACGTATAGTTATCGTTTTGAAAACTTAAGTTAGTAGTTTCAAAATATACTTATAACTCATTGTCATTAGTACACAATGAGATGTTAAATCATCCTTAGATCATGTTAAATATATATAAATACATATATATACACAAACGTATAATTATCGTATGTTATATAGTTCGTGATATCATCGGTCATATTGGACGGTCAAACGTTGTGTAAAACTCTTTTCAAAAACACAAGTCTCAACAATTTGGATTGCTTATCATGTTGGTATGATTTAATTTATGTAAATATTAATCTCATAAGTATAATTTGGTTGGAAAATTCCGGGTCATTACACTCGGGCTCTTCCTCCTTTTTCTCCTCATTAATAGGTACCTGCAAAACATTAGAAGAAACAATAGGAGAAGACTTTGGAGTCTCCTTGTTAATAACCAAACCACTTCAAGTGGTTATAGCATTCACGTACTCATTCCTAGCAGGCACTTTGTTGTTTGGATTGGATTGCGTACCCGGTGGTCTCTCCGATAAAGATTGAGCGATACGCCCCACATCCCGTTCCAAGTTCTGAATCAAAGCCTGCTGATTTCTAACTTGCTGTTTTGTAGATTCCCCATCTTGCCTCAAAGCAGTGATACTTTCGTCTGTTTTCATAATAAAACCCGGTAGCAATTCCTCCAAAGGAGGCATCTTATTCTCTGGCTGCTGAACTAGTGGCATAGGCTACTGGAATTTTCTAGGTGGTGCTTGCTGATTTCTGTTATTAAACCCAGATGGCCTGTACGGATATACCTTCTGATTGCCCTGATAAACCTAATTACCACTCTGATAATTGTTACCACCCATATTATTCGCCTGATTGAAAAACTGTCTCCCACCCGGAAATTCACTAAGAGCAAAATCACCCTTCTTAACATAACCCAGATAATTAGCATGTTCCTCTATTGATGCTTGATCACAATCTTTGGTCAGATGCGGTCCTTGACAAAATTCACAACCCACCTTCATAGCGTGCATCTCTTTAGTCATTGACTCCATCTGTCTCTTTAAAGTCGCAAGTTGAGCCTTAACTGCAGCAAGCTCGTCACTAGTTTCGGTACTAGCAACATAAGAAGAGCGAGAAAGATCTAATTCTTGATGCCAATCATACGAATGCGTGGTAGTATCTGAGATGATTTCATAAGCGTCATCCGGAGTCTTTTTCATCAAAGAACCACCTGCAGCAATATCAAGTTCTTTCCTTATCGGCACATTAACACCTTTGTAGAAAATTTGGACCTTATTGAAGTTGTTCAACCCGTGTTGAGGACAATTACGTAACATTTTTCCGAACCGTGTCCAAGCATCATAAAGTGTCTCATGTGGCTTCTGAATAAAGTGATTAATGTCGCTCTGCAGTTGAGCGGCCTTTGCAGCTGGAAAGAAACGTTGCAAAAATTTATCTTCCATTGTAGTCCAACTATCAATTTCACCTTCAGGCAATGAGTCTAACCAATCCTTGGCGTCATCTTTCAAAAACCAAGGAAAAACCCTCAAATAGATAACTGTGTCCGCGATATTTGCAATCTTGAACAAGTTGCAAATTCTTTTGAAGGAACGAAGATGCTCGAATGCATCCTCTTTCGGTGTACCTCTGAATTGGCATTGGTGAGTTATCATATTAAGAATCTGTCCTTTGACCTCAAAATCTGTAGTGACTGGTGGTTACCTAATAGCATGTTCGTTACCAGCCCTTGTGGCTTTCATCAATGCTTCCATAGTCTGTCCTGCTGCTCCTTCAGCCATGTTAACTTCTTCCTTAATATACTCAAAATCCGGAATATAAAAAGGTAACTCAGCGAAATCCTCGATGATTTCCTGTTCTTCTTTAGCTTTGTTGCGTGTGTAGTAAACTCTAGACAGTTCCAGAGTTATTGGTACCTAACCTGCGATCACACCACAACAAAACCGCGCGTAAAATCAAACAAAAATAACAGAAAAGGAACCTTTGCAAGAATTGCTTCTCACAAAAGGATCAAATAATCAAAAGTTGAACCAAATTTCCAATAATTACACCGCTCCTCGGCAGCGGCGCCAAAAAGTTGATGTGTAATTTCGTACTCTAAATTATTAGCTAAATACCTATCGATTATCACACAATACAGGTAACTATAACTAGTTTGTGTAGTAATTAAACAAGTATTTGACCAATTCGTTCCACAGAGAGCAGGTAATTGAAAGCTTGAATTATTAATTATTCTAAGATTTAAAAGGGAAGTTTTGTTGTAAAACTGACTAAACGCGAAAGTAAATTAAACTTAACTCAATAAGAAACAAAGGTATCTGCTTAGCTACAATTCGCTAGGCTAGGATTGCTCGGTTAAACTCGTTAAGTAAACAATTACAATGATGTGACACTGTATTTATCTGTCGATTCCTACAGTTTAAGACTAGCAACCTAAGTATAACTGTCGTTAACCTAGAATTACTAACCAATTCACAATGATATTACTCAAGATTATAATCTAACTTAGGTTGGTTTAGTGTCCCTTACAACCTCACAATTATTGCAAATAATTTCAAGCTCAACCACTATACGATTAATTTTATTATCGGTGTCCCTCATAAAATCTCACGTATTCCTAAAATATTCACGTTCAATAATCTAGTAAAAGCTATTAATCAATTTAACTGTCATTAATTAATCAATAACTCCCGTGATGTAACAATCAATAAGCTTTAATAACGGTGGATCTTAGCTAGACATAAAATTGTGTACTTTTAATTAATTGTCGTTAACCAAAAGATCGCAATCCATCACCTAGGTTCATGCATCTAAGCGAATATTAAATATTTAGCTACTGATGGTAAAGAAAATAAAAAAATAAATAAGAAGAACAATTAAGCACGAACATTGAATTGAATAAAGAACAAAATAATAAAAGTTAAATAAGAGATTAAACTAACCAAACTTGATGTAATAAATTTAACCCTTGCAAAATAATGTAGAAAAGCTAATAAATTCGTAATTAATGTTGCTGTGAAAGAAAATTCGTAAATAAAACTGCATGCCCTAAATTGGGGTAAAATTCATCTATTTATAGGAGTAAACAAATCAGCTGGAACCGACCCTGGTCGAGATCCGCGACAACCCATCGCGAAACGCGATGAACCCCGACGCGACCAATCTGCTTGAAACGCGACAGATTGGTCAGTTTGGCTTCTTTTCTATGTCGTGTTCTAATGCACTTCATCACGTATCATGATGACTAAAACGCGATAAACCTCATCCTGAAGTGATGGAAACTGATTTTTTCACCCGGGGCATGTTTATCTTCAACTCTAACTTCGTTTTGGCTATATCTTCAATGAAAATCAACATTAATGAGCCAACAGACCATATCTTGACACTTTCTTCATTTTAAACTCAAATAACTCGATATCTTAATCATAGTCTTCAAAATACCAGCAAATGGAACAAGATAACGCCCAAAATATATGTATGAAAATGGCGTTATTAGCCATCTGGTTTCATGAAGGATGCAAGGGCTGCTGTTACCTCACCAAAACCTGCCACAACAACACCTCAGGTCACATCAGATGAATATAAGACTCAGCAAAATCTGTTGATGTCTTTGGTCATGAAAATAACCAATTTGGAGAATCAAGCTACTGAGGAGAAGAAGATCAGTAATGCTAAGATTGAATCATTGGTTGAAGAGAACAAGAGGTTATCTGAAAGGTTGAACCGTCGGAAAGAAAGAACATATAAGTTGAAGAAGAAGTTTTTGGCGATTAAGAGTGCGAACAGGGAGAAGATGAAGAAGTTAAATGAAAAGATTGAACAGCTTACCTCTGGTAAAACCAAGTTGATAAAGGAGAGAGAAGAAGAGTATTCTTCTGATTTGGGAGAAGGTGATGAAAAAGATGATGAAGAAGATGCTGGAACTGGAGGACCCTCTTTTGATATACCGTTAGTGATACCTATTCGAAGCTTTAATGAATATGGTGAGGTCTTTACTGTTGAATATTATATGAATTATTCAAATGTTTTTAATGATGCAGAAAAGGGGGACGTTCCACTAAGTGAATTTCCGATGGAACAGCTTGCTGCTCTAGCATATGACAGCGAAAATGATACGGAGAATGCAGAGTCGGTTGAAGCTGAAAACAAGGCTCCATAAGAAGAGTCATTATCAAGCATCCCTCCCGAATCAATCCAAAATATCAAGTTAAGTGATTTTAATCTGTTCGAAGATGAGAAGAGTGAAGATTCTATTGGTAAAGAGAGTTTGAAAGAGGATGTTATTATTGAGTCCAAAGACGAATTTGTAACAGAATCTGATGATGATGAAGAAGAAGAAGAAGAAGAAGAAGAAGAAGAAGTTGAGATTGCTATGCCTTCGCTTGAGCCATATTCGCATCTGTCACTCAACACCTTAAGTGAGTTCTTCAATCTGAGTTGTGAGGAGAAAAGGTGGAACTTAATTGAGTTAGAAAACGCGAGGAAGGTATACAAACAACAAGTGAAAGAAGTGGATGTTATGATAGAAAGGAACAAGAAGATCCGATATGAGAAACTGCTCGTTGAGAAAGAAAGAAAAGAAACTGAATTGAAGGATAAGAAACTCTGAGCCGAACAAGCTAAAGCCGAGACATGGAATGAGATTAATGAATGGTTCAAACGTGATAGGGTTAAAGTGAATAGAAACGTTAAGGAAGACGAAGATCGTTAAAGTTGGTGGAGACAGAACATTGTTAACCCTGATCAAGTAGATAAGCCAGTGCTCGAGCCGAAGTTTGTCAGTTTCTATGAGAAAGGTAAAAGAACCAAGAAGTACTCCAAGGGTAAAATTTTAAGCTGGGGCTATTTCAAGGAGATCAATTGTTTTGCGATCAAGAGGGAAGGAGGAGTTGATTATATGGCACGTTCAAGTCACTTCAAAACTCTACCGTACTTCAAGATCATGCAGCTTGCGAAGCTTAAGATGTTAAACGCTGAAGATTGTGACATTTCCAGACTGTTTCAGAGAAAACTCAGGTATGAGTATAAGACAGGGAAATGGGACATATTTAAGTCAACGGCCGCTAGGTTTTCCATACACCCAACAAAGAAAAATTCTAAAGGAGGACCTATCCGTGTTGTTAAGTTCCGTCCAGCTAAGTATATGAAACAATCTCCCTTGATGCCATTACCCAAGGATATCTGTAAGAACTTCAGATCGTGGTTCTATGATGAGTTGTCGGAAGAAGCAGTGATCTTAACTGCAATTAAGGAGGATGATGGAAGCATACAGTTCGACAATGTGAGGATTCTAGATCCTATGTGGCTGAGGAACTTATTGAGATTTGATGTGGAGATTCTTCACCGCCATCACATTACATTCAGAGATGATCGAAAGGAGGAAGCTATGAGATATCAACATGTGATTGATGTCCTCTATGCATACCTCAACAGAGAAAGTGATTCTCAAAGCTCAAACCAAGTTCAAGCCAGCTGATGTGTGTCGAATACTGTGATGCTAGTTTGTAATTTTTTGTTTGTTTGTTTTTGTTTTTGATGATGATGTATTTTGGAGAGAGAGAGAGAATCTGGAAATGTAATTAGAATGATGCTACTTTTGGACTTATATGTATTTTATGGACGTTTACTTTATTGTAATTGATGGTCTAGGTCCTAGGGGCAGTTGTTGATGCATTTTATGTAAAGTCCCTAGACATCTAACCTATGTCCATTGCAGGTACTTCAGTTTATAGGATACCAAGATCGCTCGTTATTATCCTATCTGTGTTTGTATGTGGTTACAGGTACTGCAGGAACACGATACGGATGTTTGCCTTTGATAGACTTAGTCAGACGTACGAGTAAAGTATCACTCGTATAGCTGACAGGCTCATACGCACGGTTGATGCTGAGCTAAGTCATAATTATAACCTGAATGAAAAGACACGAGTGAGTGATCACCCGTACGGCTGATGAAGCCAACTCGTACGTGTGATGGATGACTCGTACGGGTGAGTCAACAGCAGGGGTATATAAAGTCTTATGTTCTTCATTTTAGGTTAAGCCTCTCTCACACAAAATCACTCAGATTTGGTTCACCTGATCCGATTCTCTCTCAACCCAAATCACTCATGGTAGTGAATAATAGCTCTAGGCATTAATCTAATCACAATCCTTGTTGTGGTTTGACTAATTTAATCCCAAAAAGCTACCCATATTCACTTTGATTGGTTTGATTCACTAATTCCGCCTTTGTGTGAATTAAACCTGTTGATCTCGAAGTTCCTAGTCATGTTTCATCAGTTTATAAACTAGAACATAGTTTAGTTAATTCTAAACTTGTTCGCAAACAAAGTTAATCCTTCTAACTTGACATTTAAAAACAACTTAACACATGTTTTATATCTATATGATATACTAACTTAATGAGTTAAAACTTGGAAACACGAAGAACACCGTAAAATCGGACATATGCCGTCGTAGTAAAACCGGGGGCTGTTTTGGGTTGGATAATTAAAAACTATCATAATATTTCATTTAAAAGTTGTTCTTCTAAGAAAATGATATTTCATATGAACATGATACTATATCCAAAAATCATGGTTAAACTCAAAATTGAAGTATGTTTTTCAAAATGGTCATCAAGATGTCGTTCTTTCGACGGAAATGACTACCTCTTTCAAATATAGATTATAACTTGTAACTCCGACTATAAACCACCACTTTTTCAGTTTACTTTCACAAATTACAGTTCGTTATAAAACCATAGCAATTTGATTCACTCAAAACGGATTTATAACGAAGAAATTATGGGCAAAACAATATTAGTTAGAAATGGATAATTTGATTACGGGATTGATTCATTAAAATCTATACTAACCATATACTGGCTAACTTTTCTTGTATTATACATGTATTCTAACATGTCATGGTTACACAATACATCGGATAAATCAAAAGACACCACATACACAATACATGTAATTACAATAGCGGTATTGTGGCTCATGATTGAGCCTTGTACAACACGTGTATACTATGTACTACTAACTGTGGACTACTAACTGTGGACTACTAATTGTGGACTACTAACATTGGACTGCTAACTTGACAACTTAAACAATCACACGTGACTGAAAATATAAACTTAAACAATCACACGTGATTGAAAATATGAACTTAAACAATCACATGTGATTGAAGATATGATATGAATAATAGTTGTATTACATTTTAATATACATATATATTTGTTACAGGTTCCTGAATCCAAGGACGACGGCCATATTTTTAATAAGTTGAAAACTTATTATTAATATACTTTTACTACCGTGAGTATATAGTCCCATTTTTAAACTCTAAAAATATTTTGGGATGAGAATACATGCAGTTTATGTTTTATGCCATGGACACAAGTACTTAAAATATATTCTACGTTGAGTTGTACCACTTTTCATATCTTCCCTAATAGCTTGGTAACTAATATTTACATGTTGTAAGAACATGTAAGCGCGAATCCTATTGATAGATATATCGGGTTTGACAACCCCAACCGGGCTAGTCACTCTAGTATCGTAAACGGTTGCATAGTACTTCATTTTTACTACACTTGGTACAGTGTAGGGAGATTTCATAATAAAGGGAATATGCTACATTAATGGTTAAGTATGGTTACCGAAGTGCTCAACAACTTATAGAAAATCTTTATTGAAATATTTATAACTATGAAATCTTGTGGTCTATATTTATATCAATGATAGTTTAAACCTATATATCTCACCAACCTTTGTGTTGACTGTTTAAGCATGTTTATTCTCAGGTCCTTAAGAAAGTCTTCCGCTGTTGCATTATCTGAGCAAGCTGTGCATGGAGTCTCATGCTTTTAATTAAATAAAGTGTTGCATTCAATAAAACCTTTGTCATGTATTATATTTGACTGTTATGTCACGTGTGTAGTATTTGAAAACTGGTGTAATATGGGGATTATTCATTAAATAATCGCTCAATTGTTTAAAACATGCATTATGTATAATAAAGGTGTGCTTTTTATGAAACGAATGCAATATTTTCTAAAACGTATCATATATAGGTCAAATACCTCGCTATGGGGCCAATGAATAACGTACTGCGTTTATAATAATATGGACGGGTCGTTTCAATAATTGTACGTACGAACCTTACATCACAGATCCGTGATGCACAACATGAGGCTGTAAAGCAAGAGAATGTCGATGTAGAATTTATCAAGGGATTAGATAAGAAATTCGACATAAAAGAGTATGGAACACGATATTTTGCTAACCGAATCTGGGTGCCAAATTTGGTGGATTGAGAGAACTGGTGTTGGAGGAAGCACACAAGTCAAGGTAATCAATTCATCCAGGATCAGATAATATGTACCAAGATCTGAAGGCATTTTATTGGTGGCCAAATCTGAAAGCTGACATTGCTACCTGAAACGACCCGTCCTATTCCATCTGGACGAATACATTACATTTGGTTACATCGCGAGGTACTTGACCTCTATATGTTACATTTTACAAACATTGCATTCCTTCTTAAAAGACAAACTTTCTTTACATCGAAAGTTGACGACATGCAAACCATTTCATAAAATCCAACTATGAATGACTTAATAATGTTCTTGATGAACTCAACGACTCGAATGCTACGTCTTTTGAAATATGTCATGCATGACTCCAAGTATATCCCTAGAATGAGAAAATGCACAGCGGAAGATTTCTTTCATACCTTAGAATAAACATGCTTTCAAGTGTCAACCAAGAGGTTGGTGAGTTCGTAGGTTTATCATAAACAGTAAAATTCATTATTTTGATAGACCACAAGATTCAAATACAGTACACCTATCTCATGTACGAAACCATTTTCATAATGCTTAGTAGAGTAGGTTCGTATCCTTTTCTCCCCCGTAGGTTGCCTCGCGGTTTTTAATAATCGTACACATATCTCCTGCACAAAAATAACATATACATAACCTGTGCATAAAATCATTCTCTCGATACATAACATTCACTTTACTTTCATAGCTTGGCTTGGTAACCGACCTTAACATATAATGCGCATCAATAATATCCCTAAAACGTAACATCTCATCTGTAAAATATATAAACTTCGAAGTACTAAACACCACGCCCACTAGCCCTTCCGTCTAGTGACCATTCTGGGTGGCGGTGTTAAACCCGGTAGCTACCTTTAGGATTCGCGTGAATTAGGGTCATACCCGATTCTAATTCTTAGGTTACCAAGCAATAATAATCAGGGGAAAATATTCACAACAATTAGTGGCAATTATCACGTTCAACTAATTAAATAATAATCTACAGAACTTCTGTCTGCATAATAATTCATTCGAGGAATGTTTTGCTTGTGTCTATCTCGTCAAACATTTATAAAAGCATTTCATGTATTCTCAGTCCAAAAATATAGATTGCAAAAGCATTTAATAAAGCAGTTGTAAAAACAGGGTATGTATTCTCAGTCCCAAAAATGTAAAGAGTAAAAGGGAATCAAATGAACTCACAATACGATATTTTGTAGTAAAAATATGCATACGACGATACTGAACAATGCTGGGTTGGCCTTGGATTCACGAACCTATATTAATTATGTATATTAATACATATAATAACAACTAACAAGTTTATATATATATATATATATATATATATATATATATATATATATATATATATATATAATTTACATATTATATTACTACATAAGTTATATTTTTCCTATATTCTTTGTAATTATTTATTTCTATAATACATTTATTAATATTAATATAGTAAGTACTTATTAAAGTAGTTTAATAATATAATATTTATCATTTATCATAATATATTAAAAATAGAAATTTAATTCAAGATTTATATATGATAAGAATATATATATATATTTAATATATTTTATATATGGCTTACCTAATATCATTTTAATAATAAATATTTAGTAATATGTAATATTAATATATTCGTAATTTATTTTTGTAAAATAATTTTTATTTGTAATAATAACAATATTAGTGATAATAATAATGATAGTAATAATAATAAAAGTAATAATAAATATTACCTCACAAGAAAAGCTCCAAAAAGAAATAAACTACCTCAGCTCGGGCTCGAACCCGAGACCTCTCGCTAAACTCACAACACCTTAAACCATTAAACTGTCTTTGCTTTTCGGATAAAATCAGAACTTAATTATGTTTAACATGTATTAAGCTTTTCCATTCTTCTTCTTCTTCTCCTTTTTCTAAAAAGAAATGCCCCAGCCCGGGCTTGAACCCTTGACCCCTTATTTAACCAAAACTACCAAACCATCCTTCTGTCTTAACATTTCTGTTTTTAATTCAATTGCTAATTTTTTTTGTTTATCATGTCACTTTCTGTTTATCTCCTTCTTTCATAATCATAATCATTCTCCCTAATCATCATCGATTAATTCGTTTCCTTATTATAATTTCATAAACTAATCTAAATTGGGTTTCGGCCCAAGTATGAACCCAAAAGATGATAGTCCATGTTATAATCCAATAGCAAATTACATTTTCAATCCACCTAAAATAATAAGCGGCCCATCAGTTTACTAAGACCCATCTTGCAATTTATTAAAATCCCAAGTGGTCAATGAACATCAAATAATCATAAAAGGGTTTACGATTCCTGTTGATATGTTGTCATTGCCACGAACTAATACACCAACATGTCACCCACATGTTGTTGTTGGCCACAAGAAAGTAAATAAAACAGCCTCAATCAAAAGTTCGATTCATCATCATCATTTAATTAGCTATATGTTGTGATTGTTTGGAAACAGAAATACAGGCATCATCATATCAATTATGATAATCATCATCATCATCTTCTTTATTATAAAGTCACTTTCATCATCATTCATTATTATCTTCACTCATCAATTTAACAAAATTATAGAAATAGAAATAGCAAAGCAGCTGCATCTGCGATGGTTGTAGCAGTAACAGGAGTTATACGCAGGCTGTAGCACGAGTGTTGATTGAAGAACAGAAATAGATGGAGAAACACAAAAAAATATGATGGGTTTGGTGATGGTGATAAAATAGAAACAGAAAAGTTTTGCAGGTGTGTTGTGTGAATTTGATTGAAGGACAAATGGAACGAATAAAGCTGTTTCGTTTTGTTTTCTTTTAAACTGTACATCAACAGATTCTATGGTTTGAGGATGGTTGTTTTATCTTCGATTATGGATGGGAACAGGAACAAACATAATAACAGTCAAATTGGTGTTTGATCATAGGTTGTAGGGTGGTGGTTAATGGTTATGATGGTGGCGAAGTGGAGATGAGGGTGGTAGACGGTTGAAGTGGGTGCTCGATAACAACAAAAAGAAAGAAACATAGAAACTTACATGATGGTTTATGATCCAAGCTTTGAGTTGAAATTGATCAAAAGGTGATGGTTTGTATTGAGCTCACAGGAAACAAGAAACAGAATATATAAATGTCTAGTTTGAGTGGAATGGTGGTTTGGTGATTATCGTATTAGACTACACTAATAGTAGCAAAAACAAATTGATCCATGGTATTAATATGGGTCTGGTTCAAGCTGTAGATAGTAACAATTGTGGTAGTAGCAGAAAAACAGTTTAACAGTCACCTATGGTGATTCCGGTTGTTGTTGCAAGTGGAACAAGAAGGTTGCGGGCTATGGGGATGGTTATCGATAGTTTAAGAGAGATGGTTGTTTTTCTTTTAGATGATGTCCCGTATATATATATATATATATATATATATATATATATATATATATATATATATATATATATATATATATATATATATATATATTAGTGGATATGAGTTTGTATATAGATATGTATTCTATCTATAGGTATATATAAAGATAGATGGATAGTTGATTAGATTGAAAACAGAAAGTAAAAGAGATATTGATTGATGATAATTGAATTGAAAAAGGAACGTGATCAGATAGTATTTGAATGATTGAAAATAGAATCAATAATTGTTCCGTTTGTTTAGTAGTGTGATTGTGGTCGACATAAATCTCAATCAATAAAGAAAAAGATTAAAGTTGAAAGAGATACAAAACTGAATTTGTTGTTATGCCGAGAAAATGCATCTGTCATCCTTTGATTCTCCCAGACAAGAACAAAAAACACAAATAGTATAAAAATGCTGATATTGATTGATAACAGAATCCGAGTAATTAACTGATTTATCACTATTACTAATTAATAAATATAAATATCTTAATTGTTAATATTAATAATAATAATAATACTAATAAATTGTATTATTTGTATATTAATAATAATAATAATGATAACTATAATAATGTTAAAAATAATGATTTTTAATGATAATGGTAATAATAATTATAAAAATAATAACAATAATGATAATAAATATATTAATAATCATATTAATAATATCACAAATTACATGTAATAATAATTATATATAGGAACTATATATATAGATTCATAACAATTTATTATATCGTTTATTATTTTACTTATTTAATTTTAATGACTAATTCGTATTTTATTATTTCAAATTATATTTAAAATTATTATTATATATTTATATATTTAAATATATATGTAACTATTTACAAATAGTAGTTCGTGAATCGTCGGGAATGGTCGAAGGTCAATTGAATATATGAAATAGCTCAAAATTTTTGAGACTCAATCTAACCGACTTTGCTTATCGCGTCAAAATATAATATCGTATCGAGAGTTTAATTTAAAATTAGTCAAAATTTTCCGGGTCGTCACAGTACGTACCCGTTAAAGAAATTTCGTCCTGAAATTTGATCGAGGTCTTCATGGCTAACAATAAAAATGTTTTCATGACGAATATGAGTTGATAAATAAAGTTTTATCACCATTGAATAATATGGATAAAGCAATTCGATTACTCGAAGTGTACAAGTGGAGCTATCACAAAAGAGTGAAATGAAGAAATAGATATTCGTCTTAACTTTTGATGTAGTCACGGTTAAATTCCGGGATTCAAGGGACTTAAAGAAATCTTCTAATCAAAAAGAAAATGTAATCGCATGATTGATTAGCAAACTGTCGGAATTACAGAACAACAGAAATATCAAGGAAAATATTTCCGTGATATGCTTAGAGATTAAGTAGAATGAAAGAGTTATGTAACATGGCACATGATGAGGGTATGATCTATGAACCATCATCACGTTCCATTAGAAATTTAGCATGACTTACTGTAATATAATTACGTTGGCTGGGCGTCATTATATTATACTAACTCATGCTTCAACTCCCAACACTTCTCCAGAAATCATTCATAATTTAAACTCAAATTTTATAGAAGGATAGAAACTAAAACAGTTTCTTTTATAATGTAACATAGATAGCATGAAGAGATAAATAATTTCGGACAAGAATACTTATGAAAATATCCTCAGAAATATCGAAGATATTTATGATGATATTTTGGAATTTCTAAGTTCGAAAGTTAATGAAGAAAAATTTTTCTCAAGATTTTAACATGAGTGAGGAGCAAGATATTCGCTGAAGATTTCATTGGATCCAGAATTACCTGGATTCTTTGAATACATAATTTGGTCCTTGTATTTGTCCGCAGTCTCCTTCGTGGTTTGCTCAAACCGTTTTTTAGTACCAATTTTCTATCGAGCGTTCCCAACACTCAATTCTTTATCATCAAACTTTTGGCCATTTAGACCATCTATAACTTTTGCTGCTTCCTGAGCATTTTCTCATATCTGAATCATTGGTTATCAATCTAAGGTGTTTTCAAGAGTTTGAAGGGTTTGAATGATCATTGTAATTGTCAAGATACAAATGATGTTTAAGATGGAATCAAGTGGCAAACTTGAAGGAATGTTTAACTGTCGAAGGTGTAATTTATTACAAGTTGGCGACAAGGTCATGCTTAAATTATTACCCTGGAAGGGTATAGTACAGTTCAGAAAACGAGGTAAATTAAGCTCTAGATATGTTAGACCATTCGAGATAACTGAAAGGTTGGACCGGTGGCTTAAAGATTGAAACTGCCACAAGAACTCAGTGAAATACATGACACTTTCCATGTGTTGAACCTGAAGAAGTGCCTAGTCGATGAGAACTTGTGATTCATTTAGAGGAACTGTGCATTGATAATAAACTTCATTTTGTTGAAGAACACGTTGAGATCATGGACCATGAGGTCAAACACTTAAAGCAAAGTAATATCCCTATCGTCAAAGTTCGGTGGAATGCCCGTAGAGGACCAGAATTCACTTGAGAGTATGAAGATCAAATGAAGCAAAAGTATCCGTAACTGTATCCGGAAGGAACTACTTCACCGGATATTCACTAAAATTTTGGGATGAAATTTTCAATAACAGGTGGGTAATGTAACAACCCTACTTTTTTCGTTACTGTCGTTAACTGTTTGTTAATAATTTTAACGGTGATTATTTGACTTTATATGTGTTTAAGTGTATTAAATGCATACTTGATCCTTGGTAGGTTACTTGAATTAATATGGGTTAATATTAATTGGGAAATATATTTCGGATAATGAAATACGATAAAAATGAAACAGTTTGAATAACTGCAAAAACTATATTTCGAGTAACTAAACGCTAGGGTTTATTTAATAATTATTTTAATAATTATTAACTTTGAAAAATATTTAATTTATTAATTGTTTTAAAAAATTAGACTACTTGGTTGTGTTTTAACGATCGGTTTAGCGTTCCGGGACTTCGATACATTTAAACAACACTTGAAACGGACCACGAGTACACGAACTTGGACAACACGAGCCCGGGAATCCAATGTAAGCCATGTTTGGCCGTGACCCACCCCTTCACCCCATTAATTTTGTGCTTGGGCTTTGATTTGTCACTAGTGTTGTTGTTTGGCCCTAAATAAATTAACTAGTAATCATAACACTGCATATTATCACATAACCCTAAACACAGTCGACTTCTTTCTCCTCTCCTACTTCCCTTCATCGATAACCATCCCCAACACACCGCCACTCAATTTTAATTTTTAGCTTTTGCATTCAACACGAATATTGTAATTCTCATCGTTAGCTACGCATTGGTATAACTAATTTGTTGATCAAAGGTATAAATCTATAAACCCTAATTTTCATAATTCTGAATTTGATAAGATTTCATAGTATATGTTGTAAATTTCTCAAGTCTATACGTGTAAAATTAATTGCAAGCGTTAATTCATTCGTTTGACATGTTTAGGGTTAAAATTGAATTTGATTTGTATGATTACAGACACTTGAACTTGTTGAATATTAAATATAATTAAATATTCAGAATCCTCTCGAAAAACTAATAATTTTTGGCTTTTGAATTGCGTATTTTCGTTACCGTATGTGCAAGATATGTGTAATTGAAGTTTTGTTGCGAATCTGTGATATAATTTGAAATCTAGAAAAATAGGTAATGAATTGAGTTATAAATGATTACCATTGAGTAGATAGTTTAAAAACATTCAATTTAGACTAGGATATCATGCTATTTGGAGTTGTAAAACTCATTTTATGCTTAAATGATTGTTCTTGGTAAAACTCGTTTAATCGGTAACTTAAAACAGGTTCTAAAAGTATTTTGAAATGTGTTCTTGATATTGTAGATAACCTTTCATCTAGGCCTTGTGATAATTGGACATGTATAGCATGCGTAGTGTGCGTGCAAAAACGACTACCTGTATTCTGTCTGAATCTGCTAAGTATGAACCTTTAGCCCTATAAGTTGAGTTGTGGATAGTTTAAAGACTTGAACTTCTGGATATTTACTCATTATATGTTATAGAACAAAAGTCTAGTTCATGTAAAACCTTGTAACCTGCTACATTATGCACTATAATGCCAAAGTTTTGATAATTACTGAATTGGAATGAAACAGAATGTCTGACTTTCCAGAATAAACTGCACCAATTGGATAAACCAAATCACCTCATCTTTTGATATGTATTAGTTTAGCTTGTGCTTGAAATTAATCCACTGACCTTTCTTGATTTTAATGCTCCTAGCTTCGGTTATGCCCATTCTAAAACTGATGCGCAGATTAAAACTGATTTCGTGCGACGTGAATTGTGAATGCGATTATGTGCTTCGTACTAAGGACATAACTTTAAACTTGTGAATTGATGTAGATTATATACTGATCATTAACATGTTATATGTTCATATGTGGCTTTGTTGCACATTACTTAACATGCGGTATGACAACGAAATCGGTAATCGATTAAAACTTGAAACTGAAACTAAAAATGAACGATATAAACCAAGTTTGACTATTTGACCAACATTGACATGAACCTAATGATGGTGTGCCCTTAGGTTGACCACTTTGACTTTGTTTGACGAAGTTTGACTTTTGTTGACTTGCATGAACTAGTTGACTACGTGTTGACTTTACATTGAAACGCATCGGTCTGAGAAATAGGACAACTTACTCTATAAAATAACTATTGTACTAGATACAACTATTGCATACTTGACCGTAATTCATACAAGCTACTTGTTTCTTACTTATCATACCGAGCATTTCAAAGGTGAGTCTATAGTCTCGCTTTTTACATATTTTCTGGGATGAGAACACACA
Source organism: Rutidosis leptorrhynchoides (assembly GCF_046630445.1). Taxonomy (NCBI): domain Eukaryota; kingdom Viridiplantae; phylum Streptophyta; class Magnoliopsida; order Asterales; family Asteraceae; genus Rutidosis; species Rutidosis leptorrhynchoides. The sequence continues at coordinate 263,912,178 of NC_092336.1, forward strand.
CTGATTACATTTACATTTTATAAATGCTTTTACTTTTGACATGAGTAGTATTATACATGTTGAGTTATTGTTCATAAAGCCCTTAGCTTGAATACTTTAATTACCTCCGGGTAAGCACAAATTAGATGGACCGATCCATTAAGTTAGACAAACCTCACCCTACTATAACTGTGGTGCATTTACTTTGAACTATAAGTACACTCGAACAAGTGTATACGATATACGAGGCAAAGGATAAGTGTAGTTATATACTATACGCAGGTCTTTATGCTAGTATTTCAGGTGCTCATGGATGTATGTATATTTTCCAACCCTTGGGTTGTGGTTATTGAAATCTCGTGGTCAAATGCAAATGAACTATTTTTCTGAATACTATTTTTCAGATATTGTTTTTTATTACTTAAACCTGTAGATTCATCAATATTATTGTTGACCTGTTTTTGCGTGTTTGTTCTCAGGTGCATAGAGGTATATCTTCCACTGGTTTACTTGATGCATGGTCTGGACATGGAGTCAGCATTCTTTTGTCAAGACATTATTTCTATTTAATTCGCATTTAAATAATTTTTTTATATTTTCTAAATACTGTTGGCATGTGGTTACGATCACAATGATATTTCTTTATGGTTGTTGACTAGTGTTTTAAATTCAACTATTTGTAATAAAACTAAATGCGAATGCTTTTGAAACGTCTCATTTAGAGGGCGTGAACTGTTACTGTGGGACCTATGATTAACACGCCGTCAGATGGAATTTGGTGGGGTGTTATAGCTATGGAGCTAAACATTGATATTGGTATATGCTTAAACAGCAGTAGCTAGAGACTCTATACTCATCAGGAGAAGGCATTATTCTATGAAACTGTGCAACTGGATATGGACTTAGAACAATACTGCAACCTCATGGCTTCTGATGATGGTAGGCAGTTAATTCACTCAGCACGTTCCCTGAACATTACAATGAATGAATATATTACAAGTGTTCAACTGGAACAACAAATAAGGGATAACATTGATTTCCTTGAAAGAGTAAGGCTTCAGGAACAAGAAGCAAAATTGGCTGCCGATAGAGCTCATAAAGCAAAATCAATCAAATTAGCAAAAACCATCATTAAGGCACAGGAAAAGACTTTAGATAAACTTGAAGATGTTGAAAAGGCACCAGAAGTGAGTCCACAAGAGACTGAACGTATAAAACCCTTATCTAATAAGCATCTCAGGATAAAATATACTAATGTAATGACCAGGAGATCTAATCCTTGTAAAATCATCATATGTCACAGAGGAGCACAGAGAGCTTTCAGTATCAACGGAGATAATCATGTTCATGAGAAGGTAGATTATAGAGATCTAAGACTGTTTGGGTTTAGTGAATGGATGGAAATTCAGTAGTACTTCATTGGAAAAGGTGAAAGTAATCTCAAGAGCACATTGAGTCTTGATTTACAAGATTTATTTGATAAGGCAGCTAATCATGGCAATGCGCCAGTAGTAATAGTAGAATAAGTGTTATCTCAAAAGAAGAAGAAAAAGAAATCTACTGGTGGCCCACATAGAAGAGATCCAATCATTCTACCTCCTCAAATTCCTGTTTTCAAGCCTGAAGACCTACCTGGGTTGTTTCCTGAAGCTTGAAAGGTGAAAGAAGAAGAGCTATCTGAAGAAGAAAGGCAAAAAGAGAAAGATAGAGATAGATAGCCTTCTGTTGTTCAATTTTATCTTTTGTTATTTCATATTCATTGTACTGGCATGTAATTATTGTATATATTCATATGAATGTGAAATGAGTTTATCTTCAAAATCATATCAATTTATATGATATAGATAACTCAGCAAAAGATCCCAAAATAAACTTAAAAAGAGACAAAATTACTGCTTATTTTCATTAAGTCCTTTAGTACTGGCTTTAGTGTTTTCTTTATAAGTTATAGGTTTTGTCATCATCAAATATGGGAGATTGTTGAGTCCCCAAAATAATTAAGGATTTAATTATGACAAAAAAGGAATTATGTACACTAAAATGTTATGTGCAGCCAGCATAGGTTTATTTATGTATAGGTAGCATTTGTTGCTGTGTCTAATGTTATTATATGCTGCCTGGTCTACCAGCACAAGGTAGATAGCATTCTTCAACTGGCACAGGATGTGTGCCCAGCAAATCATGAAGATCAAGTGAACCAGTAGAAGAACCATCATAGTTGGTAGCAGCATACAACAGTTAGACAACTATGCACCATTACAAGCATATTAGTTTAATGAGTGGTTTACATCAATTGTACTATTCAATAGAAGTCAAAGAAAAATTTAATCAGAAAAGGACACATGTCGGTAGCTGACAAGTGACCTTACAAGATCATTTGGGAATGCAGAAGTTTGATGCATGTGCTGACATGTGTAATACTTTGTGAAAAGCTAGGGAACTCAACATTCTATTTGTTTATTCAAATAGTGGTGCCAAACCAAATTGGGGTGTTCGTGCAAATAGCTACCAAAGAGGAAAGAAGAGAGCATGCTCTCTAATGTAGTTGTCCTCATAAGTACAGACATCCTATGTACCAGTGGACAATAGATCAATTACATGGAGAGTAGGACTACTATAAATAGAAGTATTCACTATTGTAATAAGTAGTGGTGTGTGTTTATTTAAATAGAGCCCAAACATGTAATAGCTTTAAGATATCCTCTCTAACTATACTTAGGTATAATCTGTAATCAACCAACTATTTATTCCACCTTAGAACAGTTATGATTATTTGTGATTCATACAAATAAAGACTAATGTTGAAAATTACCCTTGACTCTCATTTAAATTATATGTTTGAATACTTGACTGTTACATTACTAATTTAATTATAAAGAATTTTATTTACCTCCCCTCTACAATACTCATGTTGTTAATCAAGGGATCAACAATTGGTATCATAGCTTCAGTCTTGATAATTTCATATCTTAGATCCGAGTTCTCTCATGGCTGCATACTTTAATTCAGCTTTCCTTGAAAATAGTTCTTCCAATATACCACTTAAATTTGATGAAGACGAATATGATACCTGAAAAGCTAGGTTCATGTTTCACCTTTAGTCTATTGAGCCACTTATGCCTGGCATTGCTACAAATGACCCATTCATCCCTACTGGAATAGTTAATGATGTTCCTACTACTGCAGACACTCCTGTCATTCCTGGTAGAGAGGTTATTCTTCCCCCATCTAGATGGGAGGATGAGCACAAACGTCATGTTAGACAAGACCCTAAGATTAAAACCATGATAGCCATAACTTTACCTAATCATGTGTTCAAACTAATTAAGGGAAAACCAACTGCTAAGGCCATTATAGACTATCTTGATGTCACCAATGATGGTAAGGATGAAGTTAGGTAAAATAAGATTATTGCTTTGAAAAGGGACTATGAATTGTTCTTTGCTTATAAAAGTGAGACCCTTAAACAAACCTTCATTAGGTTTAACTCCTTAGTTGCTGACCTGGATAGTTTGAAAATCAAGTATACTATTTTTGAACATGTCAACAAATTCATTGACTTATTGCCTACTAAATGAAAACCTGTTACTGACCCATTAAGAACCACACAGACCTTAAAGAACTTTGACATTTCATCTCTATATGGTACACTTTATGAAAAGGCATAAGCAAAACTTGAACTTAATTTTAAAGAAAAACTTTAATTTTGCCCCCACCACTTCAAAATATATAAAGTTAGATCATACTGCTGTTGTTGCTGCTGATAAAAGAAACCTCAAAAAGCTTTGCTGGTTCAAAAGCTGATGGCAGAAGAAGAGGCAGCTGAAGATGATGAGGGTAGTGGTACTGGGTCTGAGGAAAGTAGTGACGATCATGATGTTGAAGGGTTTGCTGAAGGGATGACTTTACTGGCTAGGCAGTTCAAGAAATTCAACCGTAGTAGGACCAGTAAGCCATACAAAGTGATCAAGAAACCTAGTGCAAGGTTTAGTAGTAAATCAGTTAAGGGTCCCAAATCTGAGTATTACAATTGTGGGAAGGTATGACACTTTGCATCCGAGTGCATGTCCAAAAAACCATCTTCACATGCTAAATCATTATCAAAAGCTGAGAAGTACAAGAACAAGTACAAAGCTATGAAGGCCCAAATGAAGGAGAACTCAAAGGCTGAGAAGAAAGAAAAGAAACTAGTAAAGGTGCTAGTTGCTAAACATCATGATTGAGATGAAACCAGTTCATCTTTATCTTCCGATAGTGAAATTGATGAGGATTGTGCTGGATATGCTACTGATAAAAAGCTTTGTTTGATGGCTAGAAAGGTTGAGGAGTTTGATGAGGAAGAAAGTGGTAGTACATTTTTAGGTTATATGAGGGAAGCTGATTAGAAAAAGCATTCACCTCAATGGGAATCTGAAATGTTGTATAAGGTTGGTAACTTTCGAACTTATACTGATGATGAAAAGGCTGAAATGTTTGACTATCTGATAATTGACTTAAGCAGAGGCAGCAAACGTGAAGAATTTTTCAAAACTGAAATTAAATCTGTAAATGAAAAACTTAAAGGCTAATCCAGCAAAAAGATTGTATCATCTTGGTGTACATCATGGTGTACATCTGCTCAACACACAGAAAAGTGCGTAAATGAGCATGTACCTGCCTAAGTTGAAGCTTTCTTTGCTGGTGACTATGCTGCTGCTGCTGCCCATGCTGAAGTTGCTTTCATAGACCCTATACTCGAAACTAATCCTGAAGCTATCTTTCCAAACACATTTTCTAAGATAGTTAAGGGTAAAAAGGTCTTAACAAATAAGTTTGTCAGACCTACAGTATCCCCACTACCTGCCATGAAAGAGATCTTGGAGGATGAAGTTAGGGCAAGAGAAGTAAGTACCTCAAATGATGAGAGCAATGACCCCTTAAGCATCTACTACACGACTCTAAAAGAAAGACGAAAGGGAAATCAATGAAAATAATCGAAGAAATTCAAAATCAGTTGATTACCCATCGTGTTCGAGTTCTACAAATACTGAGCCTGCTGATTCGAATCATACTGTTCAACCAGTAGCTGCAGACCAACTAGTAAATCCAATACTTGTAAGTCAAAGGCAGCAGTCAAGATTCATACTGGTCAACCAGTATCAGCTGACAAGCCAGTAACTTCCCATACTGGAAAGTCAAAAGACAAAGGCAAAGCAATATACCATGATTATGGTACTGGTTCCAAGCAGAAAGCTGCCCATAAGGGAAAAGCTAAAGTAGACCAAATTGTAGAGTCATGTGCTGGTCTCTCTACCACTGAGATAATGACTGTGAAGCTGGACCAGATTATATAGGCTGTATCCCAAAGCCAGCCACAGTTTCAGTCCATCAAATCTATGTATGACCATCCACCGAGACCAAAAGTGAGAAAATGCTACAAATGTGGCAGCAAAGCTCACATATCCCACTAGTGAACTGAAACCCAAACCCCATTTGCTACTGCCTCCTTAAGCAGACCAGCAGAAAGGAAAAAGTCATCAAAAATGACTCTTCTAGAACCCATCGTTGGATGGGTTCCCAAAAAAGAACTAATCTCTTAGCTTCTATGCAGGGCTTTCGAAATAAGTAAATCTAGTATCTCAATAGTGGATGTTCGAGACATATGACCAGATGTAAGTCCCTGCTGATGGACTATCAGGAAAATGGACTATCAAGAAAAAGATGGTCCGACTGTTTCATATGGAGATAATTCGTTGGGTTACACAAAGGGTTTTGGTACTTTAACACATGGGAATGTTACATTCACTAATGTGGCATACATCGTTGGTCTTAAACAGAACTTTCTCAGTATAAGCCAACTGAAAAACAAAAGAAAGATAGTCCAATTCAGAAGGAAAATTGGAACTATTTTTGATATGACAGTAAAGCCACTGCCGATAGAAAAAAGACATGAGAACATGTATCAAATTGACATGAACATGTCAGTCACAAAAACTAATACTTGTTTTTATTCAAAGGCAGCAGACAACCTCAAGTGGTTATGGCACAAGAGACTCTCACATCTTAACTTTAAAGATATTCATAAACTCTCAAGTAAAAGTTTAGTTTCTGGGCTACCCACCATATCTTATATGAAGGACAGATTGTGTCCTAGTTGTGAAAAAGGAAAGCATCACCATGCTTCATTCAAATCAAAGAAAATTTCATCTATTGAAAAGTCATTTCACCTACTTCATATGGATATTTTTGGTCCTGATTAATGTGGCCAAATGTAGTGGGAAGAGGTATACACTATACCTCTGGTTATTGTTGATGAATATTCCAGATACACTTGGGTATTCTTTTTGAAGTAAAAGAGTGAAGCTACTGATGAAATTATCAATTTTTACAAAAGAATGGAGTTATTAAATGGGCCATTGGTGAAGCAGATAAGAAGTGATCATGGTACATAATTCAGAAATGCAATATTGGAAGAATTTTGTGCTGACAAAGGAAGTTTCGAAAACATTTCTGCTGTGAGAACACCTCAACAAAATAGTGTTGCAGAAAAAGAAACAGAACTCTCATTGAAGCAGCAAGATCTATGTTGGCTAAGCCTGGGTTGAAGAATTCATACTGGGCAGAAGCTATGAATACTGCCTGTTTTACCCAGAATAGATCTTTAATAGTGAAAAGATATCAGAAAATACTTATGAAGTTCTCAAAGGAAGAAGACCCTCAATTTCATTTATTCATGTATTTGGCACTCCCTGTTTCTTTCTAAACAATAAGGATCAGCTTGGCAAGTTTGATGCTAAAGTTAATGAAGGAATATTTCTTAGATATTCTAATATATCAAAGGCATATAGGGTCTACAACAAAAGAAGGGGATGTTTTAAAGAATCTATTAATGTTACATTTGATGAAACTATCCCCTCCTTATCTGCTGGTCAAGAAGATGAGGAGTTACTGTTTGAAGAGCCTACTCAGCAAGCTCTTGATGAAGAAAAAGAATCAGCAGAAATTCCCTCACCAATCAATGCTGCAGGGTTCTCTACAAGTGAGATGGAATATTCTGTTCCATCTTTGTCTAAAACAGTTGGACCTACTGGCTCTATTGAAGTACTACAACTTGAGGAGAGGTCTACTCATTCTGAAGGATCACAGTTTGGTGCTGGTTCCACTAATAATTTGTAGTGGTCTCATGTTGATGTGCATACTGCTGAACCAACTAATGATCAAGATGATGTGTGTTCCACAACAAGCTCACCTGTCCATAACACTAGATGGACAAAGGAGCATTCAATTGAGCAGGTTATTGGTAATCTGGCTAGTAGTGTTAAAACAAGCAGGCATGCAACCAGCAACTTTTGTATGCATGTGAATTTTGTGTCTACCATTGAACCTACTTGTTGTGAAGAAGCATTGAAAGATCCTATCTGTGTAGGAGTTATGCAAGATGAACTTACTCAGTTTGATAGGAATAAAGTATGAATATTGGTACCTAAACATGATGATGATGAGTAGAAAATTATTGGTACCAAGTGGATGTTTAAGAACAAGATGGATGAAGATGGGATATGTTGCTAAGATGAACTTATGCACCAGTGGCTAGGATGAAAGCAATCCGACTTGTCGAGGCATATGATGCTAAGATGAACTTTAAGGTGTTCCAATTGGATATTAAATCTGCATTTCTAAATGGAAAGCTGCAAGAAGAAGTCTATGTCAAGTAGCCACCGAATTAGTGATGTGCAGCGGGGTAGTATATAAAATAGTTATTAATTTTAGCAGAAAACACTATTAAATACGATATAATTTTACACAAGATATTTATTTATTTATAGAATGGATATACTTAAACCTTGCTACAACACTTATAGGCAGTGTACCTAATCGTACAGTAGTGTAGTTTTTAGTAAGTCCGGTTCGTTCCACAGGGAAATCTTTAAACAAAGCTCAACGCTATATTAGTTTACTTTTATAAAAATACAAATATATATATAAGTAATATTATTATTATAAAGGGGGGTTTTTACCGTTTAATGACCGGTTTGTTGATTTTAAGACTTTAGTTGCAGTTAAAACCTAATGTAAAATATAAAATAAATACAAGACTTAAATTAAAGCGTAAAGTAAATAACGATAATGAAATTGCGAATAATAAAAGTGCGATAAAATAAAATTGCGATAATTAAAAAGTACGATAATTAAAAGTGCGATAACAATAAATAAAAGTGCGATAATTAGAAGTGCAATTAAATATAAAATAAAGGAAATTAAATATGAAATAAAAGAATTATGCTTATTTAAACTTCCGTAATCATGATGTTTGACGTGTTGATTTTAGTTTTATGCCCATGGGTTAATTGTCCTTTGTCCTGGATTATTTAATATGTCCGTCTGGTTTTTGTCCATAACAGTCCATCAGTCATAAATATAAAGTGCGAGTGTCCTCATCAAATTATTCTTATACCCGAAGTTAAATATTCCAACTAATTGGGGATTCGAATTGTAACAAGGTTTTAATACTTTGTTTAATGAATACACCAGGTTATCGACTGCGTGTAAACCAAGGTTTTACTACTTTGTTAACAATTACACCAATTACCCTTGAATGTAATTTCACCCCTGTTTTAATTATTCTAGTGGCTATTAATCCATTCCCGTGTCCGGTTAAATGAACGATTATTCGTACATATAAATACCCCGCCCATCGTGTCCGATCGAGTGTATATGGTAATTTATAGGGACGCCCAATTGTAAATCTTTATATTAACATTAACAAACTTTCATTTAGTTAAACAAATATAAAGCCCATTAATAGCCCATAGTCTAATTTCCACAAGTGTCGTTCTTTTATCCAAACCCCAATTATGGTACAAAGCCCAATTACCCAATTTTAGTAATTAGCCCAACATCATGATTACTTCGTTTTAAATAAGCATAATAATAACTTAGCTACGAGACATTAATGTAAAAAGGTTGAACATAACTTACAATGATTAAAAATAGCGTAGCGTTACACGGACAGAATTTCGACTTACACCCTTACAACATTCGCTAACATACCCTTATTATTAGAATTAAAATTAAAATTAAAATATAAATTATATATATATATATAAGTTTTACGTATGATAAGAGAAGAAAAAGATGATAGAATTTTGATCAGAATTCGGTTGGCTTTATATCCAGAGTTGATTTTTGGGGCTCCGCGACTCGCGGCAAAATCCCCTTCAAACTCCGCGAGTCGCGGAGATAGAAATTACAGCTCAGTCCTTGGAGTTTTCTCTGCCGACGGTTTTTAATATATATATATAATATATATATAATTAATATAATTAATTATATATTATATTATATTTATATACATAGTTAACTTGTAATTTTTAGTCCGTTGCGTCGAGCGTTAAGAGTTGACTCTGGTCCCGGTTCCGGATTTTCGAACGTCCTCGCGTACAATTTAATATCTTGTACTTTGCGTTTTGAATCTTGTACTCTTGTGATTTCGAGACGTTTCTTATCAATAATTGGAACCTTTTTATTGTCTTTTGTACTTTTGAGCTTTTTGGTCGTTTGCGTCTTCAATTCGTCGAATCTGTCTTTTGTCTTCACCTTTTATTATTTAAACGAATATCACTTGTAAATAGAACAATTGCAACTAAAAGCTTGTCTTTCTTGAGAAATAATGCTATGAAATATATGTTCGTTTTTAGCATTATCAAATATTCCCACACTTGAGCGTTGCTTGTCCTCAAGCAATATTGTCTTGAAATACTAGAATCACTTCTTTATTCTTCACACTTTGTACATCAGTGATTTCTATACGGCGGTATAAACAATGGTAGTAACGATATGGTTTACAGTCCCACATGACTATAAAAATTTAGATCCATTAAGGAAATTGGATCTTTATGAAAACATTTGATCTTTTGAAATCTAGTTTTTACCCTAGATAAGTTTTCCGGGATAACCCTTTACCGGTGTTTGCAAAATATTTTTGTGGGTTTGGTGGGTTTCAGATTTGAAAATTTTAGCTCAAAACTTGCGGTTTTGTGTCACCCACTTGCTAACCTTGTATTTGGAAAGCAACACGTCCAGTTTACTTGTCCCGTATATTACCTTTCGGTAAACTACCGTCCGGTTGAAAGGAAAGCGTTGAACAAGCAACTGTTAAGGCAATGTCCCGTGACATGCTTTTGATTATGGTCTATAATGTGTCGGACGTAATTACTATCCTTGGTAGGAGCAATAGTAAAGCTCACCCTTATAATTTTTTCGGTCTGGCACAAGGTCCTGTCTTTGACCATTATGCAACCACCGTTCTTACGGTTGACACCCGATTTGGTTCAGGTGACCTAATGAATTCCAGGTGAATTCCTAGGATTTTACGTTCAATGGTAATGAACGCATTGAAAATAGGGTTTTCAGAAAACAAATCGGTTTGTAATTTTTGATCAAAATATTTTCTCGTTCAAGCTCGAGTTTAGATATCATTGAATTCCATGAGTTTGAATTCTCAATCTTTAAGGTCAATCTCTAGGATTGAGTAATATCAGTCTTAAAAGCTGATTTTTAATCTTTAAGGAGATTATCCTTTCTGGGGATCTGATTCATTAGTCTTATCCAGCTAATTTGCATGGTGCCCCCCCATTGTACGAGATAAATCCTTCTCATGGTTAGGATAAATCTGACCACTTGGCGACCCTGTTTAATGCTGAGGTCCGTGGATTTCCTGCTGATTTTAGTGATGACTTTTCTAGATTTTTCGTCAACCTACAGCTGGTCTGGACGACAACTTCATGACCTAAATCAAGAAGCGCGTTTCTTTTTCGGAAGACTTTACTTCCTTTTAATGATGGAATTGATTCATCGTGTAGATCCATCTCTTCTTTTCTTTCATCGGGTAAAACAGTTTAGTTTAGTCCAAAGCAAAAGTATTTTCAGTTATTTGTTACAGATATATGTGACATATGTTTAAAATAACTTGGTAAATTTTCCCACACTTGGCTTTTTATTTTTCTTTTTATCGTCCTCTATTCCATTTTAAATGAATTTTAACATTTTAGTTTGTTTCTTAATTTATGTCCTTTCTGAGTTAACAATAATTTCGGTGTTAAAACCTAGTTTTATCGTTCATAAATATGTATAAACATGATTTGAATTCATTTAATTGAAAAATTTTACTAGAATTGGGTAGTCAGTATATAAGACTAGGGCTGTTCTTTTTTATCAGAGAGCACTAGATTCCAATTCAACTACTGCTTTACTAGTATTTTTAATGGTAACCAAGTGTTTAAGATAAAAATTTTAAAATCCGAAAGAATTTAACCCCTTCCCACACTTAAGATCTTGCAATGCCCTCATTTGCAAGAAATCAGTAACAATTTAAATTATTGAGGGTGATTTGTGTGAAAATGATTAAATTTTACCAAAGTTTCCAAATATATTGGCGTTTGTTTGCTGAATGATAAATGGTGCACATCATTTGTTCATTCCGTCTTGTTGTTATTTCACATATATTTTGCATCTTGTCGTCAAAATTAGTTGCTTTTGCTGAACTTAATGCCAGTCTTTGAAAATGCGTTGTTTTACCCTGTTGTGTACATAAGATAAACTGCAAACATATATACATATTTTTGAAGTTTGGTATATTACCCCACATTCAAAAATTATTAAAATCTAAGAATAAAAGTTAGATAATTATAAAAATGATTACAATATTAACAAAAGTATTAAACGTATCAATAATTACAAATTACAAAATAATAAAAAATAATAAGTAAACTAAGGATGATATTGGTACCAATAGGGGTTCCAGGCATAACCATAAGTGCTATAGAATGCTTCGGCAGGGTCATACGTAGGATATGGTGGCTGCATCTCTATTGACCAAGGAGGGAAGACGGGTTTCGGTGTAGGAATATAGTTTCTACCTATATGTTGGCAATGAGCTATGATCTGGTTCTGATGAACTTGCCAATCTTCAAATGCTCTCTGTCTAGTATTTTCGTATTCCTGAGAAGCTATAAACCTATGCATTTCTTGCATCTCATTCCCCCCTCCTACATTACCTTGTTGCTGGTTTCTCTCCACCTGTGGATGTCTACCATGGTATCGTACTGCGGCGTTATTTCGCCTCTTCAAAACTTTCGCACCATGGTATACATTTAAACCTATAGTGTCGCGGGGTTCCGGCTCTTCTAGTAATAATCCCCCCCGACTTATATCCACACCGAGATATTCACCAATCAAAGTAATAAAAATACCACCTCCTATTATGCTATGTGGTCGCATCCCCCGAACCATAGCTGATAAATAATAACCCACACAATATGGTATACTTACAGCGCTTTGTGGGTCTCGAATACATATATGGTAAAACAAATCTTGTTCATTTACTTTTTCTTTGTTCTTACCCCTTTGTGTAATCGAATTAGCTAAAAACCTATGTATCACTCTTAATTCGGCTCTATCTATATCCAAATAAGAGTAGTTTCCCCCTTTGAAACGGTGATGGCTTGTCATTTGACTCCACACACCGTGTGTATCAAAATTCTCATCTATCTTTCTACCGTTTAGTATCAATCCTCTACAATCGGCAGACGCTAACTCCTCAGGCGTATATATACGTAAAGCCTGAGCCATGTCCAGTAAAGACATGTGGCGCATCGAACCGCCTAACAAAAATCTAATAAAAGAACGATCGGTTAAACTAGCTACCCGATCATTCAACTCTATACTACATAACAACTCTTCACACCATACTTTATATACAGGTCTGCGTATGGTGAATAAACATATCCAGTCATTAAAAGAAGAATTACCATACCTCTGTACAAGTAATTCCCTAATTGGCCCGGCCAATTCTACAGCTTCTAAGGGTCCCCATTCTATGACCCTCGGTACCTCAACAACCTTAGAGTGAAGAGTATGCAAACCCCGTTGATATTTTGGATAATCTATCCAAAGTCTGTCAAATCTCAGGTTCGGGTGCAACTCTTCCAAATGCATATCGGAAAAGGTCATGACTGGATGAGGTACATCTTGCTTGTAGTAGTTATCTACCTCCTGTTGTTCCAAATTCTCAGCAGGAGCATTGCGGGCTTGGGATGAAGATTCACCCCTTTCATTCTGCAAAACACATCAAACACAATTTTTGTGCATCCAAATATGCATTAGTGTTAGCAAAATCATCAATCAAAATAATTACAATGACATTATCAATTTATATCAAACTTAAGCTTATTTTCACATTTTTATCAAATCTACACTTTTTCAAATAAGCATATACGAAAATTTTCGCCAAGTTCATAAGCATTCAACTCAAATAACATGTCAAAATAATCATTACTAGCAATTAAACAAGTCTCAAATGGCATTATCTTTCAAAAATCAAGTTCATGAATTTTGGACTTGAAAAAGTCCACTTTAATTCTCAAAATCATGCTTAGGCTCAAAGTTTGGATCATTTAACTACCTAGACATGTTACACTACTCAATTTAGCAACAATTCATGACAAAAATCGGCCATAACCTGTTTATATCAAAAAGCCCCAAATTTGCTCAAGAACACAAACCCTAGATTATTCAAAATTTGAAGTTTAAGGCTTCTAATCATGTTAAACAGCATCAATCTAGGTTATACAAGCATAATACATAAACAATTTAAGTCTAATTACACTAAAAAGCATCAAAATCAAATTGGGGAAAAAATAGCTCAAGAACACCAAAATTCGGATTAAATGGTGTTTAGGTGTAGAAATTTACCGTTTTTCTTGAGTAATTCTTAGATAGCATCCTTCTCAACATGATTTTAGCAAAAAATTTGGTGATTAACGGTTAAAAATTGGGATTTTTGGGGTTTTTTCTCGGGTTTTTTCGGGTTTTTTCGCTGTGAAATTCGCAGTGTTTTGTGTGGGGGAGTGAACTGATCGTGCAGTTCTTTATATTTTTTTTCTGATTTTCGGTCCCTCCGCGAGTCGCGGAGGTTTTGCATTTCAAACTCCGCGAGTCGCGGAGTTTGCTCTCTTTTTTTTTCTTTTTTTTTTATAATCATTAACTTATTAAAACAATTAAGTAATTAATTTTAAAATTTTGTTTCCCTTGTTATTTAGGACGAGGTCGTTTCGGATCGATGTCCTAGTCCGTCCTTCGACAAAATTTTAAAATTTGTCTTTTTGTAGCGATTGTTTTAAAAGCTAAGATTTTTGGGTTTTTTAATGTTTTTGGCATACTTTAAATCAATAAGATTAAAAATAATGATAATAAAAGTTCTCGTCCCTTCCTTGGGTAAAGCAATTTCGGTTCAAAGACCTAGTCTTCAACTTACGACGAATTTTAAAAATCATATTTTTAACTTAATGAGATAAAGTAAATTTTTGTTTTTAAATTCACACAATTTAAATATAAAATTCAAAATTAAAAATTAAAAATTAAAAATTCACACCAAACTTAAAATTTGAAATGCATAAAATTAAAAATTCACACCAGACTTAATTTAAAAATTCAAATATTTACAATTTTAAAAAAATATTGTTTTTACAAAGTTTACACTATTAATTTAAGATTTAAATATTAATTTTAAAAATATGGTAAAAATAAAATTAAAAATCTTTTTGTCTTTTTATCCCACTTTAATCAATCAAATATTATCAAAAATATGCGCCCCTCTTTTCGGTAAAGTAATTTCGGTTCCAAGACCTAATTTAACTCATGACGAATTTTTGAAATATTTTGGGTTGATTGATTAAAGATATTTATACCTTAATAATAAACGTTAAATTTCGCAGTGATGTAATAAATTTTTGAATGATATCAATAATTTCGGTCGCCAAACCTAATTTTATTTAATACCAATTTAATACTTTTTAGCGAACAAATTAGCGTTTATTATCAAAAGGTTAAAAATAAAAATAAAAATAAAAACTGTACAGACATACCTGTGAAATAGATTTCTTAGTTATATGATCTATTCCATTCATAAGATAGTCGGTTTAATTGATTTTCCATGGCTACATAGGCGTAACCTCAAGCATTCAGTGTCTTTTCTTCTAAACATATGAACGGTCCGTCTCTGCATAAAGTAACAAATTCGGTATTTGAATAGGTTTGATTATTTGAACATTTACCTCCATGTGACCATTTTCCGCATTTGTGACATCTTTCTAGGTGTCGTGCTCTTCTTTTCGCTGCGGATTTTGATTTTCCTTTACCAAATTGTAACTTATTATCTTCGCATCTGGATCCTTTTCTAACTCCGTAAATTCTTTCTCTGATTACTGATACTAATTCACTCGGTAGTATGTCATTATTTCTTTTAGTGATCAAAGCGTGTAGCATTAGACCATGATTTAGTTCACAGGCAGTCTTCATTTCGTAAAAACCTAAAAAAAATAAAAATTCAGAATGGGGGGAGAAGACTAGTTCTTTAGGGTCTGCTAGGGAAAGACCATACGTGTTCCATTTTCGAGAACTACACGAAAACAGACAATCTAACTCTAACAGAAATACATATTATCCTTTAAAGACTTAATTCTCCCCACACTTAGTTAGCTGTGGTGTCGAAATTGTGATTAACTTCGTTGTCGACTTCCATCGGACCATGTATGTAATGTTTAACTCTGTGACCATTAACTTTAAATTCAATCCCATTTGAATTTATCAATTCTATCGTTCCGTATGGGAAAACTCTTTTGACTATGAATGGTCCAGACCATCTTGATTTCAATTTTCCAGGAAATAGCTTGAATCGTGAATTGAAAAGAAGAACTCTGTCTCCTTCTTTAAATTCTTTTGAACTTCTGATTCTTTTATCATGCCATTTCTTCGTTCTTTCTTTATAGATTAACGAATTTTCGTATGCTTCATGTCTTAATTCTTCTAATTCGTTTAGTTGACTTAATCGTAGACGTCCGGCTTCATATAAATCAAGATTACATGTCTTCAAAGCCCAAAATGCTTTGTGTTCAATTTCTACTGGAAGATGACATGCTTTTCCATAAATAAGTCTAAAAGGTGTGGTTCCAATTGGAGTTTTGTAGGCTGTTCTAAAAGCCCAGAGTGCATCCTCCAATTTAATGGACCATTCCTTCGGATTTGATCCTACGGTTTTCTCTAGAATACGTTTTAAAGCTCGGTTGGTATTTTCAACTTGTCCACTTGTTTGTGGATGATATGCGGTGGAGATTTTATGAGTTACTCCATATCTTTTAAGAACTTTCTCAAGTTGATTATTACAGAAATGAGTACCCCGATCACTTATTAAAGCTTTCGGTGTTCCAAACCTTGCAAAAAGACGTTTTAAAAAGTTGACTACAACTCGTGCATCGTTAGTTGGGAGAGCTTGTGCTTCCGCCCATTTAGATACATAATCAATGGCTACGAGTATATATAGATTATTATGAGATTTTGGAAATGGACCCATAAAGTCAATACCCCAAATGTCAAATACTTCACATACTTGGATGACATTTTGTGACATTTCATCACGTTGACTTATTTTTCCGGCCCTTTGACATGCATCACAGGATTTGCAAAGAAGGTGTGCGTCTTTGTAAATTGTAGGCCAATAGAATCCAGCTTCATAGACTTTTCTTGCTGTTAGTTGAGGCCCATAATGCCCTCCTGTTGGTCCTGTGTGACAATGGTTTAAAATTTTACTAGCTTCATCTCCAAATACACATCGGCGTATTATTCCATCGGGACAACTTTTAAACAGATGTGGATCTTCCCAGAAATAGTGTTTTATATCACTGAAGAATTTCTTTCGTCTTTGGTACGATAATCCTTTTTCAAGGAATCCACAAACTAAGTAGTTTGCATAGTCTGCAAACCATGAAATTTCTTTATAATCTATCTTTAATAGATATTCATCAGGAAAGTTGTCTTGTATGGCCGATTCATTTAGAACTTCTAATTCGGGATTTTCAAGACGAGAAAGATGATCAGCGGCGAGATTTTCTGCTCCTCTTTTATCTCGGATTTCAATATCAAACTCTTGTAAGAGTAAGATCCAACGGATTAATCTTGGTTTAGCATCTTGTTTTGAAAATAGGTATCTAAGAGCAGAATGGTCGGTATAGACCACCGTTTTTGCTAGAACGAGATATGATCGAAATTTGTCAAAAGCAAAGACAATAGCAAGGAGTTCTTTTTCAGTAGTTGTATAGTTCGTTTGTGCTCCTTGTAATGTCTTACTAGCATAATATATAGGTTGAAATCGTTTTTCAATCCTTTGTCCTAAAACGGCTCCCATTGCAAAATCACTTGCATCGCACATTAGTTCAAATGGTAGATTCCAATTTGGTGTTATCATGATCGGTGCATTAGTGAGTTTTTCTTTAAGAATATTAAAAGATTTGATACATTCATTTGAAAAGATGAATGGAGCATCCTTTTCTAGGAGTTTATTCATAGGAGTGGCAATTTTAGAAAAATCTTTTATGAAACGTCGGTAAAAACCGGCATGCCCTAGAAAACTCCTAACTCCTCTAACATTGGTGGGATGTGGAAGTTTAGCAATTACATCTACTTTAGCTCTATCCACTTCAATTCCTTCTTTTGAAATTTTATGTCCAAGAACGATGCCTTCTTTAACCATGAAATGGCATTTCTCCCAATTAAGTACTAGATTTGATTTTTCGCATCTAATTAGCATTCGTTCCAGATTAACTAGACATGATTTAAATGTATCACCGAAGACTGAAAAGTCATCCATGAATACTTCCATGCATTCTTCTATCATGTCATGAAAAATCGCCATCATGCACCTTTGAAAGGTTGCAGGGGCGTTGCAAAGTCCAAATGGCATGCGTTTGTAAGCAAAAGTACCATAAGGGCACGTGAATGTGGTTTTCTCTTGGTCTTCGGGTGCTATTGGAATTTGAAAATATCCGGAAAATCCATCTAGAAAACAATAGTAACTATTTCCGGCTAATCTTTCCAACATTTGATCTATGAAAGGTAAGGGAAAGTGATCTTTTCTGGTGGCGTCATTTAATTTTCTATAATCAATACATACACGCCATCCTGTTACAGTCCTAGTAGGAATAAGCTCATTTTTCTCATTTGTAATAACAGTCATGCCACCCTTCTTAGGTACGCATTGAACTGGGCTTACCCATGGACTATCAGAGATTGGATAAATTAAACCTGCATCTAGCAGTTTAAAAATTTCCTTTTTAACAACATCTTGCATATTAGGATTTAGTCTTCGTTGGCGTTGCACATACGTTTTATGACCTTCTTCCATAAGGATTTTATGTGTGCAATACGAAGGACTTATTCCTTTAATATCATGAATCTTCCATGCAATGGCTGGTTTATGAGCTTTCAACACAGAAATGAGTTTTGATTTCTCATTTTCAGTAAGAGAAGACGATATTATTACAGGTAATTCAGATTCACCTTGTAAATAAGCGTATTCCAAATGGTTTGGAAGTGGCTTTAACTCTAATTTCGGAGGTTCTTCTATCGATGATTTATATCGATATCTGTCTTCTTCTTTTAGCATTTGAATTTCTTCTGTTGTTGGTTCATATCCATTAGCTATAAGTGTAGCTAACATTTCAGCTTCATCAATTGGTTCATTACCTTCTCCTAAAGAACATTCTCCTGTTCCTTGTAATTCTGGAAATTCTTCTAATAATTCTGCATGTGCATCTATAGTTTGAATATAATAACATGTATCATCTGCAGATTGTGGTTGTTGCATTGCTCTATCAACTGAAAAGGTAACACTCTCATCCTCTATACTTAGGGTCAGTTTCTTACCGAACACGTCTATCATTTCTTTAGCCGTGTTTAAGAATGGTCTTCCTAATATGAGAGGAACTTGAGAATCTTCTTCCATGTCCAAAACAACAAAATCTACTGGAAATACTAAAGTACCAACTTTAACTAGCATGTTCTCCATTATCCCTCTAGGATATTTTATTGATCTATCGGCTAGTTGTATGCTTATTCTGGTTGGTTTCAATTCTCCAAGGTCTAGTTTAGCGTATAGTGAATACGGCATTAGATTTATACTAGCACCTAAGTCTGCCAATGCTTCTATTGAACTAAGACTACCCAGAAAACATGGAATTGTGAAACTTCCTGGATCAGATAGTTTTTCTGGTATCTTATTCAACAGCACTGCTGAACAATTAGCATTCATAGTAACAGCCGAGAGTTCTTCCATTTTCTTTCTATTTGAGATTAGATCTTTCAAGAATTTAGCATATCTTGGCATTCCTGAAATCACATCAATGAAAGGAAGATTTACATTTATCTGTTTAAACATATCCAAGAATTTGGATTGCTCGGCTTCAAGTTTCTCTTTCTTCATTTTACTTGGGTAAGGAAGTGGTGGTTGGTATGGTTTAACATAAGGTTTATCCTTAACTGTGTTATTTTCATTAACCTTTTCAACTACCGGTTCTTTTTCCTTATCTTGATCAGGTTGTGGTTCTTGTGGAGTAGGAATAGTTTCATCAGAAGTTACAGGTATTTCAGGTGGTTTAAGTGTTGTACCACTTCTTGTGGTAATAGCTTTAGCTATTTCATTCCGGGGGTTAGCATTTGTATTGCTAGGTAGACTTCCCGGTTTTCTTTCACCTATTAACCTTGCTAGGTTACTTACTTCTTGTTCCAGATTTTGAATAGAAGCTTGTTGATTTCTAAATGCTTGAGCATTTTGTTCATTTGTTTGTTTTTGAGATGTGAAAAACTGCGTTTGAGTTTCAACTAGCTTCGTCATCATATCTTCTAAATTCGGCTTTTTATCATCGGTTTGTTGTGGTGGTTTGTTTTGAAAATTAGGTCTTTGCTGATTGTAAGTATTGTTGGATACTTGTTGATTGCTAGGACCTTGTTGGTTGTTGTATGGAATATTTCGGTTATAATTCTGGTTTTGATTGTAAATCGGTCTTGGCGGTTGATAATTATTCTGATAATTTTTTCCAGGCCTTTGGTTTATGTATGAAATATTCTCTCTTTGTTCCATTGTTAATTCAATACTGAGACAATCTTTTGTCAAATGTGGTCCTCCACACTGCTCACAACTAATTCGTATAGCATGAATATCTTTAGTCATCTTTTCCATTCGTCTCTCGAAAGCATCTATCTTTGCCGAAATGGAATCTAAGTCATGGCTAGAATCGGTTCTAGCTGCTTTAGATGATCTAATGATGTCTTTTTCTTGGTGCCACTCATGTGAGTGGGAAGCAGTATTATCAATAATTTTGTAAGCATCAGTTTCGGGTTTCTTCATAATAGAACCACCAGCTGCTATATCTATGTCTTTCCTTGTAGTGATGTCGCATCCTTGGTAGAATATTTGTACTATTTGACAGGTGTCTAAACCATGTTGCGGACATCCTCTTAACAACTTTCCATATCTTGTCCACGCCTCATATAGAGTTTCATTTGGCTTCTGTGTGAACGTAACAATTTCTGCTTGAAGTCTTACGGCTTTAGATGCAGGAAAGAATTGTTTAAGAAATTTGTCAATTAAAACGTCCCATGTATCGATCGCCCCTTCAGGTAACGATTCCAACCAATCTTTGGCTTCTCCCTTTAAAGTCCAGGGAAATAACATGAGATATATCTGTTCATCCTCCACTTCTCGTATTTTAAATAGTGTGCAGATTCTATTAAAGGTACGTAGATGTTCATTTGGATCTTCCTTCGGCGCACCACTAAATTGGCATTGATTAGTCACCATGTGTAGAATTTGTCCTTTGATTTCATAATCTGGCGCATTAATGTCTGGATGAGTAATTGCGTGACCTTGGCCAGTGCGTTTAGCTCTCATTCGGTCTTCCATACTTAAAGGTTCCAGATTCTCCATAATTGAATTTGTTGAATCGGTATCACTAGATGATTCTGATTTAATAGTTCGTTCCTCAACAATCTCTGTTTGAATGATTGGTGGTTCCGGAGGAAAGTTTAGTGGTTCAGGATCTATGAACCGTTCCTGAATATTTTCTGGATTCTCAATTGTGAGGTTGGGTTCAAAAAATGGATTATTGGAAATTTGAACTGAAGTACTTGGTTGACTAGATGACGATTCTAAAGAAAAATCAACGGCGGTTATATTTGCTAAATGTCTTGATCTAGTTACAGGTGGTGAACGTACAAAAGGCGATGAACGTCTTGCTCGGTGCATTCACTGAATATCCTATTAGTTTTTTAAAAGGAAAGAAAAATTATAATAAGTTATCCAATCAATAGACTTTTCTGATTTTGCCCACGTTTCGAATAGCCAAAAGATGCAGCAGAGGGGCAGGATTCGTTTGGTCTCAATATAATTGAGGACTGTTTGGCTCCAGTAACCCGGTCCACGTACAAATCCAACTATTACTACGAACCAGAAAATTTTGATGTCTATTAATTTAACCACTTAAAATAAATTTTCGTAATTTTAAGAAATTTAGATAAGAAGTAGAAAAAAAATTCTAAGTCCTAAAAACTAGAATGGCGAGAAATAAGAGAGAAAAAGAGTTCGTCGCAAAAGGTCGAAAAAGAAAAAAAATGGTTGAAAAATAAAAGGTGACGGAAAAATAAAAGAAACTTATAAAAACTTAAAAATACTTAACTAACCTAACCTTATTACTACAACTAACTTAAAATTATAATCGCAAATTGATATTACTAATTGGAATGATAATTGGTACATAGTAAAAGGTCTAAAACTATTAAAGCTTACAGGAAAAACTAAATCCCAAATGAAAATAACTTAAAAAGAAACTAAAACTTAAAAAGGCGTCGCAAAATTCTAAAGCACCTAAATCTTAGTCTAAAGAAAAAGCACTTAAGGAATTCTACGGCAAAGCCTAAAAATCTAGGAGTAAAAATGACTATAGCAAAAACTAAGTTTAAAATTAAATATGAGCTAAAAATACAAATATTACGCTACAATGATTAAAAAGGGACAAAATATAAAAATATACAAAAAGTTGTAAAAAGTACAATTTTTATAAAAATATTATTTTTATATTATTTATTTAATAAAACTACTAATTTTACAATTTAATAAAACTAATTTAACTAAAATATATAAATTAAATAAAAAGTAAAAATAAAACTAAAACTAATAATAATAATAATAATAATTAGGTTTAAATAATAATAATAATTAAAAATAACCCGTAATTAATGCAGATTTAGGGTTTTTGTCCGTGTGTCAGATGGTCTCCGCGAGTCGCGGCATTTATTGCATCAAACCCCGCGAGTCGCGGGGTTCAGAATTTCAGCTGACAGGTTTCAATTTTTACGCGTTTTTCTTTATTTTATTTTTTTTTCTATTTTCTGTTTTTTAATTAAATAAAAGATATTAAAACAAAACTTATATTTTTATAAACTAAAATAAAAATAAAGAAACTTATAAAACTTAAATATTTAACAAAATCTTAAAAATACTAATATTTTTGTTTTTCTTTTTATATTTTCGAATATTTAAAACGTATTTTTACAAAAACGACTTTTAATAAAAGTAACTAAAAATCTTATTTTTTTTTTTTATATTAGCGTTGCACTTCCGGCGTTTAAGAGAGTTCCCCGGCAGCGGCGCCAAAAATACTTGATGTGCAGTGGGGTAGTATATAAAATAGTTATTAATTTTAGCAGAAAACACTATTAAATACGATACAATTTTACACAAGATATTTATTTATTTATAGAATGGATATACTTAAACCTTGCTACAACACTTATAGGCAGTGTACCTAATCGTACAGTAGTGTAGTTTTTAGTAAGTCCGGTTCGTTCCACAGGGAAATCTTTAAACAAAGCTCAACGCTATATTAGTTTACTTTTATAAAAATACAAATATATATATAAGTAATATTATTATTATAAAGGGGGGTTTTTACCGTTTAATGACCGGTTTGTCGATTTTAAGACTTTAGTTGCAGTTAAAACCTAATGTAAAATATAAAATAAATACAAGACTTAAATTAAAGCGTAAAGTAAATAACGATAATGAAATTGCGAATAATAAAAGTGCGATAAAATAAAATTGCGATAATTAAAAAGTACGATAATTAAAAGTGCGATAACAATAAATAAAAGTGCGATAATTAGAAGTGCAATTAAATATAAAATAAAGGAAATTAAATATGAAATAAAAGAATTATGCTTATTTAAACTTCCGTAATCATGATGTTTGACGTGTTGATTTTAGTTTTATGCCCATGGGTTAATTGTCCTTTGTCCTGGATTATTTAATATGTCCGTCTGGTTTTTGTCCATAACAGTCCATCAGTCATAAATATAAAGTGCGAGTGTCCTCATCAAATTATTCTTATACCCGAAGTTAAATATTCCAACTAATTGGGGATTCGAATTGTAACAAGGTTTTAATACTTTGTTTAATGAATACACCAGGTTATCGACTGCGTGTAAACCAAGGTTTTACTACTTTGTTAACAATTACACCAATTACCCTTGAATGTAATTTCACCCCTGTTTTAATTATTCTAGTGGCTATTAATCCATTCCCGTGTCCGGTTAAATGAACGATTATTCGTACATATAAATACCCCGCCCATCGTGTCCGATCGAGTGTATATGGTAATTTATAGGGACGCCCAATTGTAAATCTTTATATTAACATTAACAAACTTTCATTTAGTTAAACAAATATAAAGCCCATTAATAGCCCATAGTCTAATTTCCACAAGTGTCGTTCTTTTATCCAAACCCCAATTATGGTACAAAGCCCAATTACCCAATTTTAGTAATTAGCCCAACATCATGATTACTTCGTTTTAAATAAGCATAATAATAACTTAGCTACGAGACATTAATGTAAAAAGGTTGAACATAACTTACAATGATTAAAAATAGCGTAGCGTTACACGGACAGAATTTCGACTTACACCCTTACAACATTCGCTAACATACCCTTATTATTAGAATTAAAATTAAAATTAAAATATAAATTATATATATATATATAAGTTTTACGTATGATAAGAGAAGAAAAAGATGATAGAATTTTGATCAGAATTCGGTTGGCTTTATAGCCAGAGTTGATTTTTGGGGCTCCGCGACTCGCGGCAAAATCCCCTTCAAACTCCGCGAGTCGCGGAGATAGAAATTACAGCTCAGTCCTTGGAGTTTTCTCTGCCGACGGTTTTTAATATATATATATATATAATATATATATAATTAATATAATTAATTATATATTATATTATATTTATATACATAGTTAACTTGTAATTTTTAGTCCGTTGCGTCGAGCGTTAAGAGTTGACTCTGGTCCCGGTTCCGGATTTTCGAACGTCCTCGCGTACAATTTAATATCTTGTACTTTGCGTTTTGAATCTTGTACTCTTGTGATTTCGAGACGTTTCTTATCAATAATTGGAACCTTTTTGATTGTCTTTTGTACTTTTGAGCTTTTTGGTCGTTTGCGTCTTCAATTCGTCGAATCTGTCTTTTGTCTTCACCTTTTATTATTTAAACGAATATCACTTGTAAATAGAACAATTGCAACTAAAAGCTTGTCTTTCTTGAGGAATAATGCTATGAAATATATGTTCGTTTTTAGCATTATCAATTAGTATTGTCATTTTTATGATTAATTATCATTATCCTTTTTATTAATATTAATTATTCATTATCATCATATGTATTATTATAAAAACTATCATTTGTTATTAATATTGTTATTTCTATTATTATTATCATTATTGTAAATATGAGTTTAGTTATTAATATAATTATTATTATTATTAGTATTATTTTTATTGATATTATTAATTATTATTATTTTTATCATTAATATTATTATTATTTCTGTATTTATTATTATTAGTATTTTATTATTATTAATAATACTAATTTTATTATTATTATTATTAACATATTTTCATTTATATTTAATAATTATTAATATTAATATTTAATATCAAATATAATATATAAGGACATATATTAAGCGTGATTAGTACAGACTTTAGCAGATTTTTTTTTTGTTTTGTTTCTTTCCTCTTGCTCGTGAACCCTGTCGACTCAATCATACATTACAAAACAAAGTTTACTCAATTATGGATGTGGAATAAATCATACAAAGTGTAACGTCCTCCCAATAGGGTCTGAAAGGAACGTCACTAATATCAAAACATACCAACATATTATAATAAACGAGAACAATACTAAATGATGAATTTAACTTTAATGAGTACGCAGCGGAAAATGAAATATCGTTACAATGACAGGAATAACAATATCGTAAATGTTCACATGCAGAAGTAATAAATGCGATATCTCTTGATCCTATGTCCAAGTAGCATCACATAAGCAGTAAGTATAAGAGCTTGAATCAAACAGTACCTGAGACAAAACATGCTAAAGTGTCATCCAAAAAGGTTGAGTGAAGTTCATAGGTTTAACAAAAAGTTTGTCGTTGTTTTAGACCACAAGATTTAGTTTGTAAAGTTGATCTCCCGCAGGATCAAAAAGTTATGCCAATGCGTGATATTTAGACTAAACGTTCAAGTTTGCCCCATAACAAGTTGTGTCTGTCCTTGTCGGTTTAATTTCATTATTAAGTAATACAATGACTTGGTCAAATATATCGGGGACTTTAATCCCGATAGGCCTATCCCCAATAATTAAGAACGCTGCAGCAATTAAAAATATCACTGTAGGGACTTAGTCGGACATAGCCGGGTATAGCATAGTTTAACAGTTTGGTACTTGTGTCTAAAGTGTAAAAAGTAAAAATAGCATGTGTCTCACCCCAAGTAAAAGTAAGTAAGTTTGCTATCAATTAAAGAGGGGCTATGAATTCACCTTAGTAAGTAGAGAGAGAGTTATTCCTCAGAATAAAGAGTTGAACGAGTGAGCAGGAAAATCAACCTATTGACATTTAAGAGTAGTTAAGTGTTTTGCCCATGTTTA
Organism: Rutidosis leptorrhynchoides; assembly: GCF_046630445.1. Lineage (NCBI taxonomy): Eukaryota > Viridiplantae > Streptophyta > Magnoliopsida > Asterales > Asteraceae > Rutidosis > Rutidosis leptorrhynchoides. Next base: position 263,938,014 of record NC_092336.1, read on the forward strand.
AGTTTAAGTATGTGTTTAAGTATAGTTTGTTTTACTAAGTTTCTATTCCTAGTAAGTTACTATTTTTATAAAGTTTCCATTTTTAGAAAGTTTCTTATTTTACTAAGTTTCTATGACTAGAGAGTTTCTACTTTTATCAGTGTTTTCCATTTTAGGATACTTGTCGTATTAGATAAGCTTCCAATCACCCCTTTCCCTTCGAATGGCTAATTTAGATCTAGGGGCTTGAGCCATAGGACCATTTAAATCGGAAATCCAAACCCTCTGCCTAGAATCTCATAGAAACCATTCGTCAAGAAAGTTCGAAGATCTATACATCTCTAATACATATCCCAAAATGTTTTTATGTTACAATATAGGTAGTAGGTTATAGGTGCTAGTAATAGTAATAGTGTATACATGTTATTTATTTTATTTTTAATTGCATATAATTTATAACATTATTTACATGTTTTGGTAAAAATAATAACCGAAGTAAAAAGTAAAAAGTAAAAAAAAATAAAAAGTAAGAAAAGAATACTTATTAGTAGTAATTCTTCAAAGAGAGAATGAGAGAAATTTTGGTGTGAGTTTGAATTAGAAATGAGGGGTATTTATACTTGAAAAAATTAGGTAAAAAGAATAAAATAATTAAAATAAAAAGAAATATTTTAATTCTTAATAGGATTTTAAAATTAAAAAATATTAAATGTTAGGTCATGGGATAATGCACAAAATAAAATAATAAAAGTAGTTTTTTCATTACAATTTTTAATTAAAAAGTAATTTATTTATTTATTTATTTATTTATTTTTTTCATTTATTTTAAGAATTTTTTTTTTATAAATAAACAAATTGATTTAATGCTTTTCCAAGAATATTTGTCAATAATATTTTATTTTATTTTTTTATTTTTGTTTTATTTAATTAATAAATACAAATTTTGCATAAAAATAATAAATAATTTGGTATTTTGTATTTTTAATAATAATTATGATTTTAGTTATTAAACTATAGTTTTTGTAAGTTTGTAAATATTATTACATTTATATATAATTGGATTTATTATATATTATATAGTTAAATATATAATACATTAACTAAATAATAAAAGTGATACAAAGTTTATATACTTAGTTAAATTATGTCAAATTATATAAATTAATAATATATTATTTATTTAAGCGTACATTGTTGACTAAAAATTACTATTAGGTCAATATTTAATTGTATATAACAACACTTAATACATATAGTCAGACATATAACCCTAGGGTTAATTCAGTAATTTAGAAGTCGAAAAGTGAGGGTTGTTACAGTACCTCCCCGTTAATAAAAACTTCGTCCCGAAGTTTTAGGTAGCCTTCTCGGATGCATCAGCGGTTGAGAAGAGATGGGGATATTTCTGTTTCATTTGGTCTTCACGTTCCAAGGTATGTTCGGGGCCTTGCGTGTTTTCCAAAGGATAGAATATTGTTTTGTTTCAAGCGTTTAAGTCATACAAACCATAATCTCTATAGGTTCTTCTACGAAGTGCATTTTATCATTAATGCAGAGATCATTCAAAATGATGATGTTATGCAAGTCATTTCAGTAAATTGGATACATGAAATGTGTTATGAATAATATTGAGCTCATTTAAAACCTTGAGCGTTTATGCTGCAATATTAGGCAGACAAAACAGAGAGGAGTGCATGAAAATCATAGTCATGAAATTTGATAGAGATCGTCATTCTTTATAACAAGAATGATGAATTAGAGTTTTATCAACATTAAATAATATGGATAAAGTAATTCGATTATAGAAAGAGTATAAACGAAGCTATCGTAAAAGAGTAAATGAGAAAATTAAATGTTCGCCTTAACTTTTGACGTAGTTACGATTGATTTCCGGATTTCAAGGAATTAAAGAAATCTTCAAAATCTTTATAAGATTTGATTTTTCGGTAATTACGGAAATTAGGATTTTCTTTAATTAAATGCGGTGAATTGCCTCGATTGCTGTGTCTGGAATTTTTGCTATAAATTAGCTTCTTCCGTTTCATTATCTTCACCACTTATATACTTTCTTTCTCAATTCATACTTCCAAAAGTTTTGTTAATATGCTCAATCTAGTTCTTGTCTTTGACATTATATTGGTTATCGCCACAATCATCCTTCTTTTCCAACTCCCACCAGAGGAGTCTGTTTACTTCTACTATGCTCTAGGATTTATTGTGTTTTTAGTTCTCCCGTGTCTTTATATTGCTATACGCATTGATATACACGGTTTGTAATTTCAGTGTTGTTATCGGGATTTATATTTTCCCTTATATGTCGAAGCTTCATGCTTTTGTAAAGCAAGAATCGGTCCAGAATTCGTAGGTATGAAGTTTCGAATGATCATGATATTCAAAGCAGAAGGAAAGGTAATAGCACGATTTGATTTGTCATATTACCAGAATATCCGGAAAAGACCGAATTATCAAGAAAAATATTTTCTTGATATGTTTAGAGTTTAAATAGATAAGAGTCGTGTAACATGGCAAATGATAATTATAAAGTCTATGAATCATCATCTTCCATTAAAAATTTAGCATGACTTACTGTAATATAATCACGTTGGCCTGACGTCATTATATTATACTAACTCATGCTTCAATTCCCAACACTACTTCAAATCATTCATAATTTAAACTTGAACTTTACAGAATATAGAAACTAAAACAGTTTCCTTTATGATGTGATAAAGATATCGCAAAGAGATAATTAATTGCTGACAAGAATCGTTATAAAGATATCTTCAGAAATATAGAGGATATTTATAACGAATATACAGTGATATCTCAGAATTTCTTAGTTCCAATGACGAGGAAAATTATTTTGTTTCCTCTGCATTTAATGCTACCATATCTGAATCATTGGTTATCAATCCGAGATGGTTTCGAGAAATTTTATTTTTTAGATGATTAAACGCTGATTGTAATCGTCAACGGATCTAATGGTTAACGAATAGGCGTTGTTGATGATAATTTCAGTGGTTTGATGTGATAATTCATCATAGAATACGAATGAATATAATTCATGAATGTAGTGATCTTTAGGAAGATAAAACCTGCTAAAGCTTTACTTGAATTCTGGTATGTTAATTTCAGAATGTGTAATTAAATTTGTATGAAAATGATTGTGTATCACAGTGAAGGCAGTGAGTATAATTAATGATTTATGAATCGAAATTGAAGAATGTACAGTGTATTTATGTGAGATGTAAATATTTCTCGGGTATTACCTACCCGTTAAAATATTTTCACAATTAACAGTTTTTACAATCTTTATGAAGATATACGTTCATATATGTATTCTTCAGATATAATCATGGATTTAATGAGTTATTATATATTAAACTCATTTGATTTGCGGTTTGGAACGAGAGTAAATAATCTCCAAAATCTTAGAGATTTCATAATTGTTGCGAAATATTTCGCTAATGAAGTTATGAATCAATACATTCATCGTTATACTTGATTTATTATGAAATGGAGTTTATTGTGCTGAAGTAGTGATTAACAATTGTTAAGTCATTAGCGAAGGGTGTACATCATAGCATATTAGTGATATGAATTAACCAAGTAGTACATACTAGTTGAGATTCTCACGTAATTGCTTAGTACGACAAGATTTATTATTGTTCTAAATCATATATATATAAGGTATACATATATAATTCTTCATGAAGAATGAGTCAATACATCTTAACTCTTTATTGCTAATATTCCTTAGTATCTATGGGGCGTATTATGTTGACGTTTGAGGTACTGAGTGTGTTGTTGAGGCGGGGGATGCGAATGTTGTTGTTAATGAAGCTGATGCTGTTAGTGGTGATGTTGATGGTACTGATGGTACTGGTGGTGATGCTGGTTATGCTGCTGATGCTGCTGCTGGTGTTCGTAAGTTTCGCACCAGATTTTCCAGAGCCACTACTCGAGCGCGAAGCTCGTTGACTTCTTCTATTATTCAGGGATGATTGGTGGTTGGAACAAGGGGGTGAATAAGATCTAGAATCTTCGATATTATATATTCGTGACGGGATACCCTGGAAAGAAGAGAGAAAATGGTGTTTCGGACTGGTTCGCCGGTAAGCGCTTCAGGTTCTTCGCCAAGAGGTGAATTCGTTTGGTGGAAGGGATCACCTTCTTCTTGTCTCCATTGATTGAGTCGGCTACGAACCCATCCCCAATTCATCCAGAATAGATGATGGCTGATTGGTTCGTTTGTTCCGGTTACGCTGCTGTGGGAGCTTGAAGAGTTTGAGAAATTCATATTATATGTTTGGAATAGGGTTTGATATGAAATGGGTATTGAATACCGAATGATATATTCGTCTCCTTGAATACGTATTTATAGCAAAAAGATTTTCCGTAATTTACGGAGGAAATTTAGGATAAGTGGTAGACAAAGTTTATAGATATGATAATATATGATAAGATATGATGTGTCATCCATTTATGTAATAATAATGGTATGACGTGTTGAGATTTGTAACCAGATATTGATTAAAGAATTTCAATTCGTATACTGTGATAACCCAATAATATTCTCCGGTTCGTAAACCGATGCATAAAGGCATAACATACGTGAGTGTTTGAAGTAGTAGCAGGAGCTTGTGGATGAATCGTTATCTTCAATAACATATAGAAGTTTGATAAACTTGATAGGTCATAAGTTTGAAAAAAAAATTAAGTGGAATAAAGATGAATATGATATAAACGAAACACTTTATTTTATTAAGAACAAGGCTTTAAACAAGCCTTCTTATTACACGATTCGGGGATAGAAATAGTTTAAGTCCTAGCCTTTGCATACATAGAAAATAACTAGGAAATATTAAGATTGAAGTAGTCTTCATATTTCTTCTTCTCGTCCTCAACCTCCTTCATAAACTTCTCAAACTTGTCGTTCTTCTCCTTTTGTTCCTCATAAAGATACTCGATGTTATCATAAAGATTGGAAACATCATTGTTGATTACATGGTACTTGTGGTCCCTCATAGAAAGTTGATTATACACGCGGTTTTCTCCATCTTCAATCTAAAGTCAACATCTTCTCTTAGGTAGGAGAGATATTGCTTCCCCCATCGGGCATTTCTTGTAAGGGTGCAAACCAAAGTCCACATCGGTCATGGGATAAAACAAATGTATGTATATAATCTCTTTCTTTAGCTCAGCATTTTCCTCCATGAGCTTCTTGATCGCTAGGTCTTTTTCCTTCATTTGAGCATCGATCCTTGCAATATGGCGAATAAGGTCATCGGTAGTTTTTCGCAGATTCATGAGCTCGTACTTGGCATCAACTTCATCGTAGGAAGGAGATCGGGATCTTTTCTTTGACGGCCCAGTTTCTTCAAGACATTTCCTCTTGTCTTTATTCCTTGGGGTTGGATAGTATTCAGGAGACCCATGTAACTTTAGAGTAGTATTTGGGCTATAATTTGGTGAGGGAGGACCACCAAAGTCATAAGGTGGACTTTGGACTGGTCTTTCTGTGGAAGACCTTTCAGTATCTTTTTCGGTTGGCTTGAAAAGATTCATTTTGGTCATTTGATGATAATTAGACATCCTAACATTAGGAAGGATATTTTGATTAGAATCTTTAAGCATAATCGTTAAGATTATGGGGCAATCCTAAGTGCTTTAATTCTAAGGCAGGAAAGGTTATAGTTTCCTAGATTGCTAAGGCACCCTAGCTAACAAGTAAGGCACACATAAAAATGCAATCCTGGTTCTCTATAACAGCCTAGTTATGCTCTGATACCAATCTGTAACGTCCTTCCAATAGGGTCTGGAAGGAACGTCACTAATATCAAAACATACCAACATATTATAATAAACGAGAACAATACTAAATGATGAATTTAACTTTAATGAGTACGCAGCGGAAAATGAAATATCGTTACAATGACAGGAATAACAATATCGTAAATGTTCACATGCAGAAGTAATAAATACGATATCTCTTGATCCTATGTCCAAGTAGCATCACATAAGCAGTAAGTATAAGAGCTTGAATCAAACAGTACCTGAGACAAAACATGCTAAAGTGTCAACCAAAAAGGTTGAGTGAAGTTCATAGGTTTAACAAAAAGTTTGTCGTTGTTTTAGACCACAAGATTTAGTTTGTAAAGTTGATCTCCCGCAGGATCAAAAAGTTATGCCAATGCGTGATATTTAGACTAAACGTTCAAGTTTGCCCCATGACAAGTTGTGTCTGTCCTTGTCGGTTTAATTTCATTATTAAGTAATACAGTGACTTGGTCAAATGTATCGGGGACGTTACTCCCGATAGGCCTACCCCCAATAATTAAGAATGCCGCAGTAATTAAAAATATCACTGTAGGGACTTAGTCGGACATAGCCGGGTATAGCATAGTTTAACAGTTTGGTACTTGTGTCTAAAGTGTAAAAAGTAAAAATAGCATGTGTCTCACCCCAAGTAAAAGTAAGTAAGTTTGCTAGCAATTAAAGAGGGGCTATGAATTCACCTTAGTAAGTAGAGAGAGAGTTATTCCTCGGAATAAAGAGTTGAACGAGTGAGCAGGAAAATCAACCTATTGACATTTAAGAGTAGTTAAGTGTTTTGACCATGTTTAAGTTTAAGTATGTGTTTAAGTATAGTTTGTTTTACTAAGTTTCTATTCCTAATAAGTTACTATTTTTATAAAGTTTCCATTTTTAGAAAGTTTCTTATTTTACTAAGTTTCTATGACTAGAGAGTTTCTACTTTTATCAGTGTTTTCCATTTTAGGATACTTGTCGTATTAGATAAGCTTCCAATCACCCCTTTCCCTTTGAATGGCTAATTTAGATCTAGGGGCTTGAGCCATAGGACCATTTAAATCGGAAATCCAAACCCTCTGCCTAGAATCTCATAGAAACCATTCGTCAAGAAAGTTCGAAGATCTATACATCTCTAATACATATCCCAAAATGTTTTTATGTTACAATATAAGTAGTAGGTTATAGGTGCTAGTAATAGTAATAATGTATACATGTTATTTATTTTATTTTTAATTGCATATAATTTATAACATTATTTACATGTTTCGGTAAAAATAATAACCGAAGTAAAAAGTAAAAAGTAAAAAGTAAAAAAAATAAAAAGTAAGAAAAGAATACTTACTAGTAGTATTTCTTCAAAGAGAGAATGAGAGAAATTTTGGTGTGAGTTTGAATGAGAAATGAGGGGTATTTATACTTGAAAAAATTAGGTAAAAAGAATAAAATAATTAAAATAAAAAGAAATATTTTAATTCTTAATGGGATTTTAAAATTAAAAAATATTAAATGTTAGGTCATGGGATAATGCACAAAATAAAATAATAAAAGTAGTTTTTCCATTACAATTTTTAATTAAAAAGTAATTTATTTATTTATTTATTTTTTTCATTTATTTTAAGAATTTTTTTTTATAAATAAGCAAATTGATTTAATGCTTTTCCAAGAATATTTGTCAATAATATTTTATTTTTTATTTTTTTTATTTTTTTTATTTAATTAATAAATACAAATTTTGCATAAAAATAATAAATAATTCGGTATTTTGTATTTTTAATAATAATTATGATTTTAATTATTAAACTATAGTTTTAGTAAGTTTGTAAATATTATTACATTTATATATAATTGGATTTATTATATAGTTAAATATATAATACATTAACTAAATAATAAAAGTGATACAAAGTTTATATACTTAGTTAAATTATGTCAAATTATATAAATTAATAATATATTATTTATTTAAGCGTACATTGTTGACTAAAAATTACTATTCGGTCAATATTTAATTGTATATAACAACCCTTAATACATATAGTCAGACATATAACCCTAGGGTTAATTCAGTGATTTAGAAGTCGAAAAGTGAGGGTTGTTACACAAAGGCACTACATAAGTTCTAGGCTGCCATTCGATTAATTAAAAATCAGAAATTGAGAAAAATGAACCATTTTCTCTGTTCGTGACAGGTTCAAATCAAAGACTCAATTCAGAAACCATAATCAAAAATCCATGAATACAGATGTATTAGAAATCATATAGTCAAACTACCTGCATAATTTCAGATCATAATTCTTCCTATTGTGTATGAATTTCGAAGTCAAAGCATTTGATGAAAAAGTCAACTATTTCTTCTTCCTTCGAATTTATGAAATAGATGTTGTTTCTGATTCAATTAATAATTCCTAAAGTTTCTAAGAGTGATTTACTACCTAATTCATGTAGAAATCGTGATAAAAAATGTTCGAAAAATTGAATTTGATGTATGAGTTTATATCGGTGTTCTTCATCTCTGCTGCTGCTTTAATCCTTTCTTCTTTCTGTTTCTGTTTGTCTGATTGATCAAGATATCATTAAAGGACGTTTCCATTTCAATTTCAATTCATAAATCAAACTTGTAATTCATGGTTATGATGTTTGGAGATTTTTTTTTTTTGAGCAACCTTTTAATGAAGAAGAAGATGAACAGGGCATCTGTTTCATCCTCCTGTTCTCCTTATTCGATTAAATCCAACAACTAATTTCACATGTTTGTTTGTTTCGTCTATAATTCCTAAATCAAATTATTGTTGCTGCTCTGGATTTTCGATTTCAGTCTGTAAAGATTAATGGAGAAGAACAAACAGTTTAATGGGTTAAATAAGGTTTAGAATGAAAATAATCAGGAAAAACAAGATAGAGTAGTTGGTTTAGTTGTGTGTTGGGTTAACGAGAGGTTGTGGGTTCGAACACGGGCTAAGGCGTTCATTTTTTTTTTAAATCTTGTCTTCAAAGATTGTACTCTATTTTTTTATTATTCTTATTATTATTGTTATTATTAGTATTATTATGATTATTATTATTATTATTATGAAAACAATACAATTGATTATTTTTTTTTCATAAATATTATTTTTAGTATCATTTTATAACTATTAGTATTATTATTATTATCATTACTATAAGTATCATTATAGTTGAAATCTGTCATTTTTATTAAAATTAGTATTATCATTATTATTAATAATATTATTAAGTATCGTTATTAGAATTATCATTTGAACATTAATATTATTAATATGATTACTAAAATTATTATTAAAACTATTATTTTGCAAAATAAAGAAATTAATTTAAAAGTATATTTGTTACATAATTATACTAATATCACTTAATATTATGATATAATATTACTGATATTGATATAACGTTAACTAAATTATATATCAAATAAACATTAAAATATAATATAAGTATTAATGAAAGTATATATAAATATTGATCTTAATACATAACTAAATATATATAAAATTTACACGATTACGATTATATGTATTAATAAATATACAAATGATATAGGTTCGTGAATCAGAGGCCAACTCTGCATGGTTCAACATCGTCATATGTATTTTTACTACAAAATACAGTATTATGAGTTTCATTTGCTCCCTTTTTAAATGCTTTTGCAAGATATATTTTTGGAACTAAGAATACATGCACTGCTTTATAAATGTTTGACGAAATAGACACAAGTACTTAAAACTACATTCTATGGCTGGATTATTAAACCGAATATGCCTCTTTTTAGTCTGGTAATCAAAGAATTAGGAAACAGACACCCTAATTGACGCAAATCCTAAAGATATATCTATTGGGCCCAACAAGCCCCATCCAAAGTACTGGATGCTTAAGTACTTCGAATTTATCATGTCCGAAGGGCGTCCCGGAATGATGGGGATATTCTATATGCATTCGCTGTAGTATTGTCACACAGCTGCCTACCTAGAAGAGCCACTCGCTCTGTAGTGTTGTCACACAAGATAAGCACGCCGCCCGCCTGCTGATCGAAGATTAATACTAAGTCAATTATAGTTGGATATATTATGAAATGGTATGCATATCGTTAACTTTCGATGTAATGAAAGTTTTCCTTTTAAAAGAGAGTGCAATGTTTGTAAAAAGTACCATATAGATGTCAAGTACCTCGCGATGTACCTCACGATGCATATATCATGACCCGTCCTAATCCATCTGGACGAATACATTACATTTGGTTACATCGCGAGGTACTTGACCTCTATATGATACTTTTTACAAACATTGCATTCGCTTTTAAAAGACAAACTTTCATTACATCGAAAGTTGACGATATGCATATCATTTCATAATATATCCAACTATAATTGACTTAGTATTAATCTTGTAGAACTCGACGACTCGAATGCAACGTCTTTTGAAATATGTCATGAATGACTTCAAGTAATATCTCTAATATGAGCAAATGCACAGCGGAAGATTTCTTTCATACCTGAGAATAAACATGCTTTCAAGTGTCAACCAAAAGGTTGGTGAGTTCATTAGTTTATCATAAATAATCATTTCATAATTTTAATAGACCACAAGATTTCACATTTCCATTTCTCATAAACATACGTCCCATGCATAGAGACAAAAATCATTCATATGGTGAACACCTGGTAACCGACCTTAGTGTGTTTAACTGATAGTTGATAAGATGCATTAATGAGTCTGGACTTCGACCGTGTTTGCATGTCAAAAGTTTTGCTTATCATTTATTGTCAAAAATTATTTGCTTATCATCCTTAAAGTCTAGACACGTCTTACTACCTCTATTGCATAGACAGTGAATAGATAAATTTATATCTTAGCGTATCTGTTATTGTTACCTTTGCATGACAGCTTCCGTAGATTCCTCCGTAACTTATGGGATTTTAGTATTATATATGCATATGTAAACTATGTATTGCAGGGTACTAATCTACATCCTATAATCTATTTCTTTTCGAAAATCCTTCATCTGATCGTACGAGATGAATCCCTCAACTAGTTTGAATCCCTCAGATTCTGATAGTTATTCCGACAGCTATTCCGACATGTATATATATTACTATATAATATATATGATAAAAAAAATATAATTAATAATTGTAATATACTAAATTATAAGTTAAAATATAGTAAATACATTAATTGTTGTTATAAGTTATTAATAGCATCATTAAAAGTATAAACATAAGACTTGTTACATATAATTGTTATGTTATTATTAGTATTATTAGGATTACCATTTTTTTGTTAGTATTAATATTATCATACTATCATCATTATCAACAATATTATTATTATTAATATTATTATTAGTATTATTAATTATTAATAGTATTAATATATTTATAATGGTTAGATTCAAAAATTAAGAATTTGATATATATATATATATATATATATATATATATATATATATATATATATATATATATATATATATATAAACAAGATATATAATTATAGATATATATATATGAATACGTATATCTACATAAAATACAGATTATTATGCAAAATTTCATATACAGATATAGATAAATATAATCATACGAATATATATAACAGATAAATAAAAATACAAATCATATATATAATATAATTCATTATATATATATATAAATTCATATATATTTATAGATATAATTATAGATACGATTAAATGCTCATAAGGATCCAAATCAGTTTGAAATCCCTTTCCAACTGTAATTGATTGATAAACACTGTATCTAATTGTGGAGATTAAACTCATTCCCGTCCAAAATCAGTTTGATTTCACTATCAACTTTACATTTTTTTTATATTTATGTACTGGAAAAATATTTCTTGTCGACCTCAAATTCCTTTTAAAATCGATCAAATTCTGTTGCTAAACATTTCATTTAATTTTCCTCTTTCATTACCAATCACACAATACCATGTAATTTCATTCAACAGAAGGATTAATCCAAAATATTCAGAAAATAAGTTTCAGACCCCTGTACGTGCGTTTTTTTGTCCATCACTCGATTACGAATCAAATTTTAAATTCTATAAATGTAGTTTTGTTAGAATTTGTCTACTTAAACTATCTGCGAAAGATGAAACTCCAATTTTATCTATCGACTTCTAATTATCGAGTCAAAATTCATGTTTCAAAAAGTCAAAGGTAGTTCATCAGTAAAATTCGAATTCAGTTCGAGGTTTCAGAATCAATTAAGCATTTGGAAAGTTTCTTATGAAGATTTAACACCTTTTTCATGTTGGAGTCATGGCCTAAAACTTCCAAAATTCGATTTTTAATGTTTGAGTTCATATTTAAATAAAACACGCTGTATAAATTTTTTATTTATTTATTCTTTCCTGTTACTTTAATCCAAACCTGTTTCAATATTTTGGTTTCAAATTATACAAATTAATATGACCTGATATCTAGTAGCTAGGATCGATTTGGGTTTTGGTCGATTGAAAAACTTGAAGAAGGAAAGATATAATAGAAATTTCAATACGGGTTATATAAATAAAAAGATTAGTTATATCAGAAAAGTAAGCAGCAGACGGATGTGGTGGGTTATGGTGTCGGGTTTCGAGAGGTCACGAGTCCAATCCTTGCTTGTGGCAGTTTTTCTTTTTAAAAGGAACTCTTAAGGTAGTTAACATATTAAAATTCATTATTATTATTATTATCATTCTTATTATTATTGTTATTATTATTATTATTATTATTATCATTGTTATTATAAATTATTATTGTTATTGTTATTATTATTAGTATTATTATTATTATTATTAGAATTATTAAGTATTAGATAATATTATTATTAAGATCACCATTATAATGATTATCAATAATGTTCTTATTAATAATATAACTATTATTATTATTACTACTAACATTGGTATTGGAAATAACATTATTATTTTCATTAATACTAGTATTAATATCATTGTTATGTTTATTATGATATTATGATTATTATTCACATAGGTATCATTATTAACAATATCACTATTATTATTAATATTCATTATTAACAAGGTTATTATTATCATCTAGTAGAACAATAATATCAAAACTATCACTTCTAACAAGTAATTATTTTGTACATAAAAACACCCTTATTATATATATCTATATACTATAAATATATTGATAATCCATATAACTATATGAAAAACATATTATCATTATATATGATTACATATAACAAATTAGGTATTTTTTTAATAATACTAAATATATATAGATACTAATATAACTATAATAATCATTTTTGATATATATACAAAATAAACATATATAACATATAATTTAAGATATAATATAAATATATGATTTTAAATGAAATTTAGTATAAATTTTATATAACTACACTTACATAAATAACATATATTAACAAATGAAATTATGTGATTTTCAGTATACGTTTTAATATATAAATGAATGATATAGGTTCGTGAATCCGAGGCCAACCCTGCATTGTTCAATATAGTCATATGTATTTTTACTACAAAATACATTAGGTGAGTTTCATTGAACCCCTTTTTACTCATTACATTTTTGGGCTGAGAATACATGCAAATGCTTTATTTACTGTTTTACAATATTTATATGCGTGAGTTTTCATTTGCTCCCTTTTTAAATGCTTTTGCAATATATATTTTTGGGACTGAGAATACATGCGTTGCTTTTATAAATGATTTACAAAATAGACACAAGTACGTGAAACTACATTCTATGGTTTAATTATCGAAATTGAATATGCCCCTTTTTATTAAGTCTGGTAATCTAAGAATTAGGGAACAGACACCCTAATTGACGCGAATCCTAAAGATAGATCTATTGGGCCTAACAAACCCCATCCAAAGTACCGGATGCTTTAGTACTTCGAAATTTATATCATATCTGAAAGGACCCGTTCATATATATTATAAACGATTCACAATAGTTGATTACATCGCGAGGTATTTGACTTCTATATGATACATTTTACAAACATTGCATTCGTTTTTAAAAGACAAACTTTCTTTACAACGAAAGTTGACGGCATGCACACCATTTGATAATACATCAAACTATAATTGACATAATAATAATCTTGATGAACTCAATGACTCGAATGCAAAGTCTTTCAAAATATGCCATGAATAACTCCAAGTAATATCCTGAAAATGAGCTAATGCACAGCGGAAGATTTCTTTAATACCTGAGAATAAACATGCTTTAAAGTGTCAACTAAAAGGTTGGTGAGTTCATAGGTTTATCATAACAATCATTTCAATATATTAATAGACCACAAGATTTCCGTTTATAAATATATGTACACTCGCAAGTGTATAAAAGTATTCTATAAGTTGTAGGCACCCGGTAACAAGCCTTAACGTTCATGTTTTACCCTCTGAAGTACACCAGATCAGGTGTGTTTAAAATAACCTCGAAGTACTAAAGCATCCCATAGTCAGGATGGGGTTTGTTAGGCCCAATAGATCTATCTTCAGGATTCGCGCCTACCGTACATAGACAAGTAGTTTAATGTTACCAAGCTAAGGGTATATTTCTGGTTTAAACCCACATAGAATTAGTTTTAGTACTTGTGCCTATTTCGTAAAATATTTATAAAACAGCGCATGTGTTCTCAGCCCAAAAATATATATAAAAAGGGAGTAATGAAACTCACCATACTGTATTTCATAGTAAAAATACATATAACGTCATTTAACAAGTGCAAGATTGGCCTCGGATTCACGAACCTATATTAAGTATATATATTTATATGTTGGTCAATATCTGTCTAACAATTTAGGTCAAGTCGTAGTGTATCACAATCCTAATGCTCGAGACCGACATGCAAAAGTCAACAAAAGTCAACTTGACCCAAAATGACTTCCAAAATCTATACATGTTTATTATATAACTTATATATAGTCGTTTTATATATTTAAATATATTTATCAGATCTTATTATACTAAATAATACCAGTCATTTATTAATAAATAAAAATTTATATTTAAATTTATATATGATAAAAATATACTTTTATATATCTCAAGTAATAAAATTTATAAAATTCACTTAATGTCATAAAAATATAATGGTATGTATTATTAATGTAATTATATTACGTGTGGTAAAAATATCTTTGTACGCATATTTATTTGATTAAATAATATTGATAATAATAATAATAATAAAATGATAGTTTCAATAAAAATATTAATTTTTAGTAATAAAGATAATTTTAGTAATAACATCAACTGATAACAATTATAATAATCGTTTTAATAATAATATTAAAATTAATAATAATTCAGTTGACCATATCTTTTAATCCGTTCATCGAACCCACACGATTTCTAAATGAAAAGTTATTAATTTTTCTTTAGCTTTTCAATGACATGCATATCATATACCTTATCTCAGTAGCATATGTATCAAATTTGTGATTTATCATAAACTATTTAACGACAAAACTAAGCATACAAACATGCATAATCATATATACTCGAGCACTAGTCAGGGATACACTATTAATATATAAAAGATAAGATATGAATGCTCACGTATCAATATTGTGATTCAATATTGCAGGAAAGTACGTAGACGCAATGAAAGTGATAAATGTTAGGTTGACCTCACGAGCAATACCCTCGAACAATACCCATAACCTTCATAGCTATAACCCATAATTTCCTTAGCTCTATCCCGTTTGAAAACTTATTTTGAAATCGTCTGAATATAACTCCATCGTAGTATTTTATGTATACTAATAATATCTTGAAATAATACTTAAGTAAATATATATATGTAATTTGATTGAGAGAGTTTAGAGAAATATATTTTCAAATTTCTATGAAATAATGAAACCTATTGAATTCTATTTATAATAGATTTTTGAATTATTAAAGTGAATTATTAAAGTATGAATTATTAAAGTGAATTATTAAAGTATGAATTATTAAAGTGAATTATTAAAGCATGAATTATTAAAGTGAATTATTAAAGTATGAATTATTAAAGTGAATTATTAAAGTATGAATTATTAAAGTGAATTATTAAAGTGAATTATTAAAGTTAAAGTAAAGTAAAAGTAAAGTAAAAGTAAAGTAAAGGTAAAGTTAAAGTATAGTAAAAGTATAAAACTATGTACGTATAATACGCGTATAAATATATTTAATATTAATTTAAATCGTTATATCATAAAACATTTTAAAAAAATAGAATTATATATTCATAATAGGTTTCAAGTTTTTAAATTACAGTCTGTTGGTGAAGCATGGGATAAAGTCCAAAGGTTTAATAAACGTATGAAATCATCTTAATGAAAAATGTCGAGTTACTTAACTTGTCGATATCCAACATCTAAGTTATTTACACTCCACGTTCTTACTTATAGATCACTTTATCATTTTCCGAATATTGTTAAAAAGAATAGATTTCTTAAATCACAGTGGACCTCATAACATTGGCCCGTAATCATATCATAATGTATCTGATAATTCAATCATTTGATATTATCTCTTAATTCTGTCGATAAATATATCGAAACAGATACGTTCATGTAAAGTATCATATATATCAAATACTTTGTTAATGTTTTCAGTTATTATATATTATATATACATATCTATATACACATAATTGTTCGTGAATCGTCGAACACGGTCAAAGGGTAATTGATTACATGAATGTAGTTCCAAACTTTTTGAGATTCAACATTACAAATTCTGCTTATCGTGTCGGAAACATATAAAGGTTAGGTTTAAATTTGGTCGGAAATTTCCGGGTCATCACAATATCCGAAGGGTGTCCCGGAATGATGGGGATATTCTTATATATGCATCTTGTTAATGTCGGTTACCAGGTGTTCAATCCATATGAATTATATTTTTGTCTCTATGCATGGGACGTATGTTTATGAGAAATGAAAATCTTGTGGTCTATTAAAATGATGGAAATGATTATTTATGTTAAACTAATGAACTCACCAACCTTTTGGTTGACACTTTAAAGCATGTTTATTCTCAGGTATGAAAGAAATCTCCCGCTGTGCATTAGCTCATTTTAAGGATATTATTTGGAGTCATTCATGGCATATTTCGAAAGACGTTGCATTCGAGTCGTTGAGTTCATCAAGATTATTATTAAGTCAAGTATAGTAGGATATATTATGAAATGGTATGCATGCCGTCAACTTTCGATGTAAATGAAAGATTGTATTTTCAAAAACGAATGCAATGTTTGTAAAATGTATCATATATTGGTCAAGTACCTCGCGATGTAATCAACTATTGTGAATCATTTGTAATCGATATGGACTTCGTCCAGATGGATTAGGACGGGTCCTTTCAGTTGGTATCAGAGCGGTGGTCTTAGAGAACCAGGTCTGCATTAGTGTGTCTAACTGATAAGTCGTTAAGATGCTTTAGTGAGTCTGGACTTCGACCGTGTCTGCATGTCAAAAGTTTTGCTTATCATTTCGTGTCGAAAATTACCTGCTTATCATTCCAAGTCTAGACACATCTTGCTGCATTGATTGCATGAATAGTGTATAGACAAATTCATATCTTAGCATATCTACTAATTCATATCTTAGCATATCTGTTACTGTAAACTTTGCCTAACATATTCCGTAGATTCCTCTGTAAATTATGGGATTTTAGTATTATATATACATATGTAAATTATGTATTATAGGTTACTAATCTACATCCTATAATATATTTCCTATCAAAAATCCTTCATCTGATCGTACGAGATGAATCCCTCAACCAGTTCGAATTCCTCGAATTCCGACAGTTATTCCAATATGGAGTTTTACCTAAGCTCCGAAAGCAGTGTCACCAGAATGAATCAACCAATCATCCGTCCCCAATTCATCTGATGGATTCGTAGTTGACTTAATTAATGGAAACGTGCAGAAGGCAATCCGTTCAACCAACCGAATCCACCTCTTGACAATGAACCTGAAGCGTTTACCGGCGAACCTATCCGAAACACCATTTTCAGTCTCATTTCCCGGGTAGCTCGTCACGATTATATTCTATCTAAAATTCTAAACCTTATTCATCTGCTCGTTCTGACCGACAATCATCTTAGAATAATAGGAGAAGTCAACTAACTTCGCGCGCGAGTAATCGATCTGGAGAATATGGTACAAAATGTACCAGCTTCAGCAACATCACCGGCACCAACAGTACCATCAGTAACAGCACCAGTACCATCAACAATCCATGCCTCAACATCTCATTATGTACCTCGAGTATAATCATCGTTCTACGTATCGTTCTACATCGATTATCTTTGTTCTTCATGACGATTAAGTAATCTCTAAATGTTTTAGAGATTATGTATTTTAGTTCTAATGGTAAACCAAATGAGTTTAATATCATATTGACTCATTAAATCCATGATTACATCTGAAGAAAATATATATGTAAATATATTTTCATTAAGATTGTGATTAAAAATTCTTTCGTACAAACTGTTAATGATGAAAATATTTTAACGGGTAGGTAATACCTGAGGAATATTTAAATTTCACATTAATAAGTTACACTGTATATTCTTCGAATCTAATTCAACAGTTATTCACTGTCCTACTTACATCCACCGATATCCGTATTCGTTCACCACAGAATAACCATTTTCATTCAATTTTAAATTTAGATTTTGACCTATCAGAATCCAACAAGTGGCATAATGAAGAAAACATTTGATAAAATAAAATTTGTTAGAAATAGACTAATTAACTATGAGAAATTTTGTTAAGAATCCACGCTAACAAAATCCTGGCTAACTGTTCCTAGCTAACTGTTAATTCCGTATTACATTTTATTTTATCGTAATTTAATTATCGCAATTTATTTATCGCAGTTTATTTATCGCAATTTATATTCTCGCAATTTTATTTATCGCCATTTAATTTCTGTTATTTATTTTATGCACTTTAAATATCGGGACACGTATACAATGTTTTGACATATCATATCGACCCATCTATATATATTATTTGGAATAACCATAGACACTCTATATGCAGTAATGCGGGAGTTAGCTATACAGGGTTGAGGTTAATTCTATAATAATATATATACTTTGAGTTGTGATCGAGTCTGAGACATGTACACGGGTCACGATACGTATTAATTAATTCGAATATTATATATTAAACTATATATGAATTATTGGACAGTTAACTGTGGACTATCAACTGTGGACTACCAATATTGGACAACTAAAATAAATTAAAATATTGACTATAACATATGAAACTAAACAATTCTTCAAGTTTCCACTTGATTTCATTTTAAACCTCATTTGTATCTTGGCGATTCCAAACTGCGTTCAAACATTTCATGATTCTTGAAAACACCTCAATCGAGAGGATGAACCAATCACACTTCATCTACAGAAAGAAAAGATTGATGCGTATAGTTATGCACCTGAAAACTCTCGAAAACTGAATAAACGTTTAACGCATAGCTGTGCTAATTCATTTAGCGTTATTATTACCGAAAATAACTTTGCAATCTCTTTTCAAATTAGCAAATTTTGTCACAGCTCCAGCAAGTCAACTTCGACTTTTCATTCGAAGTAGCCTTACTATAATCCTGATATATACAATTACCCTTTTGATAACGGAGAATTCTTTTATATTCCACCATATTACCAGAAGACGTACCAGCAACCTCGTTGTTTTTTTTTTTTGGCTTAAATCTCTCTGACAAATCATTATATTTATTCATTGAAACCCTATCATATACTCATCCGCATCTTGTAACAAGAACTGCCATAACAATTACCGAGAATCAGCAATCAGTACTTTAAAAACTCACAGCATATCTACATCAACAGTTATATGTATGACATTTATCTCTTAGAATTATGATCTCTTATTCTGAAATTCTGAAAAGCACTCAGTCACAAATCAATACTCTGAATATTGAAAAAGCTGAATGAAGCAGCAGAAACCATAGACAACCGTAAAACGACCTTAATCATCGAAAGTTTGATGATAAATAATAGTATGGTGGAAAAGCTCAGAAAAGTTGGAACTGAAAAACGGATTGAGCTAACCACAAAGGAGACCAAGGACAAATACAAGGACCATACCATATATTCAAAGAATCCAGGTAATTCTGGATCCGATGAAACCTTCAATGAATATCTTACTCCGTACTCATGTTAAAATCTTTCCCCATCAACCATCGAACTTAGAAATTCCAAAATATCATCATCAATATCTTCGATATTTCTGAGGATATTTTCATAAATATTCTCGTCCGAAATTATATACCTCCTCGTGCTTTCTGTGTATCATTATATTGGAAACATTCAATAGAAAATTTAGTACCGAAAAGCGGATTATGCGAAACTATGAAGGAAGCCGTGGACAAATCACAAAGAATAAGTTTAACTTCAAAGAATCCAAATGATTCTGTTTCTGATGAAGTCTTTAGCGAATACCTTGCTTCCGAATCTAAACCTTTACGGATAAATCTTCTTCATCATCCATCGATATTAGAAATACCAAGATATCATTGTATCTTTCATTATAAATATCCTCCATATTTCTGAAGATATTTTCATAACTATTCTTATCTGAAATCATTAATCTCTTCCTGATATCAGTGTTACATCATATAGAAATTGTTAGTTTCTATATTCTGTAAACTTTCGAGATTATAATATGAATGTCATTGAAGTAATGTTAGGAACTGATGCATGAATTAGTATAATATAATGACACTTGATCAACGTGATTATATTACAGTAAGTCATGCTGAGTTTCTAAATGGAACATGATGATTCATAGATTATAACATCATCATGTGCCATGTTACATAACTCTTTCATTCTGCTTAACTTCTGAACATATCAAGAAAATATATTCTTGATAGTTCAATTCTCAGTGATTCAGGTAATTTGACAAAACAAATCGTGCTACTATCTTTCCTTTCTACCTTGTATATTATGATAATTCGAAACTCCATACCTATGAATTCTGGACCGTTACTTGCGAAAAGTAAACAAAAGCATGAAGCTCCGAAAAGGAAAGGGGGTATAAATCGCAGCAAATAAGAGGGCGCATTAACTGTGGATAACAATAATTATAGGAGACGAGCAGGGACATTGAAATATAAGGGAAGATATAAAATCCAACAACAACGCAAAAATTACAAACCATGGAAATTAATACGAATAGCAATATAAAGACATGGTATAATTAAGAATAGTATCACCCCAAGGTAATAGTAGAGGTAGACAGATTCTTCTGATGCAAGATTGAAATGAAGGATGACAGAAAAAAAATAATTAGGAAAAATATTAAGGATTAGAACTGGATTAAGCATTTTCATAATCTTTCGGATGTATGAACTAAGAAAGAAAGAATAGGAAAGGTAAGAATAGTGGAACGGAAGAGCTTAAATTTATAATGGAAATATCAGACAGAGTAATCGAGGCAGATCACCGTATTTAATTATAGATATCTTAATTTCCTTACTCACCGAAGAATCAAATCTTTTAGATTTCGAAGATTTTCTTTAAATCCCTTGAATTCCGGAATTCAACCCTGACTCTGCCAAAAGTTAAGAAGAATCTTTACTTTTCCTATTTAAATCTTTTGCGATAGCTTCACTCATACGCTTCAAGTAACCGAATCGTTTAATCTATATTACTCGGTAACGATAAAACTCTATTTACCACCCATATTCGCCAGAAAAACATTTTTATTGTTAGCCATGACGACCTCACTCAAATTTCGGGACGAAATTTCTTTAACGGGTAGGTACTGTGATGACCAGGGAATTTCTGACCAAATTTAAACTTAATCTTTATTTGATTTCGACACGATAAGCAAAGTCTGTAATATTAAGTCTCGAAAATTTTAGAACTGTGTTTATATATTTAAATACCCTTTGACTACTTCCGACGATTCACGAACAATTTATTTGTAAATAAATATGTAAACATTTATGTGTAACTAGATTCTATTTACAGGTAACATTAAGAATATATATAATTAATAAATATTAAAGATTCAATAAATTATACAAATTGATAAATATGATATAATAAATGAAAATATATTAAACTTAATCAAGTTTGAATATAATTGTTATGTTAATCTTATTATCCTTACTAGTAGTATTATTATGAATAAATTGTTATCATTATTATTATATATATTGTAATGTATAAATATAAATATAAAGAATACATAATAACTTGAAATCATAAAATACAATTTCATTAGTAGGATTAAAAATGTAAAATAATAATAAATAAGATAACATAAAAATGAATATATATATATATATATATATATATATATATATATATATATATATATATATATATATATATATATATATATATATATATATATATATATATACATATATAACTACATACATATTATTATGAACTTATATATAATTTCTATTTATAATTATTAACATAATGTAATTAATAGATATTGTATGATAAAAAAATATAATTAATAATTGTAATATACTAAATTATAAGTTAAAATATAGTAAATACATTAATTATTGTTATAAGTTATTAATAGCATCATTAAAAGTATAAACATAAGACTTGTTACATATAATTGTTATGTTATTATTAGTATTATTAGGATTACCATTTTTTTGTTAGTATTAATATTATCATACTATCATCATTATCAACAATATTATTATTATTAATATTATTATTAGTATTATTAATTATTAATAGTATTAATATATTTATAATGGTTAGATTCAAAAATTAAGAATTTGATATATATATATATATATATATATATATATATATATATATATATATATATATATATATATATATATATATATATATATATATATATATATATATATATATATATATAAACAAGATATATAATTATAGATATATATAGGAATACGTATATCTACATAAAATACAGATTATTATGCAAAATTTCATATACAGATATAGATAAATATAATCATATGAATATATATAACAGATAAATAAAAATAAAAATCATATATATAATATAATTCATTATATATATATATATAAATTCATATATATTTATAGATATAATTATAGATACGATTAAATGCTCATAAGGATCCAAATCAGTTTGAAATCCCTTTCCAACTGTAATTGATTGATAAACACTGTATCTAATTGTGGAGATTAAACTCATTCCCGTCCAAAATCAGTTTGATTTCACTATCAACTTTACATTTTTTTTATATTTATGTACTGGAAAAATATTTCTTGTCGACCTCAAATTCCTTTTAAAATCGATCAAATTCTGTTGCTAAACACTTCATTTAATTTTCCTCTTTCATTACCAATCACACAATACCATGTAATTTCATTCAACAGAAGGATTAATCCAAAATATTCAGAAAATAAGTTTCAGACCCCTGTACGTGCGTTTTTTTGTCCATCACTCGATTACAAATCAAATTTTAAATTCTATAAATGTAGTTTTGTTAGAATTTGTCTACTTAAACTATCTGCAAAAGATGAAACTCCAATTTTATCTATCGACTTCTAATTATCGAGTCAAAATTCATGTTTCAAAAAGTCAAAGGTAGTTCATCAGTAAAATTTGAATTCAGTTCGAGGTTTCAGAATCAATTAAGCATTTGGAAAGTTTCTAATGAAGATTTAACACCTTTTTCATGTTGGAGTCGTGGCCTAAAACTTCCAGAATTCGATTTTTAATGTTTGAGTTCATATTTAAATAAAACACGCTGTATAAATTTTTTGTTTATTTATTCTTTCCTGTTACTTTAATCCAAACCTGTTTCAATATTTTGGTTTCAAATTATACAAATTAATATGACCTGATATCTAGTAGCTAGGATCGATTTGGGTTTTGGTCGATTGAAAAACTTGAAGAAGGAAAGATATAACAGAAATTTCAATACGGGTTATATAAATAAAAAGGTTAGTTATATCAGAAAAGTAAGCAGCAGACGGATGTGTTGGTTTATGGTGTCGGGTTTCGAGATGTCACGAGTTCAATCCTTGCTTGTGGCAGTTTTTCTTTTTAAAAGGAACTCTTAAGGTAGTTAACATATTAAAATTCATTATTATTATTATTATCATTCTTATTATTATTGTTATTATTATTATTATTATTATTATTATTATTATCATTGTTATTATAAATTATTATTGTTATTGTTATTATTATTAGTATTATTATTATTATTAGAATTATTAAGTATTAGATAATATTACTATTAAGATCATCATTATAATGATTATCAATAATGTTCTTATTAATAATATAACTATTATTATTATTACTACTAACATTGGTATTGGAAATAACATTATTAATTTCATTAATACTAGTATTAATATCATTGTTATGTTTATTAAGATTATTATGATTATTATTCACATAGGTATCATTATTAACAATATCACTATTATTATTAATATTCATTATTAACAATGTTATTATTATCATCTAGTAGAACAATAATATCAAAACTATCACTTCTAACAAGTAATTATTTTGTACATAAAAACACCCTTATTATATATATCTATATATATACTATAAATATATTGATAATCCATATAACTATATGAAAAACATATTATCATTATATATGATTACATATAACAAATTAGGTATTTTTTTAATAATACTAAATATATATAGATACTAATATAACTATAATAATCATTTTTGATATATATACAAAATAAACATATATAACATATAATTTAAGATATAATATAAATATATGATTTTAAATGAAATTTAGTATAAATTTTATATAACTACACTTACATAAATAACATATATTAACAAATGAAATTATGTGATTTTCAGTATACGTTTTAATATATAAATGAATGATATAGGTTCGTGAATTCGAGGCCAACCCTGCATTGTTCAATATAGTCATATGTATTTTTACTACAAAATACATTAGGTGAGTTTCATTGAACCCCTTTTTACTCATTACATTTTTGGGCTGAGAATACATGCAAATGCTTTATTTACTGTTTTACAATATTTATATGCGTGAGTTTTCATTTGCTCCCTTTTTAAATGCTTTTGCAATATATATTTTTGGGACTGAGAATACATGCGTTGCTTTTATAAATGATTTACAAAATAGACACAAGTACGTGAAACTACATTCAATGGTTGAATTATCGAAATCGAATATGCCCCTTTTTATTAAGTCTGGTAATCTAAGAATTAGGGAACAGACACCCTAATTGACGCGAATCCTAAAGATAGATCTATTGGGCCTAACAAACCCCATCCAAAGTACCGGATGCTTTAGTACTTCGAAATTTATATCATATCCGAAGGGTGTCCCGGAATGATGGGGATATTCTTATATATGCATCTTGTTAATGTCGGTTACCAGGTGTTCAATCCATATGAATTATATTTTTGTCTCTATGCATGGGACGTATGTTTATGAGAAATGAAAATCTTGTGGTCTATTAAAATGATGGAAATGATTATTTATGTTAAACTAATGAACTCACCAACCTTTTGGTTGACACTTTAAAGCATGTTTATTCTCAGGTATGAAAGAAATCTCCCGCTGTGCATTAGCTCATTTTAAGGATATTATTTGGAGTCATTCATGGCATATTTCGAAAGACGTTGCATTCGAGTCGTTGAGTTCATCAAGATTATTATTAAATCAAGTATAGTAGGATATATTATGAAATGGTATGCATGCCGTCAACTTTCGATGTAAATGAAAGATTGTCTTTTCAAAAACGAATGCAATGTTTGTAAAATGTATCATATATAGGTCAAGTACCTCGCGATGTAATCAACTATTGTGAATTGTTTGTAATCGCTATGGAGTTCGTCCAGATGGATTAGGACGGGTCCTTTCAATTCATTCGTTTGTTCAAACCGCCAATCATTCTGGGGTAGTCAAAGAAGTCAACAACTTTGTGCTCGAGTAATCAATGTGGAAAATATGGTGCGAAACATACCAGCTTTAGCAACATCATCAGAACCGGTAGTACCACCAACAGCAACATCCGCATCCCACACATCGACAACACAATCTGTACCTCGAGCATCAACGTCGTAAGCACCATAGATACCAAGGAGTACCAATAACAATGAATGATGAAGTATTGATCCATAACTTCATTAATATTCTGCGAAGAATATGTGGTTCCTAATAGGTTTAGAGATTACTTATTCTAGCTCAAACTGAAAAAGCAAATGAGTTTAATATCATATTAACTCATTAAATCTATGATTACATCTGAAGAAAATATATATGTATATATGTTTTCATAAAGATTGTAATTAGAAATTCTTTTGTACAAACTGTTAATGGTGAAAATATTTTAACGGGTAGTAATACCCGAGGAAATATTTAACTTTCATATTAACATGTTATACTGTACATTCTTCGAATCTGTTTCAACAGTCATTTACTATCCTACTTACATCCACAGATATACGTATCCGTTTACCGCAGAATAACCATTTTTTCTTCAATTTCATATTTGGATTTTGACCTATCAGAATCCAACGAGTGGCATAATGAAGAAAACATTTGACAAAATAAAATTTGTTAGAAATAAACAAATTAACTATGATAAAATTTGTTAAGAAACCACGCTAACGAAATCTTAGCTAACTGTTCCTAGCTAACTGTTAATTCCGTATTACATTTTATTTATCGCAATTTAATTATCGCAATTTTAATTCTCGCAATTTTATTTATCGTCATTTAATTTCTATTATTTATTTTACGCACTTTATTTATTGTCATTTAAATACTGTTATTTACGCATTTTAAATATCGGGGCACGTATACAAGTGTAACAACCCAAACCAACCCTCGACCAAACCACGCGAAAATACAAAATAAAAAAAAAATTTCCTGTGCAGCATACCCGCGCGGCGCGCCAGGTAGGGGCGCGGGGCGCCAAAGTGGTCTGTCCGGAAAGTTTTAAAATGCGAAAAAGATCGGCTAGTTCCCGACATTTTTAGACGACACGCTTTTAACCACACATTCAAATATGTAAAACTATCACGATTCAAACATAAAAATGATGTTTTACAAGTTGGGCCCACATCGGCCGTTTTACGAGTTTAATACAATTCACGAGTTTCGACCACCAAAAAGTTTAAGTTCCAAACTACACAATGAGCATGGCGTCTGGGATTAAACTACCCAACTATCGGTCAAACTCCAAGAGCTACTAAAGCCAAAAGCGTCCCCTAGCATCAAGCGGGATCTCTAGTCCAAAACGATGCCCTTACCCTTGTCCAAAACCGAACCTATAAAATGGTAAACAACGAGAGGGTAAGCAAAGCTTAGTGAATGCAATAATTATACGAATACATATATAATTATACCTACTTGCATACACTTACACACCAAACCGCAAACACGCTAGCATACACATTTAGCTTACCGTCACAATAACGAGCTATAAGTCACCAATACTACAAGCTAGCATAACAACCGCATATGAATATAACTCGAATAATATAATATACTTACAACACAAATAACCATGGTCAACCAATAGTACAAGGGAACGGCGCTCGCGAAAACGCCATCGGTGTTCATAACATCCATTAGGGCACTTAACACCTCGCACCACTAACCCCTAGGGTGGCACCTTAACACCTCGGCACATCACCCCGAGTGGCATCTTAACACCTCGATGCATCACTCATTAATTTACGGAGTGGTGTCTTAACACCTCGACACTACACTCCTAGGTGGCATCTTAACACCTCGATGCTACACCCGAGTGGCATCTTAACACCTCGATGCTACACTCTTCACGTGAAACATGGTGTCTTAGCACCTCGACACTACACATTTCACGCTACAACAAATAGATACATTATATACATACGCATATAATTATTCCACTCACCTCAAAGTCTTGTGAAAAGATACCCGAGCTTGCGAAACCTCAAAGTAACGTACCTATCACATTATACATATAATCAAACGCAAACTCAAGTCGGTCAACCAAACCCTTTCACCATTCTAAGCCATTTTGACCCAAGGTGCAATTTCAACCCATTTGCACCCTTAACCCTAAATTGGGTCAACACATACCAAAACCCTAATCATTCGTCAAGATGGGTTTAAAACACACTTAGGTCACAAGGCTAACTCGTTTTCATACTTGCTAGGACGCTTAGGTCATTAAAGACTCATTTGACCCATTTCAAAGTCAACACACCCATTTGGGTCATCCATACCCAATAACACCCATTTACATATCATTAAAGTGTTCTAGTACTTTAACTAACCAATTAAGTTCATAATCATCAATCTAACACTTGAAAACCCTAGTTAGTCATCTTTGAGTCTTCACGACCCAAATTCATCCAAAAACACCCCATTCACCCACAAATGGGTTTTAAGTTCATCATTAACCCTAACTCTAACCCTTTCACAAATTAAACAAGGAAATCAAGATTAGAGCATACCACTATGATCAAAACGTAGCTAGAGGAAAGATGAACAACTTTAATACCCGCACTTTGATCCGAAATCGCCTCCTTCTTCCTTGATTCAAGCTTTCCCTCACTAAGAATCTCTCTCTCTAGAAACTAAATTGGAAGAAGTGAAGTAGATGAAAATGGAGTTATGAGGCTCCCCAAAAATGATCTAGGGCCTTAAGGTCGGCCCTCAAGTGAATTTACCCAATTGCCCTCAAAATATCTAATTAAAAACAAAGTGAGCTGTCAGCCCGTAATGGCGCGGCGCGCCATAAGGCCGCGCGGCGCGCCAAATGCCCAGTTCAACTTCTTTTGCCTTTTAATTAAATACAACCTAAACCCCACAACTTGAATAACTTATACATACATAAGTACAATAAAATATTCGGGTCTTACAACTCTCCCCCACTTAGATTGGATCACGTCCTCGTGATCCGCACCAAATACTAGAAGTTAAGCACTCTACCTTGAACATTTCCGTCTCCAATGCGGAATTACACTTGTAGCAATCACTCATCCGGGTTCTCACTTCGTACACTAACGCATCATAATACAACAACCGTACTTCACACTTCCATTCGATCAAAATTCTCACCACTCACTCGGAAAAACACCGTGAAAACATCATAATATATCTTTCCAAAAGCCATAGCACTCCATCATATCACGATATCGGGTAATCAACCCACGAGACCCAATAACTACAACCGTTTGCTCTTACGCCGAGTATCCAAACTCGTACCCTACACTCCACAATCGTCCTAAAAGTAGTAAAATCCACCGACAATCATTGTCGTCACGCCTATCAATCGTGGAATATTCGGGAATCATCCCGACACTTTTCGAAAATCTCTCGTATCCCTCTATCAGGAACTTCGCCATACCATCTCACGTCGCTAA
Organism: Rutidosis leptorrhynchoides; assembly: GCF_046630445.1. Taxonomy (NCBI): domain Eukaryota; kingdom Viridiplantae; phylum Streptophyta; class Magnoliopsida; order Asterales; family Asteraceae; genus Rutidosis; species Rutidosis leptorrhynchoides. The sequence continues at coordinate 263,967,228 of NC_092336.1, forward strand.
CTACCTTCGCAATTAACTCCAAAGTCCAACTTGGGACTTTTTCGAAGACCATCGAAGCTTTCTTTTCCTAAATGAGCGACACCCGTTTGCTCATCACGTCTACTAGATAGGAACTTTTCCGCATTCTCCGGCGTTGGTCATACTAAATAATCCTTCCAAGGACTCGCTATAAGATATTCGAACCTCGGTCTTTCAAATCATTTGCGTGTCAACGCTCGCTAAACATCACACTATACCACCGTTGTAAATTTGAGTTTCTCACCGGAGTCCAAAATCAAAGCAATCACATCATCGGGGTCAAAAGTTACACTAGTAGGTATAAGGAGGCACCTGACGTTGTGTTATCCAACTCCGATTACTAACACCGAGTCTCCCAGACTCGACCCTTACGGGGTCTACTCCTGATGTCACACGTCACCTAACTACACGCGGTCACACAAATCTAACGAACCTTATGGCTCGACACCCATGACTTCCTAGCGGCACCTGCTAGTCACTATCCACCTAGGCCGCATAGCTAGTCTACCTATATTCCATCTCAACACTAAGGAGGCGCTTGGAACACCAAGGCTTACACCTTTCCAACTTGGTCCTAACCATTAACCCGGTTACCTACATACATAAGGATAGTTAACCACCAAGACTCTACTCGCACACGAACGCGATTGAAATGCCTCTAGAACGCCACACCGCGTACACCCCCAAAATCATAAAAGAAAAGAGTGGCCGTCAAGAGCGTACAACACTCGCCACACAATCACAAAACCGCCATTGAAATTGAATCGTCAATTAATCATTAATTCGAAGATTATTCCAATAACTAAATACACACTTGCACGCATTCCGAAATGTGCAATACACACAACATCCGAAGTCTATAATGATCACTTGGAATACG